>NW_027397065.1:15157507-15493743 GCF_003265705.2 Callorhinus ursinus | reverse complement strand
AAATAAAAAAAAGAGAGAGACTAAAATTGTCTCCTGATGATAATCTAAGAAAAGTTTCATAAATCTCTCTTAAAATAGAATTGTGTGACCTGAGACAGAATATATTAAATAATGGTAATATATTGGTCTCTTAATTAACTAGTATATCTCTGGAATGCCTGGGTGGCTCAGTTGGTTAGGCATCTGCCTTCAGCTCAGGTCATGATCCCAGAGTCCTGGGGATGAGCCCTGCATTGAGCTCCCTGCTCAGAGGGGAGCCTGCTTCTCCCTCTCCCTTTGTGTGCTCTCTCTCTCTCAAATAAATAAATAAATCTTTCAAAAATAAATAAATATATATATAAATAATTAGTATATCTCTTCATTTCTTGGTATGTATTTATAGTGCATCATAACTTAACAATAAATCCAAGCCTTGTCTCACACAAAATCATTCACTGAGCACCGGTTCCATAAATGAAATCCTTCCATAGTTGGTCAATAAATAAATGTATACCTGTTGGCAGAATTTATTATCAGATCACTGATGAATTTAAATATTTTGTATGTTAGGTGTACCATAATGGAATGATTTGCCAAACAGTGCTGCCTCTAATCACCCACAGCTCAACACAGAGACAACATCTGTGATGGGGTTGAGGCCCGCTGTGTGCTGGGCATTGGAGCACTGGAATCTACAGTATCACTCTGTGCCTCAGCCAGTATTCAAGAACAGAGGCCTCAGGACTGCTATTCTCGGCGCACCTTCTGTGATGTCCCACCCAACCCAGAGAGGAGAGACAACACCAGAAATGGAACAGGTAGAGAGAGGGGATATATTAGCGTGGGTTCTCACCAGAATCAGCGGACACTCACCAGATAATTCAAAAAGGAGGATTTATTTTAAAGGGGACCAGTTTGGGGGCACCTGGGTGGCTTAGTTGGTTAAGCATCCAACTCTTGATTTTGGCTCAGGTCATGAGCTCAAAGTCCTGTGAAGGAGTCCCCCATCTGGCTCTCACTCTGTGGGGAGTCTGCTTGAGGATTCTTTCCCTCTTCCTCTGCCCCTCCCTGAGTGCACATGTGCTCTCTTGCTCTCTCTCTCAAATAAATAAACATTTTTTAAAAAAATAAATAAAGGGTCGGGCACCTGGGTGGCTCAGTTGGTTAAGCGTCTGCCTTCGGCTCAGGTCATGATCCCAGGGCCGTGGGATCGAGTCCCGCATCGGGCTCCCTGCTCAGCGGGGAGTCTGCTTCTCCCTCTGACCCTCTTCCCTCTCGTGCTCTCTATCTCTCATTCTCTCTCTCTCAAATAAATAAATAAAATCTTTAAAAAAATAAAAATAAAAAATAAAAAAATAAATAAATAAATAAAGGGTCGAGTTTTGAAGATATGGCAGGATGTAGAGACAAGCCTTAAGAGAAGGCGCAAGTCACTGGGACTAGGACTAGCAGAGCGGCAGGATGGGCTGCTGACACCCCACCGGAGAGAAGTGTTCACAGACTCTTGGAAGGAGCTATGACCTTTCACGGCCAGCCTCACGCTTCTTTCTCTCGTCAGTCTCCTCCAAGAAAACAGAGGGGAAGGTGCCCCAAATATCCAAGACAGGAGAGTTTTATTTTATTCCTCTCGGAATCCTTCACACATAACAGGCTCTGCCAGAGGCAATGAGTCCTTAGGAAATGCTGTTTTGTGTAAAGTAAGCCCAACCTCCCCCACCCCAACCCCCACCCCCCCCAGGCCTCATGCTGTGATATCTGGCAGGTCACTGGAGCTCCTGAATGCTCAACTTCCCACCCCTAACATAAGAAAGAAAATAATATGAGGAATTCTTTCTGAAGACAAAAATGAGATAATATGCTGTGAACTCTAGGGGCACCTGGGTGGCTCAGTTGGTTAAGCAACCAACTCTTTATTTGGGCTCAAGTCATGATCTCAGGGGGGTGAGATGGAGCCCAGCAAAGGGCTCCACACTCAGCTCGGAGTCGGCTTGAGATTCTCCCCTTCTCCCTCTGCACCTCCTCCTGCTCACGCTCCCTCTAAATAACTAAATAAAATCCTTAAAAAAAAAAAAATTCTGTGAACTCCAGATCTCTACACAAATACAAGTCACAGGAGATCCCTAAAGGAATGCTGACTCCTTGTCAATAATACTAAAATGTCATCGCCTAGGATCATTTTAACAGTGAAGAGACAGTGCTAACCTTCTCCTTTAAATTATCCTAGTCAATAAAATAGGTGATCTAAGGCAGAGAAATCGATATTTATTTCCATATTATTCAATAATTCTATTTTTATTTTTAATAGGAAAAAATCACTCTTACAAAAGGAAAAAAGTTTTCTTAAATTACTAGTTTAGACTTAACAAAGTCTGTGTAAAGATAAAAGTGAGTTGTTCAATACAGTAGCCACTAGTCACATGTGGCTATTTAAGTTTAAATTTTAATTAATTAAAATTAAATATAATTAAAAAGCAGTTCCTCAGCCACACTCATCACATTTCAAGGGTTCAACAGCCACAGTGCAAAATGCTTCCACCTTCACAAAAGGTTCTACTCTTCTCTGCTGAGCACAGATGCTAGACCTTCCAAGCTTCTTCCATAATTTTGAAACTCATATGACTAAAATTAAACATGGCCATGCTTTGATTAGATTATTCTGTGTTTGAAGTATGATAACAATATTAGATTCAAACTATTAATAATGGCTCTCAACATGAAATATTTGATTTTATAGAAAGAAGACTAGCATTGCTACATAAACTGCTGTTCCGTTATATTAAACAAGAATGTTATAAAATTTAAGTACATGGGATTACAGAATCTATTTGGAGTTTGTAATTTCTCTCTGCTCATATAGCAGAGGTTCTATAATAACAATAATACTTTGGGCACCTGGGCGGCTCAGTCGGTTAAGCGTCTGCCTTCGGCTCAGGTCATGGTCTCAGGGTCCTGGGATCCAGCCCCGCATCCGGCTCCCTGCTCAGCGGGAAGCCTGCTTCTCCCTCTGCCTGCCGCTCTCCCTGCTTGTGTTCCCTCCCTCGCTGTGTCTCTGTCAAATAAATAAATAAAATCTTTAAAAACCTTTTTTTTGCCAATTAAAATCACTTATTTACATCTGTGTTAAACAAACAAACGCAGTTCTAGGCAGAGCACAAATATGTTGGAATTTCCTTTGCCACATCATTCAGCCTTTATTATAGCACAGGTGTGACCAAACCACTTACAGCAGCAAGTGAAATACAGTGCTCTTTGTTGACTCCAAATTTTGGCTACAGCCGAGAAAACCTGATGAATATCCTACATTCTAAACACGTCCCCAGGGCAGAGCCAAAGGGATCTCATAACCATCACACCCAGCGCCCTACTTAGGGAGAAATTTATAGATGCACTGAAGAGGAGTCTTTGAAATGAATTCAAGGAAGAGAGTGCCATGATGTCTCCCCTAAGCCCGCCGTGTGGAAGGAGGGGGTGGTATGCTATCCACAAAAAAGGAGTCCTAAGAGAATCATTCAGAGATTAAGGTTCTCCGCAGGAGATATTTCACTGCTCAGGTAGAAGTTTGCTCAGTGGCAAAAATGTGGGGGCATTTTCATGAGAGTATTTTAGAAAGCCCTAACATCTGTCTCCAGGTGTTTGAAGTTACAGACTGGGGCCAGGCCCTGGGCCCGAAAGGAATCTATAGGCAGGAGACGGCTGGGGCAGCCCGTAATGGCGGGGCAAAGAGAAAAACCAGCAGGAGGAATGGCCTGCGCTTCCAGCAATCGTCTGGGCCTGGATGCACAAGTTTTCCCATGTTCAATCTTAGTTCCCTGCCCAGGGAAATAAAACCTCGTGAGTCCAGTGCAAGGGCAGAAGCCGGGCCACGGATTGCAAAGTGTCAGCCATCAAGTACACTGCAAGCATCAGGAAACTGCAGTTCAGAGATCCCTGTGGAAAGTAGGGAGGGCAGAGAGCCCCCCCAAATCATCCCACAGAGGAGAACCTCCCTGCCAAGGTCCAGAGCAATCAGCATTCAAAACACAGCCCCAGAAGGAAGACCAAAACCAAGCACTAATAAACCCAGCAGGAATATCCAGAACTAACAATTACTGAATAAATGCTTTATATAAATTAACATATATAAGCTTTACAACCACAAATCATTACTAAAATCAAGTTGTTAAAATAAAATCATTCATAGGTAAGGAAACGGTAGAATTATAACCAAGGTCACAAAGCCAGTGGGTAGTAGAGGATCTAACTCCAGGTGTCTAACTCGCCCTTAACCACTGTCCTCTACTGCCTCCCTTTTTACCCCTTAATTGCTCATCACACTCCCCACCTGGATGCTGGAAGAGCCAGGTGCAGAACAGTGAGTGGAGAAGGGGAAGAGGATCTGAAGTGATTTGATTGAAAGAACGGTCAACATTTCCCCCTCGCAGCCTACATCACTGTTTCCTGAAACAGGGTCAAGCCTGAAACTAAAGAGAAAAAAACCTTATATTGGAAGCAAGAAGAAAATGTTGCTTGAGAATGGACTTCTTAATACCTGTTAGTGATTGACAATCTACAAGCTCTGTTTAAAATGCTATCAAATACTATAATAGGGAAGCCTAAAAATCAGGTGTGACATATGGTGATAGAGGAATAAAGCTATTACCTGATCATATACAACTGAATCCAGAGCAGTCAATAAATGTCTCATTTTTATAGCTATTTTAAACAGCGTGAAATTGACAACACTGTGCTTAGAGCCTTGCCATGCAAGTCAAGACATAAACTCATTCGTGAGGCCAAGATTAATTTCAGTCATAGGTTCATCAAAATATAAGTTTGGAAGGACCTTGGGAACTCATCTATCTATTCTCCATTCAACAGACTGTGTTAAGTCGAAACCAATAAATGAAAATTGTTGGGCACACAACGTAAAGGAAATAGAAAGCATAACTGACTAACTGCTATAGAGATGTTCAAAGAGTAATTGAAGATTAATGATGACTTAACACAAAAGGATAAACTAATACATATTTATTTGCAAGTCTTTTCAAAAATTCACAAGTTCAAAATTTGCAACTTCAAAAACTGTTTTTCCTCATCAATTGATTCATCCTTTCCCTTCAAAACTGGTAGTAAGATACAAGACTTAAAACAGTCAAACTAATGAAAGCTGCGAGATAAATGGAAAAACATTCCAACTTCCAGAAAACCATACCAGCTTAGAGGAGTTGAAGTAAGTTGCACAAAGAGCCTTTCCTTTTCTTTCACCTCCAAATATAAATCATTCTTGAAAATTAAACATTTTCCAAACAAAACTTCCTCTCTAGCAAATTAAAACTCTTTCAACAGTTATTGAGGGGGAAAAATATCTGTCAAAAACATATGGATATTTTGGACCAAACTATTTTTTACATGAAAACCTATTCATTATGGTGAGTCATGGGAAAAAAAATCTTTTATCAGTATTTTTTGGTTGAGAAAATGACTCTCGTAAGCCATTTCACATATTAAAAGTGGTCTTGAGAAAGAAACCTTGTTAGAAAACCTAAATTGTCTATAGAGTGTTTAAAGTCGACTAATCCTGGAGAAGAGGTAATCAATCTCTAAATGAGAAAAGGAAGCGTAAGTACCAGAAATAATTTCAAGGAGCTGAAAGCCTAAACAGTAGCTCAGTCTAGGGTTTGTAATTGTGCTCACAGAGGGCACAAATATAACCGCTACCTCATTTTGCTTCCTTCCTGACCTATTATAATTTTCAAATGCTATATGCTTTCCCAAAATTAATTTTATCACCAGCTTTCTATTTTTAACTGAGAACAAAATTAAAAGGAGCCAATTCTAGCTTTTTGACCTAGCAGCAGTAAATGCCTAAGCCATACCTTTAGAAATTCTGATTTGTCATTGATCATGGGTGAATCTTGGTATCAGTATTTTTAAATGGTCTCCCTTGGATGAAAACCACTGCTCTGGCTTGTTTGTATCTGCATGTGGGGCATGTAATTCCTTTACTAAAAAGATCTTCAATTCGAACCAAAGAGAACAGATAGATGCAAACCTCCAGTGAAATCTACAAGCAGAGTGTCAGCCTTGTACGTTCAATATTCCTACAGTTCTGCAACTATGCTGTTTCCTGGCCATTCACTGTAGTTCTCCACCACAATCCATATCTTAATTGTGAATTAAAATTTTCATAAATAAATCTTAAATAAAATTTAAAAACTGTTTTTTAAACGATTAAAACATCTTAGGCACCCAGACACTAGGCACTTATGGAACCTTTGTTAAAACTGAAATTAGGACACTGTTTTTACTTCCAGGGACCCTCATTGCAAGTATATTTAATATTCATTGAAATGATACTTTCTGTAGTAACATTTGTATT
Organism: Callorhinus ursinus; assembly: GCF_003265705.2. NCBI lineage: Eukaryota > Metazoa > Chordata > Mammalia > Carnivora > Otariidae > Callorhinus > Callorhinus ursinus. The sequence goes on along the minus strand of NW_027397065.1, from coordinate 15,487,406 downwards.
CACATGCATTCCTATTTATTTCTATGGATATTCCACTTTAATTTGCCATTGGTTAAAAATTAGTTGAGGATTCTTCAATTACCCTTTTGGATGGGAGATTTGTCCTCACTGCTTTCAGAGAAGCTCTGGTGTAATCAGGAGCTCTGGTTGTCTAAGCCAAAGTCTCTTGTCTCATTTGCCACCTAAGCCAGTCATTATTTCAACTGGGTTTTCACTTGATGAGAGGATCAGGAGAAAGCTCATTTTCCACTCATAACGTGGCATGTAAAACTGCATGATAATGCAGTTTTAGTAATGGCCAAGAGAGAAATGGAAGGTAAGTAGGAAAAACCATTCTCCATTTTTTAAATATAAGGGTGGCTTTTCAATCAGAAAGCCCATTTAGCCTTTTATTCAACTGCTGATGTTAAAATTAAATATCAGTGTTCTTGCTTTTTATCCCAAAAGAATAACATCTATTATTCAACCAGCATTCATAATACCACTCATGCATTTTCTTATTCCACGGCAAATGTATAAGGTGGAACATCCCCCACCTTTGAGGCCCAGAAATATTTAATGATTTTTTTCAGTGTCAAACAGCAAAAGGATGGCAAGGTGAGACCTAATCCTTAAATTCCCAATTCTTACTTCTTCCCTAATATAAATGTCAACATAAATGAGTCAAATGCAGGCTATTACTCTCAGTAATTGATCAAGCAACAAGTATTTATCTGCCTAGTACCATATCATCAGGCCCCACTAGGATGCAAAAGAGTAATAAAGCATGACCTCATGGAATTTACAACTTGGTCGAGTCTAGCTAAATTAACTATCTGATTTCAGTTAGTGTTAAATTTTAAAGTCTGATTTTTTCAAGTTAGCATTTTCAATAATACTATGGCAGATGTAACCAGACAAATAAGAATGTGAGTGTTACTACAGAACTAATGATCTGATGGCTTCAACAAATAAAAAGCATGAGGGAAAAGGAAAGGAAAGGAAAGGAAAGGAAAGGAAAGGAAAGGAAAGGAAAGGAAAAGAAAAGAAAAGAAAAGAAAAGAAAAGAAAAGAAAAGAAAAGAAAAAAAGAAAAGAAAAGAAAAGAAAAGAAAAGAAAAGAAAGGAAAAGGAAAGGAAAGAAAAAAAAGAAAGAAAGATAGAGGTGGGGAGAAACCAATAGATTAAAGACTATTAGGAAAAAAGTCAACCAAATTTAATGTGCTGGTGTTGTTTAGATCCTAATTTGAAGAAACCTGCTGGAGAAATGTGAACACTGACTGGGCATTTAATGCTAGCAAGGAATCCTTCATTTCTCTGCGGAGTTATAATAGTATTTTATTTGCATGTTAAAAATTCTCTTCAACTTTTAGAAATAAAATGTTAGCAACCAGTCAATACTGACTAGTATTTACTGGACATTTTGTATATCTCAAAGACTGTGCTAAGTATATTATATATATATATATATATATATATATATATATATATATATATATTATCTTGTTTAAAATTTATAACACTAAATGTTGGGTCCTATTTTATAGAGAAAACTGAGATTCGGATTCCTTAAAAGGAATGTGCAAAGTCATAGAGCTGGCAAATGTCTGAGCTAACACTTGAAGCCAGGTCTGTCTGATTACAAAGCTCATGCCATACATACTCTACCTGTAGTTAACTGTGGGGTCTTTTGTTTGTTTGTTTTTTGTTTTTTGTTGTTTTTTTATCTACCGTGGCACTCTATGCTTTTAGAGGCAGAAAGAATAAGGAAATTTCGTGGTTTTCTTTCTGAAACCTGAACAATTGAGACTTTTACTGCTGCTGAGTATGTAAGAAATGTCTTACAAAGAGCAACTCAGATTTTCTTTTGATTGTCATGGTAAGGAATTTGAGGAATTTCTTAGGGGAGGCAGAAACATTGTTCTTCTCCCAAATTGGTTCTATAAATTCAGCAAGTGAGTGAACACATTCAAGAACAAGGATGATATGGCAGAACCGGCATTTAAATCACTGGCTTCAAAATGCTTTGTGCTCTCTACATCCTTTTGATCATTAAGCCAGCAATAAGTAGATGTCTAAGTTAGAACATTTTGAGGACTATTTTCCAGAAAGTTTGTAAGAAATACTGCTCCTTTGAATGGAATAAATTTTCTCCAGTAATTTATTTGAGGGCAGATGAGACTGCTCCAAGGAGATAGCCTACTTTCATTAGTGTATTGAATCCTTTACAATGTCTTAGAAAATAATTGGATGTGGTAAAACTTGACAGGTAGAGAGTCAGGATCACAAAGATGATTCTTAGAGATACATGACCTGAAATGTCTCTCAAATGAACATATTTGTCCTAACATCACTACTATGAGGAGAGCAGCATGAATAGCATTAACGCATGTTTAAAATTTGGAAGGAAAAAAAGAACCTCCAATCCATCCTCTTCTCGACATTTATACCAGAGTATGTAGTTTTCAGCACAGCAATGCGGTGCATACGCGATACTCTGTGTTTGCAAAATATGAGTAAGAAAAACTAACTAAGGAAAGAGCTAGCAGAAGGGCATTATATCCATCCTGTGGTCCCAGGTGCTGGCTCTTACCTCCATCTCTAGCAAAAGGTTGTTCCAAAGGGAATCTGCAGATAAAAGAAAGTATTTCTCTTAGGACTTTCTTCAGATAATAAAGTTTTAAATCTTACCAGAGATTTACAGAAATTTAGAATGGGAGATGATTTTTAGAAACCCTCTAGTTGAACTCTTGTTTTTCATACAGAGAAAGGAAACCCATGGAGGTCAAATCATTTGCCTAACCTAACACAGTAGACGACTTGGTAAACAAAAGAACTGGGACTAGAAATAAAACTTCTTTAGCAATGTGAGAACAAGTGACTGCCTGGATATCTTGGGAAATCATACTTAAACTTCAGAACACATTAACAGTGCACATTTTAGCTAAATCTTGCTTTATGAAATAAACTATATTCTATGGGATAAAAGAATTTAAAAATTCTTTATGTCATGAGAATAACCCACATCTGGAAAATATTTTTCTCCATTTCAAAGTGAAAATGTTACTGACATATATAGAAAATATTTGAAAGAACTATAAACAAGTGATAGTTTCCTTAAGAAGTGACACACATTAAGCCATCCTATAAAGAATGGCAAATATTGGACAGTGCATGCACTTTAAAGTATTCTTTGCCAGGAAAAGTCTATAACGAAGTCCTGTATTTTAACAGTTCTAAACAATACTGGATTGTTCATCTGAAAGTCCCTGTGGTATTTTGAATTTTTTAATCTCTAGCTGGATTCAGAATTCTGAAGGTATATTAAATTTCATATGATCTCACGTAAAAATTCATAAGAAACAGTATCATAAGACAGTCAACACTAAGAAAAAAAAAAAGGTGTTGAGTATAATGTTGCAGATGAAGTTACACCAAGAAGCAAATGCCAGTTTAAGGTATATTTTTCCCATCTCTAACACTAGTCTTTGAACTTAATATAGGAAAATTTTCTTAAAAAGATATAATTTATCATAGGGTATAAGAATATCAAACTATATATACATATATTTATATTTTAAATCTTGCCCTAAAGACATTGAATAGATCAAGTAATTATTTCAAATTACTAAAGCATTATATCTGTAGGAGATGCATGTGACAGATAGCAAAACAGTAGCAAACCTGAAGGTTAAATCTTCTGAGACATGAAATCAAGAGGAATTAAAATACAATAAATGAAAATAATCTTGTCAAAAGCATAAAGGAATAGTCTGAAGGGGCTCCGGCTGGCCAAATTTAAGACAATTTAATATCAAAATAATAATAGTGCTAATGAATTATTATGCACTGAAAAAAAATCGATCTATAAGTAAAGAGGGAAAGAGAGAAATTAAGAGAAAGAGAGGAAACAAAGCTAGTTTCACAAACTATTAATAATTGACAAATCTAAGAGATACACAAGAATTTATTGTACTATTCTTTTAACATTACTGTAATTTTGAAAATTTTCAAAATAAAATGCTGTGGAAAACAGTTATTTCCCCTTCTCCCCTCCTCCCAATATATATAGCAGGAGGAAAAAAGTAAAGAATAAGATCAGACATCTTTTGGTAGAGAACTAATATTCAAATGAAGTGACCCAGATAAAAGCTCCATGGTGATAGGATTAAATGATTAGGCAATGGTCATAATTGGGAAGCTTAAACCCAATCAATTCTTTGGACATTAACCTTTTTTAAGGAAAAGAAAATATAAATAAGAATGGAATAGTGTGCTTATTATATATGAAAGGGAAACTCGAAGGTCTTATTTTGATTGGTTCTGTTTCTAGCACTCTCTCTAGGACAGAGGGGTCTGACAACCATAGAATTTTGTGTTAATTTGACAGTTAAACTGCCATCATGGAAATGGATATATCAAGTACCAGCCATGGTGACATAAGCCATTTAAATAATCTAATTCCCTGCTCATGAAGACCTTTCTGTGTATTTTGGCTGGGGGAAGGGAGAAAGGAACCATATTGACTCATCAATAATGCTCTGTTCCTTTGGCAGATATATTTCTCTTGACATTCTGTTTGATGTATCAGTGTCTTCTGGTTTTAGTGAGTGTACATGGTTAAATATGTCTTAGTGATGAGGAAAAATTGTGTTTCTGAGTATTTGGATATGTGAACATGAAAAAGAGAACCTGAGGCAGGATAGATAAGGGAGTGTTTTCTTCAAGTAGTGCCTTTATTTTATTTATTTCTGAAGTGACCTTGAAGTTTAGTAATAATATCAGTAAGAAAGTGTTGTTGAAGGGTGAGAAACAGATCTTCATTTAGTGTTATAAACTCCTTCAGAAAAGGCAAAGGAGCTTTTATACCCTTTCCTACAGAAGAAAATATAGAATCTCAGTCAAGAGAGGAGATCTCAACAAGATGATTTTTCCAACTCTCCTGTGTTGCTTTAGCAGATTTTTATTCCCACAGAAATGAATGAGTTGAAATTAATTCATTCAGCAAACGTTTGTTCAGTTTCTATCACATGCGAGGCATCACTCGGGATTCAGCACTGACACCAGCTCTTATAGGGGTTTAGTTATAGTTTCTGTGATTTATTTTAACATTCTTCAACATGGAAAGCAAGGTAATTTTCTTTCACAGGGGCCCTTATCTCTCAAACCACACAATATTTCCTGTGTTACAGTGGCCTCACTAGTGTTAACAAATTATTTCAGTTTTCAGCGTGACACCAGAAGACAAACTAGTGGGATCCCATAATGACAAATGTAGGTATTGTCAAATCTAAGTCAGTTTCACAATTAACCAAAATTTTCAAGAGATGCTTTCCTGCCTGATGTGCTAGATCTTTGGTATTTATCCTTTAACAAATATTGGGTATATAAATTGTTTCCAAGACCATCTGTAAGAGAGTTCTACGATCTGTTTAGATACCCAAGAGTGTCAGGGAAGGCAGATTGGAAAGTAACAGGACATCAGCACTGGAGCATGAGAAGTTTGTGGGAGTCCACTCAGGTTCAAATAAATGTTACAAATGAAATAATCAAAACACAACAGAAATCATGGAACGCTATAGGAATCCCCAGGCGGGAAAAGATTACTAAACGAATCAAGGAAGTATAATGGAGAGAATAAGAGCAGTGAATCACTACATTTTCAGATACTAAAGGAACTTTACATAACAACAAGAAACAAATAGGAAATGCAATATACCATAATAATTGCTCCCAGATGGCCATTTTGGCACAAGCACAATGAGAATTATATATATGTGTGTATATATGTGTATACATAAATATATATGTAATGTATATTACATATATATAGTAGAATATGCTTTAGAAAGCGGCCATGTTGTACAGGGTTGGTTAGAGTTCTGGCAGCAGATACCTGCTCGGTATATTACCTGATTTTAGAGGCAAAGGAAAAAGTCAACATTTATTCCACCTTTCCAGAAAGAACTGCCATCTAGAATAATTAAATAGCCCTAGTTGAAGAGAGAAAGTCTACTTGCCAGAAGAAAGCTATCTAATAACTGTGAAATAAATGAGAATTATAAATATAACTACTCTGTAAACCCTAATGAGATTATTGATGCAACCAAGTCTTATCATTGGTGTTAAAAGGATTAGGCAAGTGACTGTTGGTAACCTGGCTATTTACATAGTCCCAGTCAAAAAAAAAAATTTGATCACAAGCTGAGAAACATAACTTTATAATAGAAGAATCAGACTTTCAAACCTCTTAATCTGAGGGCCAAGTTTAATATCACCATTGGTGGAACTACCCGACATTTGTGTTTCCCAGTGTGATCCAATGGAAAATACTGAACATCGCCTATGATTTTAATTTTGACAAAAATGTGTAACTTGAATTTTATAAAGCCTGTAGATTTCACTCCCAGATTAGCGATTAATGGGAATGAAAGAACAAGTAAAACAACCCCGTGAGACAGGCATCAACCAGCATCAGACATTCTAAATATTCTATATATGTATACATTCTAAAGAACAACTGGGAAGACCTCAGCAAGTCAGAATGTCATCCCAAAAGGCACTGTGGAAGAATGAGAGAGACTCAAGGGATTTACCAAGATGTGTTTGGATTGGATCTCGATTCAGATAGACCTACCTGCAAAGGGACAATAGAAGAGATTTAAATACAGATTGAGTAGTAGGTGATATTAATGAATTATTAATTTTATTAGCTGTTTTAATGTCATTTTGGTTCTGTAAGATGTTTTCATTTTTAAAGAAACATTGAAGGATTAGGATGGAATAATATATTTATAACTGTAAAATACATCGGGGCCGTGAGATATACACATACACATTAGTTTTAATGTACAAACTACAAGCAGAATACACTTACCAGGGATAGTTAGTTAGCATTTGGAGGACTTTTCAAAAGCTCTTCAAAAGGAGCTGCTTCTAGCTTCAGCTGTCTTTTTTTCCAGTCACCCGAGTGTTTATTAATAAACATAATGGATGTTAGGAATTATTTTGCAGTAGAGAAGGGATTGGTGTTCAATGCACACGGATTGGCTGGAAATATTTGATAGCCACACTGGTCCTGAATTCTATCGCTCTAATATTGTTGCATCAGCCTGCAGTAAACCTTCTATGCGAGTTGCCGGGCAGAAGATGCAAACAGGAAAGGAGCTGGACTGCACTATAAATACAGGTGGTGTGACTGTGTTGGTGTTAGTCAGTGCTAATCAGTGCTTGCTGAGTGTCAAAATTCAGCTTGAGGCTTCCCTTTTTTCTCACATTGTAATGTATCACCTCACACCTACATTGAGGGAATACACCTATAGTCTTCCCCAGCATCCTACTATTGGAAGTCAGTAACTACCGACCAAAAGAACTGAATTGTGAAGGAGCAATGTAACTTAGGTCAATCTGAAATAGGGTCTGATAGACTGCAGTAGAGAATAATTTCGCTACCCATATATGTAAACACTGTGCTGAGTGCGAAAGCAATGATTGACCAGACAAGGAATTATTCTCAATGCTCTTAAAGTACGTAAAGACAAAATATGAGACCATAAAACTTCTGCTTTTGTCTAATTTAAATTAAAGGAAATTTCAAAAAAATATTGATTATTCTTTTATTTTTTTTATATAAAATAACATCTGGATATCTACTTTCAAACCAAAGTTTAATGCTTAGCTTAAGTTCAACTAGTTAAATTACAAATTCCTTGCCTTTTTATTTTACCTACAAAGCACATCATACTCCCTAAAATAGATTCAGATTATCTTTTTAACATCAAAAGTTTACTTACGCTAGCTCTTTGAAGCTAATCATAAAACCATTTAAACCTGTAATTCCCACCAAAGTGAAAAAACAATGTTTTATAGAATTTCTGGTTCCATTTAATTAATTGATCATAAATCATTGCTTGCCATTTATATGCTAACTCTAACTAAGGCCAAGAAAAAAATTCTCAGGTCTTTTGTTCAAAAAAGCATTCATGGTATTGAATCTTGTCAAAATAATTCCCAGCCTTGTGGAAGCAGAGGAGAAAGAAGCTGCTTACTATTGGATCATTCAGGACTTGACACTCTTGCAGAGTAAGCAACATATTTTTAAAAATCAAAGGTCAAATGTCAAATCTTTCCGGTGAAGTGACGACTTGTTTTAAGATCCCCTAGTCATAATTAGTTAGAACATTGTAGCTTTCAATGTTTTCTATTATTAACCCTTTGTGCATAAAATAATTTGTACCCCATGTATTTTAATTTGAAGCCAACTACATGGTGTTTAAATACACAGGTTTTTTTTGCCCCATTTCATATAATAAGCCTACTCCTGAAAAGTTGCCTAAATGAACATCAAATATTTGTGGAGTATATATTTTAACTTCACCGGGAGCCCTTACTTAAAATAACGGCAACTAAGACACACGTTGGAAAAAAAAAAAAAAAATCTTATGTAATAAGAAAAATCATTTACACTAAATGTGTATTTTCTTTTAGATATTACTTTATGTTTGAGTATATTTTAAGTGCACCTGGAATTCTAAATAAGGTGACACATAGCTTTTAAGTCTTGTTATTCCAGCCAAACAAGTGAGAATTTAAATTTATTAATATTTCTTATTTCTTATATGTGGGCTTATGAGTCAAATTTACAAGTGAACCATCGTTTGTTTCTTCTAATAACATTTGCAGAGTTATGGTTGGTTAGGCTATCTGCAGAAAAGTTGATATATTTCCTCTGGGCCAATATCACTACCATTCATGCTGCTTCTACCAGTGAAGGATGGTGCTTTGAGAAATGACTATGTCCTTGACAGAGCTAAGAAAGAGCAAAAGTGGCTCACAGCTGATTCAATTGTCCCTATTTTATTAAGTTTCTTTCCCCCACAGAGCAAATTCTAACATTTTCAGAAATATTTAAAGAAAATTAATAAATATGAAACACTATGGCAAGAAACAAAAAAGGAGGTAAAGTCTCCAAGATCACCCACTTAAAGGTTGATAGTAGAATTTATTCAACTTGAATCTTTTTTTAGACTCTTCTTGCTTCCTATTTTAATCTACTTCCAGAAAACTGCTTCCTTTTGGCAGCTGATGATGTTAATTGCACTGTTGACTAAATTGCCCCTAGGATGAATACCATGTGTTTTTAACTGGCTTATAACCCTCCAGAAATTCAAGTCTCCACCCAGCATTTGCCATGAGAAAACAATTCTCCTTGGAAAGAGTTTCTCTCTTTCCTGAGTCCTATCCACTGACAAATCACAAAGAATTGTGTGTTATGAATAAGCTTCCAAACATATCTGCCCCTTTTCTCTAATTAATAGACAAATATCTTTGATGATAGTTACATATTCATTGTATATCTAAGCCTTCCCGATCAGTACAGTACTATATTTTTACTGAATAGTTTCTGGTTTTCTATAGAAAAGTCAAGTCTTAAAGGACCCAAACATTTCTTGTGTTTGTTTGTTGTGTGGGGGGTAAGGGGTGTGGATCTGTGCACACATGCACACACATGTGCACACTATCTTCAAAGTAGGTTAAGGAAGATGGTGCTTGTTTGTTTTTTAAATAATACTTTTAATTATAAAATTCATATACTTCTGGTAGAAAGCAGATAAAAATCACCCATTATTCCATGATCCAAAGAAAACAGTAGTGAAATTGTCCTATCTTACCAATATGTTATATATGTATACATTTTTATTTAATTTGCTCCTTTTTTTAAAAAGAAAGTCTATATTGTACACATATTTTCTTAGCCCGTTTTCCTTATATCATACTTTCACATATCAAAAAATATTTTCCTATAATATCATTCTAAAGGAATCATAGTACTAAGGATATTTTAAAGTAGCTGGACAGCTGGGGGGGCGCCTTGGTGGCTCAGTAGGTTAAGCGTCTGACTTCTGCTCAGTTCATGATCTCAGGATCCTGGGATGATGGAGCCTGTGGCTGGCTCCCTGCTCAGCAGGGAATCTGCCCCCCCGCCCCCTGCCCCTCCCTCTGCCCCTCCCTCTGCCCATGCTCTCTCTCAAATAAATAAATAAAATCTTAAAAAAAAGAAAAGTAGCTGGACAGTATTCAACTTATGCCTATCTTTAGATGTAAAGCAATAGAAAAAAATCTGTAACAAAAAATACATTGAGCTTTTTATACATTTTTACATATCAAAGAAATTTTTGTCAGATATCTGACAATTTTCTGCTGGGAAAACAAAGGTAAACAATGCATTCTTGGGCCAGTTGCAATTTGGAAAAGTCAGTCAAATGTTGTTTTTCTGTGTGTTAGGTACTCTGACAGAGATAGGCCTAGGCAGTATAGGAGCATAGAAAAGGGACATCGAAAGAAAAAAGGAAAGAAAGAAAGAAAAAGAAAAAGAAAGAAAGAAAAAGAAAAAGAAAGAAAGAAAGAAAGAGAGAGAGAGAGAGAGAGAAAGAAAGAAAGAAAGAAAGAAAGAAAGAAAGAAAGAGAGAAAGAAAAGGAAGGAAGGAAGGAAAGGAAGGAAGGAAAGAAGAAAAGAAAAGACATCTAAATCAAAAAGAAGGTCACTGGTACAGTTCTGAAGGATAAGAGGGAAGGTATTGCAGAGTGAAGAACCAACATAAGTAGAAGCACTGCCTAGAAACATTCAGGTGGTATTTCATAAACTGGTCCCCTCATAAGAATAGGATTCCTAAATCCCAGCCCTGGAGATTCCAATTCACTAAGTGTAGGGCCAGGCCAAGAATCTACTGTTTAACAATACCCTCAGGAAACTTACTTTCAAGCAAGGCTTCAAAACAATTCTCGTCCCTCCAACTGAAAGCCTGGTTGTTTTAAGTAAAGACCTAAGGAACATGCCACCAACAAGGCTTAGAAAGTGGCCAAAGATAGAATGAGTGGGATAAGCTTTGAGTTTATCCTGAAAGACAAAGGACTGAATCCAATCTTGCAGGTTAGATTAGCATTTCAGAAAGATTACTCTGTGGAAAATGGGAGTGTGATATGGAAATAAAGCTGGTCTTTCAGTAGCTAATGCGGTAATCTAAGTAAGAAATGATGAAGACTTTCATCAAGAGTAGTTATAAGTAAGGGAAAGAGGAGAACAAGAAATATTTAGGAAGTAAATGTCACAGGGTTTCGTGACTGATTGGTGACTGATTAGGGGTGGTTAGGTGTGAGTGACCTGGGAAGACTCTAGGGAAATGAACTGGGAGACTGATAAGCCATGTGCCATTCATCAAAACGCAGGGGCGCCTGGGTGGCTCAGTCGTTAGCGTCTGCCTTCGGCTCAGGTCATGATCCCAGGGTCCTGGGATCGAGCCTCACATCGGGCTCCCTGCTCCGCAGGAAGCCTGCTTCTCCCTCTCCCACTCTCCCTGCTTGTGTTCCTGCTCTCGCTGTCTCTCTCTCTGTCAAATAAATAAATAAATAAAATCTTAAAAAAAAAAAACTGAAGAGCGGATTTGGGGCAAAGAAGAGAGTTCTCTTTTAGATACACTGAGTTTTACTGGATATTCAGGTATATAATTCAGTCCAAAACTCAAGAGAAAGTTTTGACATAAGGTATCGTTTGTGCTATGATTAGTGGAAGTTGAGGCCATGCACATGGGAAGAGAAAAACCATAAAGCTGTGGTGAAGCCAATATTTAATGTTTAGGCAGAAAAAAAGAAACCTACATTAGAAACTAAAAAGATCGTCGATTTTTTAATAGAGAAAATAGTGTCACAGCAACTAAAGAAAAAGAAGGATTTGGGAAGGAGAAAATATTTGTCCATGTCATATGCTACAGAAAAACCAAGGAAAATAAGGGAAATGATGTCCACTGACCATATGGAGGTCAATGGTGAATGCATCAAGAATGTCTCCTCTACACATGTTTCTAGTGGGCTAGACCAATCAAGTGATTCCTTCCTAGGAGCTGAATCTTGAGTTTGACACACAGGGAGGGAAGGCGGTTGAAGCTGAGTTTGTACCGGTATGTGACCATGAAAGTCCACAGTTCCATTTTTTATGATCCTGAGCTTTCTGCCCTTGGGAGGGTTGGTTGTTTAGCATTTTATTCTTTGCTATGAATTACATCAGTATCTTTCCAATGAATTCCATGTTTTTAAGTTATTCTGAGTTGGTTTCTTTTGCTTATAGTTAAAAACCCCAAACTGATAAAGCAGTCTTGCTTTTTGGTTTTTATTTTTGGTGAGATAAAGTATTGTTCTCTTTGTTTCCTGAAGTAAAGACAGGGGGTAGGGCTGGGGGTGGGGTAGTGGTCATTGATATAATGAATTTACTGAGTAGGAAGGAGGGGATGGAGTCCAAACCCCAGGCTGAGAAATGAGCCTTTAGCTGGGCTCAAAGGGGAGGTAAAGATGCCAATAAGCTTCTAAGTAAGAGGGAGAGGAAGATACAGTTCTCACTTCATGCCTTTGGCTTTTCTCAGAGAAATGGCAGAACCATGATCTGCTGACTCTGAGAAAGGTTGATGGCAGGAAGGGGATTTGAGAGGAAAAGGAAGATTTAGAAAAACTCGTGTCAGGTGATCAGACACACACACAGTGACCATAACCGAGGCCTCAATCTTAGAAAGCAGCGATATGTAACAACATCAATTGTCGCCACATATTTTTCTCCAGAAACTCTTACCTGCTCAGTTCCAGTGCCAAAGAAAGAGGATGGCTATATTAGAGCTGAAAGTAATATTGAAAGCATGATTTAAGTGGTGGACACCAGTGTTTGGGGCTGGACAGGAGAAAATGGGAAGACAGAGGGGGGCTGATTGATTAGGGGAAAATGGAGGACTCAAAGCTCATGGGGTCATGAGGCCAAAGAGCAAGCATAGTTCAAGTAAGGGCAAGAAATTTACCAGACACAGATGGTGGCGAGAAGCAGATGTCTTGCTTAAACATGAAGCCTAAATCTGAATCTCTCTACAGATGGAGGATTTGTGTTCATCCATCTTCTGTCCTATTATTATTTCTTAAAAGGATTCCTAATCTGTTTTTCTGACTTTCACCAATAGGGTGAATGACCACTTGGTGGGGCTCTTTCAGAGCAAATGTCAGCCAGTTGGTTAAATTATGCAGTTTAGTTTAGCCTAGTACTTTAAGTGATGGACTTACTGAGGAGTACTTTTTTTTTTTTTCATTTTTAAGAGTTACCTATTCTCTGTTGCTTCCAATGGAAAAATATCTGACCAACGGTAGTCTGAACAACCAAGATTTTGGAAGGTTCTTTGATTTAACTCAACAATCACTGTTCCCTGTTTCTAGTCCTTCCCTGGCAAGAGAAATCATCTTTAAGAGAGAATCAGAAAAAGGGACCATACTTAAGACATCATTCTTTTAGTCTTAGTCTATTAATAATATCTTTACTATCTTACCTTATCTTATCTTAAACACAGGTTTAAAAAAAAATTCTATTGCTTAGTGCCACCCTTCTTTACTGTCGACTCTGAAACAATGATGTTGCATGAATTGCCACCTACCTTTTAATCTGTAGCAGCCATGTATTAAAATTGTAAGGCCAGTAATTACCAGTAAAGAGAGTGCCATTATCTGCTGTGACTTCCTGTTCGATCTTACTTTGAAAGTATCTGAGCTGGTTAGCTTACTTGCATACCATGTGCCATAGACTACTTATTCTCCTTCCCTGGGCACAGTCTCCAACAATATGCCTATCTTTGCAAGGAGAGAGTGTTGTTGAATTACTGAATATTCACCTCTATGACTGGTGGGACAAGTCAACCACAAGACTGTATTACATGGTATTCATAGTTTCATCTTGGTTTATGACTGACAGCATATACTTTCTAATGGAGTGTGAGAAAAGGGAGAAAGTGTAGTTAGACTAATAACTTTACAACAAAATACTTGTACTCTTCACAACTGACACCCGGTGGTTGAAATCATTAGGCTGAAAAAGCCATTTGTTAGGTATGCTGTGGAGAGACTTTCTACACTGGGCAGAAGTTGGATAAAGGATTCTCTGTGGTCTCTTCCAGCTCCAAGAGTTGATGTTCAAAATATCAACTTAATTAAATTGCAGTGTTTGTCAACAATCCACGTGCAAAAGTATGCTCCAGATGTACAATCCAGCCTTATTATCTTAAGGGAGATGTGACAGAATGTAACACAACCAGTGAGAAAATAAACTAAGCCACATACCTGCATGGTGTTGGGGGTAGAGAAGAAATTGTTTGAATGCTATTGAGAATGATTCTTGCATCACCTGAAAACATGTAAAAATCATATTATCTCATTATCTCTGATTTCTATTCAATTCTATGATAGCTAAAGATACCTACTATATTCTTTAATTGAAAAAGGAGGGAATTGATTATGGAAGTTTTAAATTTTGATCTATGTCATAGAATTGAATCGGAATTGAAATAATTATCAGTATTCCTAATGTCCAAGACAGGGAATTCTCCAATTCTCAAAACTTTTCATTCCACAGACCAATCATGGGGTCTTCCTTGATTTAATTAGCATCCCAAATTATTTGCTAGGTACTTCATCATGGGGCTGTTTTCTTCTAGGCACAATATTCTGGGTTTGTTTTTTTTTTTTTTCCCCTACTGACAGGAATACAAAATAGTCTCATCTTTTCTCTGTTTTATTTTCTTTACACAAGAGGATGAGTTGCCTATCAGAAAGAAATTAGCAAGAACAAAATAAGAATAGTGGAAAGAGAAAGCAAAGTTGCAAGACAGGACCTTGAAAAGGAGGGAGGAGTGTGCTGTTGAGCAGAGCTGTCTGTTCACCTCTCCTTCTCTTACAATGACCTCAGGGATTAAAGAACAGCTCTGGTAGGGGAAGTGGGCGTGTTTTGTTTTGGGGAAAACAAGGAAGGCCTGGACAGGACAGCACCTAAGAAGGATGCCTAACTCTATTTGCATCGCTGTATTCTAACTTGTAACCTCTTTAGTCCACTGACTTTAGTAACCTGTAGGCATAATTATTTTAGTCTCAGTCCCTTCAGAAAGAGAAAAGAATATGAGACAAGGACTTATATACAAGGGATTATTTGAGAAATGATCTCAGAGAATAGAGATGGAAAGATTGCGGAGAACAAAACAGAAGACATGAGAGCAGTACATGAGACATTCTCAAGTTGCACATGACCACAGGCAAACAGGGCATGATCCATGGGGTCCCTCTAAGGAGCCATGTAGAACGCACCTCAGGATTGTGCATCCCAAGGGTAGAAGAGGGTATCATCTATCCACTGGTGTCGTCCTTCCTAGGTCACAAGTCGACCAGTGTGCATTAATTCTCTCTGTGTAACATGTGAGGGAGGTCTGTTCTTTGCCACAGGCATCCCTGCTGCTGGGTAGAGAGTAGCAATGGGAAACAAGGGGAGAGACGAGGAGACTGATGTTGGTTCCCACCTAGCTGAGGATGGCTACCTCTGTGATGGCTGGGATAAGGCTAAGAGTTGGGGCACCCCAGGTGCCTATACAACAATTAACCCTATTAAAGATTTTAAAAATTTAAAAAGCCTGGGCATAAGTAGAAATGGAAAAAATAATAACCTCCTTATAAAGAAAACTTTAGAGAGAAAGGAACCTGGCAGATACCACCAATGATGGGACCAGATGACATCACGTGCCTCCTGGTGTGATGCACTGAGAAGGAAACATTATTACTCTTATGTAGGATTCTGCCAGAATGTGTAACCTGGATCTAATCATGAGGAAACATTAGAGAAACCTAAATTAAGGTACATTTTATAAAATAAATGCCCTGAACTCTTAAAAATGAAATAGCATGAGGAAGACAAAAAAAAAAGATTTTAAAAACTAAATGCAATATGTGATCATGTTTAATCCTAAAAGAGAAAAAAAAAAGTTATAAAAAACATCATTACAAAAATTTACAAACTTTTAATAACTTTATTGATTAAAGTATCATATCAATGTTAAGCTCCCTAATTTGGATAATTTTACTATGGTATGTAAGTGAATATCCTCATTCTTAAAAAATATACACTGACATATTTAGGGGTAAAAAATAATGATGTTTGCAACTTATTTTCAAGTGGTTTAGAAAATTAGGTAGATAGTAGAGTGCCTGGGTGGTGCAGTTAATTAAATGCCCAACTCTTGCTTTTGGCTCAGGTTATGATCTTAGGGCACTGGGATCAAGCCCCGCATTGGGCTCTGTGCTCAGCATGGAGTCTGCTTGAGATTCTCTCTCTCTCCCTCTCCCTCTGCCCCTCCAGTTCGTGCTCTCTTTCTATCTCTCTGAACTAAATAAATAAAATCTTAAGAAAAAAAGAAAATCAGGTATATAGAGAGATAGATAAATAGATGAGAGAGAGAGAGAAATCAAATGTGGCTAAATAACAACATTTAGTGAATATAAGTGAAGTACACAGGTGTTCTTTGCACTATTCTTGCAACTTTTCTGTAAGTTTCAAACTATTATAAAAAAATTTTAAATAATTAAGCTCTGGATCAAATGGGTTATACTGACGGCTCAAAAGAACTGAGTTCTAATCCAAGTCATCAGTGCTTGTTAAGTTTGAGTTTTCTCATCTGGAACCTTGTAGAATTGTTGTAAGAACTAAATAAGGTAACATGCAAAAGAGGTTTGAAAAGCTTAAAATAACACAACTGTGTAGCCGTGTTAGAAATGGAAGTTTGACATTTGAAAGATGGCTTAATAGATGGGGTGTCTGATCATGCATCATCTAAGCAATGACAGACATATCCAGAGAAATGGAAGCATGTGTGGGATAAAATGAAAGAAGAGAGCATTTTTAGGTCATTTTCAGCTCCTAACTCCCTCTTCCCAAATTGGTTCCCTTCAATAGACTTTTATTATCTACTAACTAAGGTACATACTGCAAGAATTGCAAAGTTAAACGTTTTCCATCCTCAAGGAACTTAAGAGTCTATCACGGGATAAAGCTACAAAAATAAAAACCGGTAATATAATGTGTTAAGAAATGTCTACAGAAACACAAATAAGAAATCCAGTAAATCTGAGGTTTGGGGACAGATATAAGAGAGTTTCTGACAGGAAGTAATATTTGAAGTGAGCCTTGATGAATGAGGAGATCACTTAGAAATAGGAAAAGAGCTTTTTAGGAAAAAATGGCTGAGGGAGCTATGAAGTCCTTTACGTGTTAGTCTCTTGGCATTCTGGGCCTTCTCTGTAATACCTCCCCACATAACTTCCTAACATGCATGACGCCATGACAATTCCCTCTGTTTATTTTTTTTTCCTGTCAGTATCTCTGAAACTTCAAATTATAATAAAATATTGAATGGCCTACCACAGTCATGAAGAATGAATGGAACCTCCCAATACAATTTTGTTTGGGGGCTAACCACTTCCCTTCAATCTGATCCTGGATGCCAAGGATTTGGAATTGTTTGGGAAAAAGAAGAAACAAGCATCTGCATACCGTGCAGTTCTCTTCTTTGCACTAGGGTTTGGGTTATTTCACAGAGCATTTTGATTAATGGTGCAAATTATTCTAATTACCAATTCAGACTAAAGCTCTCAGAAGGGAGGTCAATGAATACATATGCTGTAGAAAGGGAAAGAAGCAAGACTTTTCATAAAGCCACAAAACACTATTTTGGGATACCCATAAGATGTCTTGGTTACTACTGAAAACAGTCAGATACGTCCTGATTGAGGACTTAAGTGAAAGACATCACTGTGGTTAATAATTTCTCTTGCAACAAGGGAGCAGAAACCCCTGGCGGATAAACCCCCCCAGCGCTATGGATAGGTAGAAGTAGAGTTTCAGTTTCAATTTTGCTCTCCCTTTCTTTGAAATGATTATAGCTTCTGCTTTTGAACAAACAGTAAGAGTTTCTGATCCCTGTTTTACTTTATTGAAGACTAAAGTGAGAACTTGTTTTTGAGACCGGAAATGCTGGTGAAACTCCTCGCTCTGTCAGCACTTTCTAAGCAACTTTAGGCACATTTCTTCCATTCACCAGCGTTAAGGTCTTTCTCTCTGCAAAACACTCAGTGGACTCCGGAAGCGAAAAGAATTCAGACGCCGGGTATTAGTAGTCCAATCCGCTCATTTCATATCTGGAAAACTGAAATCTCAGGACTACTGACTTTTTCTTAAGTGGTACAAAGTCGTATACTAAGCAATGTCTGAAAAGTGTTCTAATTATCTTGGAAGAAAATGATGTACTCTATAATCATCAACTTGGAAGGCATTGTTAGAACCCTGCTCCAACTCTGTGATATATGGATCAAGAATCATTTGCAGGACACAACGATTTAAGATGGGTATTCTGGGCCTTTCATTTTGAAAAGTCACCAAAATGCACCCTGTTAGAACGGTTTTAGCTCTAAATCCTTTGAGTGCCAACTTACGCTAAAATAGGTCATTTTTTTTATTCACACAAATTCTTCCCTCACTTCTATTCTCTCCACCAATTCAATGTATTTAAGTAAGATCTCCCCCTACTCAGGTTAGGCCATCTCTGGCTCTTATGGAATATTCTGTCTCTCTCAAGGCTGCCTTAGATGTGCATTTTAAATATAATTTAGCTCTAATGAAAATAATAGCAGTTTAAATATCCTCTACCTATAATGAAAATGAAAGCAACTGGCAGGCAAGGGAGATTTCTCAAAATCTAGGATTCTCAGATTCCAACCTCAGGATGGATTCTGAAATCCTCAGTGTAATTGCAGAAATTCTCTAGGGGTAGCTTTGTTAATATACAGCCATTTGTAGTCCATATTGTTTCTTTTTCCCTTTGGGATGCATGGCCTTAATTAACAATATTTAACTTAAATAGTCCCAGAGTGCCACAGCTTTTATGCCTTTCCCAGGTAAGCCAGATGGAGCAAGAGGACTCCCCAGAAATACTACTTCTCTTTCCAAACTCCTAACCAAGCCTCTCTCCCACACAACAAACAAACTCTCTCTTTTAGTTAATACTTAAAAGCTATTCATTTGAGCTTTATTCTTTTGGCTTCATGGTTTAATTTCCACTAAAGTTAAAATGCTTTTTGCACTATTATTATTTACACTCTATTGTGATGGAAGAATCTGAACACCAATTTTGAAAGATGACTGTTTAAGACATTGAGAGTGAATTAACTGTTATTGATTGCTTTGGCAATGAATTAATGGCGATTGCTAACATACTATGTTCTAAGCCCTTGACTGGACACTTTTTTAAAGTCACTTTTGATAGATTACTTTTTAAAAGTCTCACAATAATTCTGTCAAGTAGGCATTCTTATCTCTAGTCTTCGGAAGGGAAAACAGGTTCAGAAGGTAGCCACCTGTAAGTGCTAGCCAGCATCTGAGATCATGCCTACCTGTCGGGCCCCAAGGCTGAGGCTGCCATTTGGCGCATGCACGTTCTTGTCCTGGCTGGTTACAGGAAGAGGGTGGATAAATAAGAACCAGAGAGCTGGGGGAAGACTGGTTTGGGGCTGTGGTGGAAGGAAACAAGAAAATAAGATAATGGAGCAAGAGAAGTGGAACATAAGCTGAAGAAAATCTACTCATGTAAGAATGTTGACTGAGTGATGACTTTGAGGAAGAAACTGTGCTAAATCTTGGCACAGGAAGGTAGAGGCAAATGCCTCAAGAATCTCAAGCAAGAGCAGAGGTGGCAAGCTTGGGGACCTGCGGGCCAAGGACATGTTGCACATTAGTGGCCCACCCAACGCTGGCCTGCTCACTAGTTTTTAAAATTTTTCATTATTTGCTCATATTTTTCCATTATTTGTTTTCAAATAAATGATACATGCACATGAAACAACTTCAAAAATTCACAGAGGATGTACAGTGAAAAGTAAGTAACTTTTCCAACTCTGCTCCCAACCACCCCTGTCCCCATCACAGAGACAAGCCTCATTTTCAGTGTTTTTCATATTCTCTCACAGATAATCTTTAAATATAGAGAATATGTACATATGTATTACATATAATATATCATACAAGCATAAGTAGTAGATATTATATATATTCTTCAAGTTAAAATATATATGTGTTATTTAAAAAAATAAAAACACAAATGGTAGCATTTGGTATAAACTATTTTACATCTTGCCTTCTTTCTAACAATACATACCATGTCAGTACATAGAGGCTGCCTAGTTCATCCTAATGGCTACATAACATTCCATTGTATTCTTGTACCATAAGTTATTTAACCAGATGCCTTTTGATGGACATTTAAGATGTTTCCAATATTTTACTATTAGAAAAGTGTTGCCATGAATATCCTTTCACACATATCATTTTGCAAGTGTCCAAGTATGTTTGTAGGGCAAATTTCTAAAAGTAGAATTGTTAAGGGGCGCCTTGGTGGCTCAGGAGTTTAGTGCCGGACTCTTGGGTTTGGCTCAGGTGGTGATTCAGAGTCGGGGGATCAACTCCCCTCTCAGGCTCTGCATCGGAGTCTGCTTGAGATTCTCTGTCTCTCCTTCCTCCTCTGTACCTCCCCGAGCTCTTGCATGTGCCCATGCATTCTCCCTCTCCCTCACTCTCAAATGAATAAATAAAATCTTTAAAAATAAAAAATAAAAATAGTCAAAGATAGGTGCATTTGTATATACTTAATTTTGACAGGCATTGCTAAAATGTTCTACATAGTGGTAGACTCAACTCATGTTCCCACCAGCAGTGTAAGAGAGCATCTATTTCCCTCTACCACACCATGTGACTTTGGCCAATCTCTAGGTGGAATATAGAGTCTCCTATAGTTTGTATTTGGGTAGCCAACATTTTTAAATGCAGCGTATTTCATGAAAGAAAAACAGGCAGGATCTGCAATTTCTCTTTAAAAAAGTCTGAAATTTGGCAATTTTATATCCACATTCCCAGATGGTTAACAGCTGACTGGTGACTAGTTTCCTTATATAGGTATGTGTACTCAATATTCTGCCCCCACCCCAAACATGCAACTCCATACTCTTCCCTAACACTGAAGCCAAGAGCCAGTTACCATTTATCATCTTTCAATACAGCCCCATTCACTAGTTTATATTACTTTTCTGGCTTTAGATATTTGACTAAATATCAAATATTTATATATTTGATTATATTATATATTATATATATAATCAACTCTAGATTATATATCTAGAACCCATTATATATTATATATAATCAACTCTAATCTTTCTGGAGAAAGATTAATAATAAAGAGAAAACAAAGTAAGAAAATAAATACAGTAGATAAAAGAGACAGGATGGTAAGTGAATATAGAAGAAAGGTGTATTAACATAGTTCATGAACAACAAATTTTAGGCTCTTCGGAGTGATTACCCATCCTCCTAGAATTTTATTATCAGGTTATTTGCACAAATTTACCCCAGCATTGAATTAATCTTACGCCTCTAGCACAAACATCCAGAGTAACTTTGAAAATTTGGGGGACAGCTCTGGATGTGGATGTAATCTTATAACAACCTTCCCTGGACTCCTAGAAGGCAAATGTCTTCTATATAGCCAGGTGTGGGAAGCATCACATTGCTTTATTTTCCTAAACCAAATTAAATTTCAGGTCATGCCCATACTCACACAGGAAATAAAATCAGCAGGTATTAGTTATCACTGGGAGGCAATCAAGGAAGTCCTCCCTGAGGTGGGTTGATGCTGCCCTGATAACTTGGAGAAGGACTCTAGTCTGCATTCTGTCATTGTCTAAAGTTGTGATGTCCTCTGAAGACCAGCAACCCTCTCCCTTCATGGTAATTATGGACATAGGGAACTTTGACCATGATTCACTTGACTTTCTCCCTGACAAAATACAGGCAGGGGGAGGAGTTCTACCTCAGGCCTTTAGAAATAAGGAGCTGGCTACTCCTCTTGTGTTTAGGGAAAGGAATTGCATTATTCTTCCTTTTTTAATTCACAGTGGAGGGAGGAATACACATCTCTTTGGCTTTGATTTTCTCAATAACTTAGGCTGCTGCCTAATGAGGAAATTTCTGTAAATTCTGCAATTTAAAAGTAGATTAGGTCTTCTTTAGATTGGATCCAAATAACAGATCAGGTCCTAGATCAACCAGGCCAATCTAGAGAATATTTAAATATATGAACCTGACTATCAAGAATCCTCGGCTGTCCGTTGGGCCCTTTTACTATAGAATTATTTTTGGAAATACATCTAACCTGGACCTGAGGCCCAGTATCTTGAGATTTTTGCCATGTATTAATCTTTTCAATGCTAATCTGTCATTTAATCCATTCTCTTCGTGACTTTGAAATGATATGTTTGGAATAAAAGAGAACTACATTTATTCTCCTCAAGCTTTCTCTCTCTCTCTCTTTTTTAATGTATTCATTTATTTTAGAGAGCAGGAGAGAGCATGGGGGGAAAGGGCAGAAGGAGAAGAAGAGAGAAACTCCAGCAGACTCCTCGCTGAGTCCAACACGGGGCTCAAATCTCAAGACTGAGATCACAACCTGAGTCAAACCAAGATTTGGACACTTAACAAACTGCACCACCCAGGCGCCCCAATCCTCAAGCTTTCAGTTGAAGGAAGGGATGGGCAGGGGAAGGGAGGACAGTTAAATTCAGGTTCAATTAAAACTTGAAAGCAAATATGAGTCAGAATAAATAATTACTCAAACAGATTTTCCTTCTTTCCACTACTGACAGACTGCCAAATAAATATGTATCTGAGTAAGTGTTCCTTTCCCGAAATTAAGTTACTACAGAGAAATAAATACCATGGCAAAGAGTAAGGACATACATGGCAGTGTTCCATTTTTATAAGATCTCAGCAATTGACTACAATCGAATATTTTGCTCCATGCCTGTTTCCTCCCAAATTTTGTGATATTTCTAACAAATAATCTGAAATTCTTGAGACCAAAAGGGAAGAAGGTATTTTTTTCCAATAACTAAAAAAGTATCCAATATTACATTTAAACTAGTTTTAGTTATAAGATTAGTTGACTCTTGAAAGTCAACTTACTGTGTCTGCTTCAGAGATAAGTGTAGAAAGTTGGAATCTTGACTATTTACATCTCATGAGGGAGAACAGTTAAGGCTATAAAAACTCAACTCTGTACCTTGCCCTCTCAAGCATGAGCTTGCATCCAGAATTCAAACTTTGAGAACGTTAAGTTGGATTTGCAGTGATAGAGTCTCTAACAAGGCTTTTAATATTTTCATGAGACTTTTGCACTCATTTAATGCAAAATGGTTATAGATAAATGATTTTTACAGAGAAGTTTTCCAGAAATAAAGTTGTTTTTAAATGAGAATGATGTCATAATAAAGCCATATATCAAGAACAATTACTCAACATGTGGTGTGTGAAAATTAAACTCATTATAGATTTTATGAGATGACTCACCCCAGTTAGAGTCACTGAACAGTGTCAACAGTGCAAATTTTGAATAGACTTTCCAGTTCATAGAAATTTTGGCACCTTTTATACATAAGACATTTCAGATTTTTCCATGTCCCACATGTTTTGCTTTGTTTTGTTTTGTTTTGCATGGATTCAGCTCAGAGCTTGTCCAGAACTCTCTTAGGGAGAATGGCTTCCCTCCACCATCCCAGGTTGCTGTTCCTTCTGTTTTTTTCTTTGTCCATCTGACATCATTTGCTTTCTACCTTCCATGTATTCTTCCTATCTTACCGGTTTAAGAGTGATGGTATGGTTTCATGACCAAAACAAACAAACAAATAAAACAAAACAAAACAGACAAACAAACAAAAAAAACAAATAAAACTTGCCTGTCATTTCAGTGGGAGCTTGACAGGGAAGTGAGGTCTTCTTGAGCATTTTCAGGAGCGCTTTAACACCTACTTAAAACAAAATTCATTTCCTCAGCCTAGTATTCATACCCTAGAAGCTCTCTCCAAACTTACTATGCCAATCCCAAATCATTGTTCCATAAACTGCTGGTATGAGTTCAGTTGTGTCTCCCCAAAAGATATGTCAAAGTCCTAACCTACCTCAGAATGTGACCTTATTTGGAAATACAGTTTTTAGAGAGGCAATCAACTTAAAATAAAGTCATTATGATGGGTCCTAATCCAATATGACTGCTGTCCTTATAAAAGGGTGAACTTTAGACACAGAGACAGACATGAACAGAAGGAAGATGATATGAAGACACAGGGAGAACACCACATAGAGATGGAAGATTTCAGTAACGCATCTACAAGCAAAAGAATGCTAAGGATTGCTGGCAAATCACCAGAAGCTAGGAAGAGGCAAGGAAGTGTTCCCCTTGAGGTTTTGGAGAGAGTATGGCCCTTCCAACAACAACAATTTCAGATTTCTAGCTTCCAAAACTGTGACATAAAATTTCTCTGGTTTTAAGCCACTAGTTTTTAGTACTTTGTTATGACAGCCGTAGGAAACTACTATAACTGTCAAGCAAATTTCAAGCTTCTCTTAATACTATTTCTTTTGCTTCTATTTCTTTCTTCTTCTTTAAAAAATTACATCCTTTTATAGAAGCCCAACTATATCTTAATTCATCTGTTGCCACTGTCCCTTGTAAAAAAATCATTCTCTGGAAGTCGAACTCCTATACCATTTCCTGTGTTCTTAGTAGTGACGATTCATTACATCCTGTGGGTATTCAACTTGGATGTATATGTTCCTTTCCTTATACTAGAGTCTGAACAGTGACTATGCCTTATATTTTGGTATTTCTTAGGCTAGCAATGATTTATGTAAAAGTACTCAATGAATATTTTTAGTGACATGATGTTGTCTCCCAATTATACACTTAAATAATTCAGTGAAATATGGCAAACACAAATGACTATATCATTCAAAGAATTATTTCAATGTACTTTAATTACATAAATAATACACCCAGTGGTGTATTATTTTTCTTCCAATCATTTTTATATGTTTGTGTAGTTAAAAAGCAAACTTAGACTCATACTATATATATTCAGTTTTATATTCCACTTTACTTAATATTCATTTAATACACAATCATAAAACTTTTTTCCTCCATTTTTATATGCATACGTGCTGTTTAAAAAATAAACTTAGAATCATAATGTGCACTTACTTTTTAAATTCAACTTCATTTATTTAATATTGTTCTTTGATTTCCATAAATTTCCATAAATTTAAAAGTTCTTTAAAAGCATTATTTTTATTGGCTATTGTGGTGGTTAATTTTATGTGTCAGCATGACCAGGCTAAGGGATGCCCAGATAGCTGGTAAGATATTATTTCTGGGTATGTCTGTGAGAGTGTTTCTGGAAGATATTAACATTTGATTCAGTAGACTGAGTAAAGAAGATCAGCTCTCACCATGCTGGTGGGCATCATCCAATCCTTTGATGGGTCTGAATAGAACAAAAAGGCTCCAGAAAGGCTAATTCTCTCTTCTTAAGCTGGGAATCCATCTTCTTCTGGGTATCAGATATCAGAGCTCTTGGTCTTGGGCCTTCAGAATCTGGGACTCATACTAGGGGCTCCTGGTTGTCAGGCCTTTGGTTTCATACTGAATTATATTACCAGCTTTCTTGGTTCTCCAGCTTACAGATGGCAGATCATGGGACTTCTCCACCCCAAAACTGCATAAGCCAATTCCTTTAATAAATTCACATATTAACTTATTTATAATTCATAATGAATTTGTTATATTCATATATGTATATGAATTTATTATATAAATATATATATTTAGAGAGAGAAAAAGAGCATCAGGTATGAAGATATATGTGTATATATGGTATTAGAGAATATATAATTTTCTGTTTCTCTGGAGAACCCTTATATAGCTATATAATATTATAATCATATAGGCACATCATATTTTAACAATTCTCTTTATGGCTAATTAAGCAGTTGTCATTTTACTCTTATAATTTCATTGAGATTATTTTTGCTCATATATCTTTGGTAGCATCTAAGATCATTTTCTTGAGATTACTGGAAAAAGAATTTGTAAATCAGTGGGTATGAATATATCTGTGATTCTCAACACAGGTCATCAAATTGTTCCTCAGACCCTGCTATTCTGGTTTAAAGTCCCATCAGCAGTATATGTAAAACACTATCACATCACAACCTTGAAACATTTTGAAATTATAATTTTAATGGTACTATAATATGCAAAATTGTTACTAGACAAAAATTGTCATTAGTCATTTATATTCCTATAAATTTTCTGTTTAAGCTTCTTGGTCATGTTCCTATTGTGGTGTTAGTATTTTTCTTTTTTCTTTCTTTTTTCTTTTTAGAGAGAAAGAGAGGGAGTACAAGTGGTGGTGGGAGATAGGGGCAGAGGGAGAGGGAGAGAGAGAACCTCAAGCAGACTCCACGCTCAGCACAGAGCCCAGTGTGGGGCTCAATCTCACAACCCTGAGATCATGACCTGAGCTGAAATCAAGAGTTGGACACTTAACCAACTGAGCCACCCAGGCGCCCCAGTATTTTTCTTACAGAATAGGATGCCTACTATCCAGAATCTAGGCTCGGGTTTAAAGCTGAGGTTCAGAAGTGCAAAGGATCTTACATGTTAAAAAGCAATATAAAAATGGCACCAAAAATTATGACAAGACAGTTCCCATATCCCCAAGGTTTACAAAGAGGCAGCAAAAACAACCCTATTTGTCTCAGCCTCCTCACACCCACCATCTGCCACCCCAGATAGAACATGAGACTGGATGGACGCCTGGGCGGCTCAGTGGGTTAAGCGTCTGTCTTTGGCTTGGCTCATGATCCCAGGGTCCTGGGAGCAGGTCCCGCCTTGGGCTCCTTGCTCAGCGGGAAGCCTGCTTCTCCCTCTGCCTGCTGCTTGCCCTGCTTGTTCTCTCTCTCTCTCTGACAAATGAATAAATAAAATCTTTAAAGAAAACACAGGACCAGAGAGCACAAAATAGGATTCAGAATAATTGTTTTTGATTATTTGGACACCGTACAGTTTTTGTAGTATTTCCTCAACCCCCTACACCCATTCCCTGAAGTCATTTCCACTAGCCAGAGAAAGAGCTTCGGGTGGTACCAAAGATGGGCATATGCGGTTGTGGTTTTAAACTGTTCAGGACCTGTTTAATAACAAAGTGACTAGAAGGTTTTGGAATCTGTTCAAGAAAGTGTTAAGGGACAAAAAAGAAAATTCCACACAGCACACTTTCAAGTAATGATTTTTAAAAAGTCTTCATTTTTATACCTGAACAAGTAGAAACAGCTCAATGATCTGTTATACTCATTAACGTAATGTACTTTTTACTTCTGACAGTGTTAATATGTATTGAAAATAGTTTTCTCAATTTTTCTTTTGCCTTTATTTAAATTTGTTATTTAATGTACTGTGTTACATTAAAACTATTGGTCTTACCTTGCACTTTAAATGAAATTTTTATCATGCATGATTTTGTAACTTCAAGCTTTGATCATTTGAAAACTGTTGGTTCACTGAGTTACTCAGACCTTCCAAATGGTGACACATTTCATTATACAATATCAAAAAAAATCACATTCATTAATATCACCATCGATAGCATTTTTTAAATCTTCATTGCAAAGCTTTTAAGCTCACAGGGGTGGATGTTTTCCAAATTCTTAGTTGAAAGCTTCAATTTTTTCATAGGAAACAAAATATTGTCAATTATTTTCCTTGAAGTGACAAACTCACTTCATTCATTTTGAGAAAATATCTGTCCAATACGCAAGCCTGAAGAATCCTAATTTGTCTGTCAGTAGCTCTTTCAAGTAAAAATGGTGCCCCATCAGAAAAAACAACTAGTTTAGCTTGCAATTTATACAATCACACAAGACAAACATTGTATTTTGATATGTAGCAAAAGTGCTATATGCATGACTCTCATTTGGCACACAGAATATTAAGAAGACATAACCTAAAGGGTCAAGTTTTAATATATTTAATCATTTTTACTACCTCATCATTACATTCTGTGAAAATTTTTTTCTGTGAGTGCCTAGGAGTGAATTATCATTTAACTCTTAGTCCTATTTGATGCCCTTTTCTTGATGTATGCTAAGGGGCCAAAGGTTTTACCCACTATTGCTTTTGCACTATCAGGAAAAATGAACATGAAGAAAATGGAAAATTATATCTTTGTTCTATTAAAATACAGTTTTGATCTCACAGCACTCCTGAAGGGGTCTTGGAGATACATAAATATCCATGGACCACTTACAGAAATCCTCTTGTATTGCAGAATACCACAATAGTGAATATAATATTACTAGATTTACTGATTGTGGTGCTGATAGAGATATTTCAGGCAGGGAAGGTAAATTTTGAAAATTTAACCAAATTTATCCCAAATAAGAATATATTTAAGGTAATCCACCTGCTACGAAATTTCTAGCTGCTCTTCCCAGGAAATGATGCCATTTCAGAGGTTTGGTGATGATCTATGCTATTGGCCAGTCAAGCACTCAGCAATCATGGTAGCCAGATGAGCTTTGATGAGAGAAAGATTATAGTGTTAAACCCATGTATAATCCCCATTCCTGTTATCAGGCCATTTTGTTTGTTAAGTTAAGTAAGCACTGGGGTGGCTAAAGATTGTGGCTAAGTGTTATCCACATAATCAGTCATTGTGTCTAGCTAGCAATTGCCAGACTCCAGTTTGTGACTTTTGGTAGGAATTCACATGAGACAAATCATATTCTGTCCTCATTCTAAAGGATATATCTACATTCTTCTTGCCCAGATCTCCTTGTCTCCAATCTTCCGATCTTATATTTTACACGTCTCTGAATATCCACCATCAAGCACGAGGCACTACTCATGTGATACACACCTCTGGTCGTCTCTCCTTTCAGGCACAGTAGGTAAGCAGATATACTGCTTGAAGTTCTGCTTAGTGCAAGTATTTCATTTCCTTACTATCTGTTCAGACCACCCCTGAATTAGGCCATAATTATGCTACAACTCATTTCCATCTGTGGTAGTATATCATGAAGAATCATCTATAAACTGGGCCTGAATTTCGTCTTCCTCAGTCATCTGGTCTGAGGAAACTTCCCATGAGGTCTCAGATGTGAGTTGAAGGAGCAGTAGGAGAAGGTGTCATGAAAGTCTGAACCTCAACTGATGCAAATTATATATTTAATATCTCTTTGAGTTTGGTCTCACACCACTATTTATGATGGAGTACTGCTATTCATGTTCAACCTTAGAGCTTTGTGGATCAAATAATACCCAACTCATGACAGTCATCTTTGATTGCCTGGTCACTTGGTGTCCCATGCATGATTAGGTATTTAGTCCCAACTAGCACTAAGTGGTATTAGTAGCAAGAAAGGTACCATTTCTCAAAGGGAGAATGGATATCTGCATGGTTTTTCTTTAAATTCTAGGTGCATGCATTGTCATTCTCTTGTAAGGTTTTGCCAAAAGCTTCACTGAACAGGCCTCAAAGCCACAGACCTGCTGATTCCTATGGTCTAATTGGTAGCTGGGCTTGTGCTGTGTCCTGGACAAGCTTCAGAGCCTTCTTTTTCTCTGAGCCCCATTTGAAACTCAGTAAATGTGTAAAGTAAATCACTCAGATGAAGCACATACTGGTTCCAGAATCCAACGAGGCCCACAAGGCATTAGATCTCTTTCTCAATGTTAGTAGGTAGAAGATACATCAACTTAACTTTTACTTTGAAGGAGAGATCTCAATATATTCCCGAAACACTAGAGCCCTAGAACCACCACCCCCAAGTTTCCATGGGGTTTATCTCCTACCTTCTGGCACAAACATTTGCTACTTCCTGCCCAATAGATCTCTTAGCAAGATTTCATAGATTTTGTAGTCTGTATTATGACAGACAGCTCTACAGCTAAAAGGAAAAGTGATTATGTTTTGTTGATCTGACCATGTGAAAGCAAATTGCTTCCTGATTGACATAGAGAGAATAAAACATTTGCCAGTGCACTAGCTGCATACCACTTGTCAGAGATTGTGTTGTTTTGCTTCAATAAGGAGACTACATTGATAAAAGTAGCAGCATTCAGAATCACCACCTGGTTAAGTTTATGCAAATCCTCTACCACTCAGGCCAATTTCTATTTCTACACCAGTACCAAACTGTTTCTATCAATACTGCTTTATAATGTGTCTTGAAAACTAATGAGGGAATTCCCAATTTCTTCAGAGATTATTTTGGCAGTCTTACACATTTGCTTGTTCTAATGAATTTTGGAATCCATTTGGCAAAGCCCACATACAAACAATCTATTAGCATTATTACTGAGATTGTTTGGATTTACAAATTAATTCAGGGAACATTGAAACTTTTTTATAACATTAAGTTATCTCATCAGTGAACATGATATAGCTACTTATTTGGATATTTCATATCTCTTATTAAATTCTATAATTTTTTCAATAGAAGTCTTACACATTTTTATTAGTTTTATTTCTAATTGGTCTCACATAATAAATTTAAAACTTTTATGGACTCATATTCTCATCCAGCTACATCCCTTTTCCCCTTTATAGTCAAATTCTTATGTTACCCACACTACATTTTATATTTACTCACCTCATTTCCTCTTAAACATAATTTGGATTCAATGAGCCCCACTTTCGCAAAACTTCTCAGTCACCAATGACATATATAAGCTAAAAAATCCAAAAGCTTTGTGTTGATCTTTATCTTTCTTGTTTTTTTAAAAATTTACTTGTTTTCACTTCCAATTTCCAGTTCTGCATCTAAGGAGCTTGGAAGTTCCTACTCCATCTTAATGACAAGTAAAAAGTTGAACAAACTGAAAAAGGGACAACTCTTTTTGGATCCATAGGGAAGAGAGGACACGGCAAATTGCTGCCCTCAAGATGAGAGAGACAGATAGGTGAATATAGGGATCAGCAGCTTAGTAGGCCAGAGACTCAAGAGAAGAAACTGTCTGGGAACCACTGGGAGAATAGGAAAGCCTGAACTGTAATTGACAAATTGCTGGAGGCCCAAAATGGATAACTCTGAGAGTTAAAATCTCCAAGGTGACCCAGTGATAGAAGGGTCCCCCAAATATTGTGAGATTTATCTCCAATAGCTGGACCAGTTTCCCACACTAAATATCTGACACAAATCCCCTCGTACTTCTGGCAGGGAGAGGGAGGAAAATAACCATTTTTAAGTACTCCAGAGCATTCTGTTCTTCTAAATAAAGCTTGTCCTCAGGGGAAACTAGATGACCACAGCTTAATCTGTTGGAGTATTAGCAGAACCTAACTGGCCTAGGGGAAGAGAAATAACCAACTCTAGCCCACTCTAGCTGTCTTGACTCACCTAAGGGGGCTGATAAAAACAGAAAATCTTGAGAAGTTCAGAGGCCAGAAACATAGGCTCACTAAAAGACTGAGACTCAATCACTGGACTATAGAATGTTTCCGCTCTGCCCACACCTCAACACCACATCACTAAAGGCCTATTTACAGAAGTTGCTTTTATCCAGTACATTATGTCCAAATATCAAGAAAAATTACCAGGCATACCAAAAGGTAAAAAACGTGATTTGAAGAGACAGAGCAAATATCAAAACCAGACACAGTGGAATATTAGAATTATCAGACTGAGGATTTAAAACAAGTATGATTAATAGGCTAAGGGATCAAATGGGTAAAGTAGATAGAATGCAAGAAGAAGAGAGGGGCAATATAAGCAGATAGATGGAAATCATAAGAAAGAATAAAAAAGAAATGCTAGAGATAGAAATCACTGTAACAGAAATGAAGAATGTCTTTGATGGGCTTATTAATACCCTGGACATGGCTGAGTAAAAGAATCTCTGAGCCAGAGGATGTATAAGTAGAATCCTTGAACACTGAAGTGCAAAAAGAAAAAAGACTGGGGGAGGGGCGGTGGTTAAAGAACAGAATATCCAAGGACTATGAGATAACTATAACAGGTGTAACATACACATAATTAGAATACCAGAAAGAGAAGAAAGAGAAAGAAACAGAAGAAATATTTGAAACAATAATGACTGAGAATTTCCCCAAATTAATGTCAGACACCAAACCACAGATCTAGGGAGCTCAGAGAATACCAAGCAGAATTAAAAAAAAAAAAAGTCACTACACCTAGATCTATCATAGTCAAATGACAGAAAATCAGAGATAAAGGAAAAAATCCTGAAAAAAAACAGAGCCTAAAACACCTTACCTATAGAGGAGCAAAGATAAGAATTGCATCCAACTGACTTGTTTTCCATCTCAATAATTCTGTCTTTTCCAGAATCCATGTAAATGGGATCATACAATATGTCTTTTGGTTCTAGCTTCTTTCACTTAACCAAAATACATTTGAGATTCATTCATGTTGCATGAATCCACCATGGTTTCTTTCTCCTTTTTTATTGTTAAGTAGCATTCAAAT
Organism: Callorhinus ursinus; assembly: GCF_003265705.2. Lineage (NCBI taxonomy): Eukaryota > Metazoa > Chordata > Mammalia > Carnivora > Otariidae > Callorhinus > Callorhinus ursinus. The sequence goes on along the minus strand of NW_027397065.1, from coordinate 15,455,168 downwards.
GTATAGATATGCCACAGATTGTTCATTCATTCATTCACATTTGAGTTGTTTCCAAGTTTTGACAACTACAAATAAAGCTGAAAGAAATATTCATGCACAGATTTTTGTGGGCCCTAAAACTAAACACTAAGTTTGGGTAAACCTGGGTAAACATATAAGTATATATTTAAATTTGTTTAAGTTAACAAAAGTATCAAACTGTTTATCAAAGTGCCCATACCATGTTAGATTCTTACCAGCAAAGTATGAGGATTCTAGTTGTTCCACACCTTTATCAACACTTGGTAGTGTCGGGAATTTTTTTCTATTCTAATAGATGTATAGTGGTATTTCATTGTGATTTTAATTGAATTTCCATTGTGAGTACTGGTGTCTTTTCATATGCTTATTTACCATCAATATGCCTTTTTGAGTAATGTAAGTTAAATGTAAAATAAGTTTTGAACAAACTTATTTTACATTTACATATACATTTACAAATGTATTTTACATTTACATATACATTTACAAAAAATGTTTTTTGAGTTATTTTTTATTGTTGAATTTTGTGAATTCTTTATATTCTGAATACAAGTCTTTTATTGAGGTATAATTGACATAACATTATATTAATTTCAGGTGTACAATATAATGATTCAAAAATGTGTATATGTAGGAAATGATTACCTAAGTCTAGTTAATAGCCATTATCATACAGTTAGAATTTTTTTTTCTTATGATGAGGACATCTTAGCAACTTTTAAATATGCAATATAGTATTATTAATTATAGACACAATGTTGTACATTACATCCTCATGCCTTATTTTCTTACTGGAAATTTGTACCTTTTGATACCCTTTAAACACTCCCACCCCCCATCTCTGGCAACCATCAATCTTTTCACTGTATCTATGAGCTCTTTTTTTTTTTTTAAGATTCCACATATAAATAAGATCATGTGGTATTTGTCTTTTCTGTCTGACTTATTTTACTTAGTATAATGCCCTCAAGGTCTATCCATGTTGTCACAGATAGCAAGATTTCATTATTTTTTATAGCTGAATAATATGCTATATATTCCATATATTAAAATGTGTGTATGTGTGTGTATACATACACACATTTTCTTTTTTTTTTTAAAGATTTTATTTATTTTTTATTTGACAGAGAGAGAGGGACACAGCGAGAGAGGGAACACAAGCAGGGGGAGCAGGAGAGGGAGAAGCAGGCTTCCCACTGAGCAGGGAGACCGATGTGGGGCTAGATCCCAGGACCCTGGGATCATGACCTGAGCCGAAGGCAGACGCTTAACGACTGAGCCACCCAGGCGCTCCTGCACACATTTTCTTTATCCATTCATCCATCCCTGGACACTTAGGTTGTTTCCATGTCTTGGCTATTGTAAATAATGCTGCAGTGAATATGCAATGAATACAAGTCTTTTATTAGAGATGAGACTTGTAAATCTTTTCTCCCAGTCTGTGGGCTTGCCTTTCCTTCTCCTTAAAATGCCTGCCTCAGAACAGAACATTTTAATGTTCATAACGCTCACCTTTTAGCAGAATTTGACATTGACTTTCTCATTCTTTGGGTCTCAGTTTCAGGAGGCCTAGCTGAATTTGGCACCCTGAATTTGGCACTCTATCTCAGCAAATTTCTATTACATTACCTGGTAATTATTTTATTCACTTATTATGTTTATTATATGTATCCCCCACTATATTATAAGCTCCATGAGAAATGGGAGCTGTGCCAGCTTTCTCACTAGTACTGTCAATGACTAATACAACACCTGGCAATAATTATGGGAAAGTAGGAAGGATGAAAGAAAAGAAGGAAGGAAGGGAAAATCTTGAAGAATAGTTCAAAGATTATTCTGAGAATTCAAGTTCAAGAAACTGGCTAATTGTTATCATTTAAATGGAAATAGAAAATACAGGACTGAAAAGCAACTCCCACTTCTCCCTTTCTCTCTCCCCTGGCAAACACCATTCCACTTTCTGTTTCTTTGAGTTTGATTACTTTAGATACCATATATGAGTGGAATTGCGCAGCTTTTGTCCTTCTGTGCCTGGGTTATTTCAGTTAACATAATTTCTTCAAGGTTCACCCATATTGTAGCATATCATACTATTTCCTTCTCTTCTAAAGCTGAAAAATAATCCTCTGTGTGTGTGTGTGTGTGTGTGTGTGTGTGTGTGTGTATGTGTTACATTCTCTTTATCCACTCATTCATCAGTGGACATTTAGGTTATTTTCACCTCTTGGCTATTGTGAATAACTGCAATGAACATAGGAATGAAAATATCTCTTTGAGATCCTGTTTTCAATTCTTTTGGATAAATAACCAAAAGTGCATTTGCTGGGTCATAATAGATCATATTTTTAATTTTTTGAGGAACTCCATACTGTGTTCCATAGTGGCTGCACCATTTTACACTCCCATCAATAGTGCACAAATGTTCCAATTTTCCACATCCTCATCAACACTTGTTATATGTGTGTATATATATATATATATATAAAATGGCCATCCGAATACATGTGAGATAATACATCAATTTGATGTCATCTCCCTGATGATAAGTGATGTTCAACATTTTTTCATGTAACTATTGGCCATTTGTATATCTTCTGTGAAGAAATGTCTATTCACATTCCTAGCCCATTAAAATGTTTTTATTTTGCTATTGAGTTTTACGAGTTTCTTATATATTTTAGTTATTAACCCCTTATCAGATAAATGGTTTGCAAATATCTTCTCCCATTCTGTCGGTTGCCTTTTCATTCTATTGATGGTTGTCTTTGCTACACAGAAACTTTAATTCGATGCAGTCCCACTCACCTTATTTTTGCTTTTGTTGCTTGTGCTTTTGGTGTCATATAAGAACAATTGTTTTAGCAAGGTATTTCAGGCTTTCAAAATCTGAGGACAATCGGCCTCTCTTCTTTCATCTTTCACCACTGCCCAGCTGCAAACCATAGTCCAGGCCCTGGACCACTCCTAATCTCTGAAAATGCCATGCACATCATTGTGTCTTGCATATTGTTTTTTCTTTTTGGAATATCTGTCCTCTGCTTTCTAGCTACAACATGAAATATTACAAAAGGCTCTAGAGGTTTTCCTGATCTTTTTCCTCCCAAAGGAGAATTCATTGCATTCAGCTTTGTTTAGTCCCCTAGTAAAGTATATACTACAGTTGTTGATATAATTGTTTCCTATTCTAGACTACATCCCCCAAATGAATATTCACCAAAGATAGGGTATACAATTTTTTAAGTAAATTTGGTCATTTTCTCTCAATTTATCTATAAAGTAAGAGTGCTTCTAAATTTGTCTGCCAATAACCAGATGAAATGCATATTTAAAATATAGATTCTAGAGATGCCTGGGTGGCTCAGTCGGTTAAGTGTCTGCCTTTAGCTCAGGTCATGATCCCAAGGTCCTGGGATGGAGTTCCACATTGGGCTCCTTGCTCAGTGAGGAGCCTGCTTCTCCCTCTGCCTGCTGCTCCCCCTGCTTGTGCACTATCAATCTCTCTCTCTGTATTACTGTGTTCCATAGTAAATAAATAAATAAAATCTTTAAAAATAAATAAATATAAATAAATAAAATAAAGGGGTGCCTGGGTGGCTCAGTTGGGTAAGCAACTGCCTTTGGCTCAGGTCATGATCCTGGAGTCCCGGGATCGAGTCCCGCATTGGGCTCCCTGCTCAGCGGGGAGTCTGCTTCTCCCTCTGACCCTCCCCCTTCTCATGTGCTCTTTCTTGCTTTCTCAAATAAATAAATAAAATCTTTAATAAATAAATAAATAAATAAATAAATAAATAAATAAATAAATAAAATATCGATCCTAGAGTCCCCATCATAGATTATGAGTTCAGAGGTCCAGGAAGTCATATTGAAATTACTTCACTAGGGGATTTTTATAATTAGGCATGCTTAAGACACTAAGTTAGACTACTTCTGGGGCCCTATTCTGCTCTAAAATTTCCTCTTTTTTGGTCTATAATTTCAGATGTCATAGAAGAGAATAAAAGTGTGGGACAGGGCACCTGGGTGTCTCAGTCAGTCAAGCAGCTGGCTCTAGATTTTGGCTCAGGTTATGATCTCAGGGTCCTGGGATCAAGCCCCATGTCAGGCTCCGTGCTCAGCAGGGAGTAGGCTTGAGGATTCTCTTTCTCCCTCTCCCTCTGCCCCTCCCCCAGCTCACACACTCTCTCTCTAAAATAAATAAATAAATCTAAAAAAATAAAAAATAAAATCTTGGGACAAAGGTGAAGAACATGTTTTAAGATGAGTAGCTGGAGTTTTGGTTAACTGATACCCATCCCTTCTCCTTTAGTTCTCATTTTCAAGGGCAATTCTGAATTTATAAGCCTGGTAAACAAGTAGGAATATCATTAGAGTACAGGCAAAGTAAGAGGAGAAACTGACTCAATGTATATGTAAATCATAAAAATACCTTAGACATTTTCCATCAATAATCAAAATAACACCTTACACCTATACAATGTTTACAACTTGCAAAATACTTTCCACTTCCTTTATCTGTTTCTATACTTTATGACAACCCTGTAAGCTCAGCAGGGAAAAGCAGGGTAGACAGGACAACAATCACTATTCCCATTTTATACAACTATTTTTTGAGTGCTATTTGAGGAAAAAATTGAGTACTTCATATAGAAAAAAGCTATAATCTTCTATGCATTTGAAAGAAGTAAAGCTATCAAACTGTATATGCCCAGGCAAGGAGTTATTTCCTGTCTAACACAGGACCACGTTGGAAAGACATCCAGATATTTCAAGGCCATCACCATCTTCTTTTTCCCCCATCACCAATGGAGAGTTATTTAGAAAATAACAAAAGACTTATTGATTTTTAAAATTTTAACTTAAAATAATTTCAGAATGACAGAAAAATGACCAAAGTAGTAGAGTTGCTACATAACCTTCAGCCAGCTTCCCCAATATTAACATTTTCCATACCATAGTACAGTCATCAAAACCAGGTAGTTAATACTGGTACACTACTGGAACTAAACTACAGATTTTAAACTGGTGACCATTTTTCTACTACGGTCCATTTTCTGCTCCATATCTAATCCAGTATCCCACAGTGCATTTAGTTGTCGTGTCTACTTAGTGTTCAATCTGTTACAGTTCCTTGGTCTTTCCTTGACTTTCATGACTTTGACATTCTGGAAAATTCCTGGTGAACTTATTTTGTCATATATCCCTCACTTTGGGTTTGTCTGATGCTTTGGATCAAGGTTTTGCATTTTGGGCAGGAACAGGACAGAAACAGCATTGTACCCTTCTTAGTGCATACCAGGAGACGTGGTGGTTGGTATCTGCCAAGTTTCTCTATGTAATCATTCCTTTCCCTTGTCATTAATAAATGTCTTAGGGGAGATAATTTGAGACCATGCAAATATCCTGTTTCTCAAACTTTTGTCCACGAATTTTAGCATCCTTCAGTGTTTTTTGCCCATGATAATTAGCACTATGGTGTTTGCTTAATAAAGATTTTAGATTTACCTCATTCCCTCTATATATAGTAATAGGAATTTTTCTATAAGGAGAAGCTATCCCTTCTCTCTCAGTTATTTATTTATTGACTGGGTCCTTCATTTTCGCTTGTATGTCCTCTGTTTCCCTTCCTTGCCAGGCCAGTAGGAACTTAGGAAAGCAAAATATAAAAGTAAATATCACTTAAAAAGATGATTCATAAAGAATTTTCAAACTTTTTACAGTATACTGTTAAACCAGAAGGACTAGTCAAACAACAAAAAGTTAGATTAAGATCAGACATCACAAACACCATTGATCAGAGCAACATGAATCCATAAGAAATGAATTGACCACGAAAAGACAAAAAAATGTCCTTACTCATTGATTGTGTGTGCTGTCTTAAGAGCAAAAGTTAAGTCAATGCATTTTTTTAAATATTTATTCATTTATTTACCAGGACATCTATTATTTTTCAGAGAACAACCCAACAAATAAATTATTGGTATTGGAGTAGTATGACGATTGATACCACCAAATGTTTCTACATTAAGAAAGATTATTTCCATACCTATATCAATGAAATATTTTGAAAAATACATTGTTTGTTTCTGCAACAGATTGGTATGTGATGAATAAAAAAACTGTTTGCATGTGAAAAGAATAATCAATGATTCTGGAAATTAGCAGCAATTCCTTGGATGGCTTAAGAACAAGTCACCAAACTTGCCTAGACCCGATTTTCCCATCTATGAAATGATTGTAGTTTTTACCTACCTAATTAAGAGATGTCAGGCATTAATTAATGTTTATAATGGGCTTGAGATCTGTGATTAAAATCTGTTATCCTTGGTGGAAAGTAGAGCCATTCAATCATTAAGGGGTAGTAAACAAATCAGAGGAGATATGTAGACAATGAGAAGAAATACTAAAGTGAAAACATACTCAGGAATGAGGAGTGGGGGCTGGGACAAGAATCTCTTTTGATGAGTAAGTACTTAAGCACTTTTTTTCTTCAGAGAATTGAGCAATACACCTCTACAATGTCTCAATAAGGAGACTTCCCTACACTAAGGTCCTTAACTTTTTTGTGTCATGGACAATTTCACATTTTAGTATAATCATAAGATTCCTCTCATAATAATTTTAAATGCATTAAAAATATGTAAAATTATGAAAGAACCCAATTTTATTGAGGCATAGTTATCAAAATTTTTTTAAATTTAACTTTAGAGTAATATGTATTCTTCTTCATCAAATGAGATCTAATGACAATCTAATAACTACTATAATTTCAGAGTAGTGATGGTTATAAACAATATTTCAAGAAATTTTCAACAATTCTAATGTGATATGAAAATATGTTTTCTACTGATGATAAGGTTAAGGAACTGCTCTTATTTCTGTGGCTCCTGGCTAACATTTACAATTTTTTTAATGCTAAGGTTTAGTTGGAAATAACTGAAAATAAAAATGTATTTTTTTCCCATCCAAATTTGTGGACATTCTAAATTTTAACTATTTGAATTTCGGGTTAAGAAACTTTGTCTAGGGGGCTCCTGGGTGGCTCAATCAGTTAAGGGTCTACCTTTGAATCAGGTCATGATTTCAGGGTCCTGGGATCAAGCCCCACACTGGGCTCCCTGCTCAGCAGGGAGCTTGCCTCTCCCTCTGCCTGCCCCTCCTCCTGCTTGTGCTCGCTCTTTCTCTCTGTCAAATACATAAATAAAATATTAAAAAAAAGAGAGAGAGAAACTCTGTCCGATGGCCAATATCAAAAAGACAAGAAATAAATGTCGGTGAGGATGTGGAGAAAAGGAAAGCCTTGTGCACTGTTGGTGGGAATGCAAACTGGTGCAGCCACTGTGGAAAACAGTATGGAGTTTCCTCAAAAAAATTAAAAATAGAAATACCATATGACCCAGTAATTCCACTACTAGATATTTACCCAAAGAAAACAAAAATACTAATTCAAAAAGATATGTGCACCCCTATGTTTATTGCAGCATTACTTACAGTAGCCAAGATATAGAAGCAACCTAACTGTCCAACAATAGTTGAATGAATAAAGAAGATATGGTGTGTGTATACACACACACACACACACACACACACACACACACACACACACACAATGGAATATTATGTAGCCATAAAAAAGGATGACGTCTTGTTATTTGTGCCAACATGGATACATTACGAGGGTATTATATGAAGTGATAAGTCAAGCAAAGACAAATGCCATATGACTTCACTTACATGTGTAATATAAAAAAAAACAAATGAACAATAATCAAACAAAAACCGACTCTTCGATACAGAGAACAAACCAGTGGTTGCCAGAGAGGAGGTGGGTGGGGGGATGGGCAAAATACATAAAGAGGATTGAGAGGTACAAATGTCCAGTTATAAAATAAATAAGTCACAGAGATAAAAAGTACAGCATAAGGAATGTAGTCAATAATATTGTAAAAATAATGTAATATTGGTGATAGATGCTGACTACACTCAACCACGGTAAACATTGAGTAATGTATGGAACTGTCAAATCAATATGTTGTACACCAGAAAATAATATAACATTGTATGTTAATTATACTAAAGAAACAAAAAAGAAAACAGAAAGAAACAAAAAAGAAACTGTGTTCTATATCTATCTTGGGATCACTCGGATAGCCAAACACTTAATATTATTTCTCAAAGTGAAATCAGGTGATCACAGTTATAGAGTATTGATTAAAAATGCAAATCTCTTAGCCTTTTCCTAGACCAGCTGAACCTGTATTCTTAACAAGTATCCAGGCAACTGATACATACGCTAAACTTTGAGAATTGCTTCAGGGGTGGTTACATCAATTGTTACCTTCAGTGGAACCAAAGCTATCAAGCCAGAGATTCTTTTTTTTTTTTTTAAGATTTTATTCATTTATTTAAGAGAGAGTATGAGCAAGAGAGAAAGAGAAAGAGCAGGAGCAAGCGAGAGAGAGAGAGAACAGAAGGGGGAGGTAGAGGAGCAGAGGAAGAGGGAGAAGCAGGCTCTCCACTGAGCAGGGAGCCGGACGTGGGGCTCTATCCCAGGACCCTGGGATCATGACCTGAGCTGAAGGCAGACGCTTAAACCCACTGAGCCACCCGGGAGTCCCCAAGCCAGAGATTCTTAAAAAATAGTTTGAGATATTATAATATGACACGTCTGGAAGGGGCCTAGAAATTTTCATATTTTAATAGGCATTTCGAATATTGTGATGAATATGTTCTCGACTCTATTATGAAAAATCTTCCTAAAGAAGACACTAAAAGTCAAGTAGGACATCTACCTGGCCACAAGAGGAGCTAATGAGGAGTTTTACGTCAGAATCATCGTAGCGATACCCACTCCCCTTTCCTTTTCTGCACCAGGTAACGCCCTTTAACTTCCAACTACGACCCTTTTTTTTCTGCCTCACACATCTTTATCCCTACCCTAGAACCCTGTGATTTGAGCTTCAGACCAGTATATCCAACAGCCTGCTACCCATTTGTCCCTGGACATCACACACGACTCAAACAACAGTACAAGCCAAAACTGAGCTCATCACATGCTTCCACAGAATGGCTTTCTCTCTCATATTGTTTATCTTGGGTATTGGTACCCCCACCTAGAAAGATATTCAGAAACTATCCTGGATGTCTCCCTACTTTTCACTGAGTTTTTCTTTCTTAGGTGACATTTTGGAGTGATGACCGGTTTTAAAGCTCCAGCAGTGGCCTTTGAGTCGGCATATTTGGAATGCTAACCTTTAACATGGCCTAGTGATTGGAAGAGTCCTTCTCATACGGCTCTCACTCCCCGGACTAACTATAACATAACTGCAGCTCTAAAAAAGTTGAGGAGGTTAGGTTTATACCAACTCAAGTTTAGGCCGCTGAAGGAAATGCCCTTTGTTTCTATGATTCATTTTTATCTTGTATTCATTTCTCTTGCGCTTAGGTCCACTCAAGTAGTATAATTTGAGCATTCAAGTTTAGGGTACAGGGCTTGGAGAATGGTCTCTCCATCTGTCTCTAACCTACACAAGAGAAATCTTTGGGGCTCACATGGTCCTGACTGGAACATGGGTAGACTACACGGGGGTAGGAGGCCAAAGCCCTAATAAACTGTAATTCGGGGGGCGCCTGGGTGGCTCAGATGGTTAAGCATCTGCCTTCGGCTCAGGTCATGATCCCAGGGTCCTGGGATCGAGCCCCGCATCGGGCTCCTGGCTCAGCAAGGAGCCTGCTTCTCCCTCTCCGTCTGCCTCTCTCCCTGCTCATGCTTTCTCTTCTCTCTCTCTGTATCTGTGTGTCTCAAATGAATAAATAAAATCCTTTATAAAAAAATAAATAAATAAATAAATAAACTGTAATTCGGAGTTTAAAATTCTGATCACCAACACTTGGTGGAGTTAAGCCGACCAAAGTGAGTACATAGCTAAAGTATGGGAGGTCAGATCACTCAAGAACCTCAAACTTGAAGGGCTGTTGCATTGTTAATGGGTAAATTCCCACAAGAAGAACCTGGTTATTCCACCAGGATAGGGTCAAATAAGTGGACCACAGACTTGGTGAAGAAGACAAAGAAATTCAGTTCTAGAGTATCAGGATAACCTCAAGGCAGAGCCCCAGGATGTAAACTTCTGCTGACCCACTCTGTGTTCTCCACTCCAGGATCTGTTTTCCTCTTCATCCTATTCTTCAGCCAGGGCAGGAGTAATACGTAACTTCAGAGAAAATAGAGCAACCCCTGCTGCACCAGGAAAATAGGAGGCAGAAAAGAATGATTACATCTCTTCAAGGAGAATAATCACAGACTGCTGGATTTCAATGCTGACAAAATAGATTTGGGGAATGAGACATGGCAGAGGGGCTTCTTGATGAGCTCCCATGCACACAGTGCTAGGAAGAACCTAGAACAGTGGTAAGAGCAAATGAAGCTGGCGTTCCGCTAGGATTAAAGCAGTTTACAAAGTGGGCTCTATGTTACTGAGCACAGGCCACCGTCAACTCAGGATTGTGGGCCAAAACAATAGGAACCTTAGGGGAAAACACAATGATTCAGAAAAAGAAAGAGGAGGATCTCAGGAAAGCCTGTGTCATGGAGATGCAAACCTTGCAGTTACTGGATGTGGACTCCTGAATAACTGACAGAAATTGATTGGTCGCTTGGTGAGTTTGGAACCAAAACGCCTTTATATTTTATATATTTTTTATTTTTATTTGATTTGATTTTATGTATTATTTTATTTATTTTTAAATTTTATTGTATTATTTTATTTTTCTTCTGTCTCGTCCCTAACCCGAGAAAATACCAATGCTCTTTTGGCCTACGGTTGGTAACAGCAATGTGAATCGAGACCTGCTATCTCCAATCTAGTAGGCACTAACCACCTATGGCTATTGACCACTTGAAATGTGGCTAGTCTAAGTTGAGAGTTTCCTTAGATATAAAATATCTACTGAATTTCAAAACTTAATACAAAAAAAGAATTTAGCATATCTCAATTTTTATATTAGTCACATGTTGATAGTATTTTGATAAAGTGGTTTAAATAAATACTAAAATTAGTTTCATCTGTTTCTTTATACCTTTTTAATATTGCTCTTCTGGTGTGTATGTGCTAAATAGAAGGAAATTATCACTTAACCAAGGGTTCTAAATTAAGTTTGTTTAAAAACCAACTGGGAAACATAAGAAAAGGCCACTCTTGCCCCAACTCTCCCAGGAAGATTTCAACTATTATAATAGGGATACAAACAATGAATTTGTATTTTCGACCAGTTCCCTAGAAGATTCTGATACAGGAGGTCCTCTGACCATACTTTTGAGAAATACTAGCTTAAGGTGTAACTGCTGCACTGATCATGTTTAATTCCAGAATGGTTTCTGTTTTTCTAAATTTTGTGGGTGGGAGCAAATGCTGTAATAACCTCATGTTCCTGTTGACCCTCTGGAACTTGCGCTATGTCCCAAGTATGTCCTAAGTATGAATATACTTTAAAATAAGGAAAGGAATAGAAGGAGATGCTTTGCCTACTGCAGACAGCAATAGGAAGCAGCAAGCCCAAATGCTTGTAGAGGACAGGGAAGTTGCTCAGATATATGTATAAGGTATACTGGGAGATGGTGAGAGGGGAAATAGGGAATAATAGAATCTGGAAGAAGGAGTTGCCTTTTGCAAATTATAGTAAGCAAGTCTAGCCAAAATACATTCAAATTCAGTATTTATCAAAATTGCTAGCCAAATATAAAAAATTTCTTTGCATCAGATTACCCTAAACTCTCAGTCAGCCACACATATAGTTTACAGAACAGTCATGTGTCACCTCAGTTAAAGTATTGTCCCTTCCTATTTCAGATGTTTCTGAGGGAAACTCTGGGCACTGGGGAGGTGAATGGACCATGTCCGGATGATGCAAGGGAACTGTGGTGAGGATTATGTACAGCTATGGGCATTTCCAATATACTGCAATCTCCCTTGAAAGGAATAGCAGTACCCCAAGGCCTGAGTGTTAAAACCATTTGGTTCAACAGCAAGAGAACAAAATACGGGTTACTATCGGCTATACACCTGAGGGAACTCAAGGTACTTCTTGCCTTACTTCACATCCAAAAGAGGACAAGATAAAAACAAAAGTAGGTAACATTGCTGGTGATTGGAGTTTTTAATGTGACAAATGAAAAGATTAAAGCAGTACTTTCTCAACCAGTTTCAGTTTATGTTATAGCCTCAGGTAACTGGCTTGGGCTCCTGACTGTCCAGCTTCCATCCCCTTACCTTCCCCAAAGACACACTTCTGACCCTTTCCTTTGAGAAGCACCATTTAAAGTCCCATGAATACATATGGTACTGTATGTGGCTTGTCCTCAACTCAGTTGTTCTCTAGGAAATTTGCCTCTGTTATGGATAAGTGACAGATGGCCCCAGGGCTCTTCCTAATTGGGAAGATGATTTCTTCTTTCCTTATTTCTCTTCCTTTGCCTTTTTATTTTATTTTTTTTCATTTAAATTGAATTAGCCAATTTCCTTTGCCTTTTTTTTTTTTAAGATTTTATTTATTTGTCAGAGAGAGACAACGAGTGAGCACAAGCAGGGGAAGTGGCAGGCATAAGGAGAAGTAGGCTCCTTGCCAAACAAGGAGCATGATGTGGGGCTCGATCCCAGGACCCTGAGATCATGACCTGAGCCGAAGGCAGATGCTTAACTGACTGAGCCACCCAGGCGTCCCTTCCTTTGCCTTTTTAAAGACTGTCTGGGGAAAGAGGTTATTTGAGTTTGCTGTTCTTTGTCTTCAGGAAGAACATTTTTTTTGCTTGTGATATACTTTTATTTGGGGGAGTTCTTCCTAACCTCTTCTTGCCATCTATATGCAATCAAGAACCCAGATTAGTATGTGAGCTTATGAGAAAGTGGCCAGGAGTGACAGATGGGCATTAGAAAAGTGTGCAAAGATATAGACACAGAGCAAAAGGAAAGCAAAGTTGCCTAAGCACAATACAAAACCGGGAGTCAGAGTATTGACCATCTACCAAGAACTAGAATAATTTTTATTTAATATTAATTAAATGTACTAATATCACTCTGGAAAGATTAGTTGCTGTGGGTGTCAGATATTCAGAAGTATTAAATATAGGTTTGGAGCTGGTATATAAAACCTCAGTAGTATTCCATAAAATCAGTCCCAGCAGTAGCTCTCTTAACTGACACTCACTTAACTCCTCACTGCCACTGGCTGAAGCCCATGGTTTGATGAATCTTACACTGAGACTCCTCTCTAGTGCCTCCAACTATTCTACTCTCCCAGATGAGTTGTAAGCTCTCTAAGAGATATATATGTGTTCCCCAACTTATTTAAGTGAGTTGTGCTTATCAATATCAGTATTTAATAAAAATATTTATTTTTATTAAATTATAAATACTACTTTAATAAACTATTCTTAAATTTAATACAATATTTTTCATTTTATTATATTATAAATAAATGCCAAAATGCAACAGTAAAATTCAAAGTAAAAGAAATATGAGTGTAAAAGGACAGTTTTTAAATAAAAACTAAATTTAAAGGTTGCTCTCAAATTAGAGTGTCAAGGCAACTGTAAAAATTGGGGGGGGAGTCTTAAAAGTCAAAAGAGGTTGCACTCAAATTGCTTTATAAGTGTCATTAACTCCTAATGCACTTTAAAGAAACAGAAACTAGAAATCAGAAATGATGTAATTTGTGTTATTCTATCATGACATTTTGAGTATTTTTTCATGCCAGAAAGAAGTCATAGCAGACTTGTACTCAAAGAAAATTCACGAATTAATGGACATGCATGTATTAAGTTAAGATAAAATGTTTAAGATATTTGTGCCATTTTTCTTATGATTTCCTAATCTTAATTGACTTTTTTGGTGTGATCCAAACAATTCTGGGTCATCTTTGGGTCCCAACTGCATGGAGTAAGATGGCTACTATTAAGGCTTTTGAAATTTGTAACTGAATCCATTTTTGTAGTTGCTTCATGGGATTTTAATATTTTATTTCCAGGGGAAAAGAAATGGCATCACATTACCAGATGATATTCTGTAGTACCTAGGAAATAATATATAGGGAGAGTGTGACAAATAGGTAAGTGATGATATAGCCTTCTCAGAATACAAGTAAACCATAATTTTAGAAACAGCCTTAAATAGCTACATAGGATTTTTGGAAAGTTTTTTTTTTTGCACTTAACTTTTGTTATTTAATAATATTTTCATTCAATAAAATATCTCAATAATATAACACAACAGTTTTTATGTTGAACCCAAATTTTAATGATAGTCTATAGGAATTAGTGAAAAACATATGTAATATAAACCAAAGTTTATAACATGATTTCTGGCACTAATTTACACTATTACTGAAATTCATCACGGTTTTATCATAGATGCAGTAATCAGAGTTTCTCCCCTTTTTTCTACCCCAAATTATATTATTTAATTGTAAGTTTTTATGAAATGCATAATGAATGTGCTCATCTGCCAGTGACTTACAACGGACTCTAATTTTAGTGGGAAAACTGTGTAGCTAAAGAAGCAGTTACCCATTCATCTTTTTTTGATGTCCTAATGCATTTTAGAAAACCAAGAGATGAGAAGGAGCAATATTAAATTCAGTGTCCAAAATTAAGAAGTTTTGACATAATGCTATCAAATCACTTTTATTTGTTTAATATTTATAAGCTTGATTTTTTTTCATGGATTGACTTTCTCATAGTGGGCATAAAAGGACCACTTTTTAATCACAATAACAAGTAACTAAGGGAAAAATTCTATGCCTCACGGAAAATCTGAATTATTCTTATATTTAATTAAATATAAACAAATTTTTGGAAGTCCATGTAAACTCCTGTCATAACTTACCTGTGTCCCATTAGAAAGCATCTTCCTTATCTCATTTAATTTATATTACCAGGAACAGTGATATATTTAACATTTCAAGAGAACGACTGATTAAAGCTTTAAATAAAAATCTGTAAGTCTTCTCATTAGAGCAGTTTTATGTGACAAATTAGGCCTCAAAAAATTATAGTAAAACTCTTCTCTCTACTTAGGGATCCCAAAAGGATATAAAACACACTATGAGGTTCTACAATGGTAATTAATTATGAAACTTAATCTCCACTCCTAAGGGCACATGTTTTTAAGTTGCCCCTTTTTTTAACAACCAAGGACATACACTTTTTAAATAATTACACATCCCTCTTCATTTATAATGAATATGGAAATGAAATTACTTTGCTCTAACTCAATAGAGATCTTTATTTCTTCATTTAAAAAATATTTATTGAGTGCTAAATATGCCTGGCAGTATTCTAGATGCTGGAAATATAGCAATAAACAACATAACCCCATGGAGTTTATATTACAGTAGAGGGAGATAGACAATAATAAAATTAATAAGTAATTAATGACTAAGTTTTTCAACTAGTGACAAGGGCTCAAAATAAAGCAGGGAAGGGAGATAGAAAAGGTGGGGGATATGTGGGAACACAGAAGGTAGCTTTAAATTTTAAACAGGATGCTCAAACTAGACCTCACCAAAAAACTATTGGTAGGGCTTGCAGACATTTGTAAAGATTTTAACTATTATATTAAGTGAAATGGAAAGCTTTGGTAGTTTGAAAAGAAGAAGTGACACAATCTGACTCACCTTTTGAAAGAATCCCTACCTACTGTGTTTAGCATAGAATGGGGGGGTGGCGGCGGTGCAGGGAGGTAGGGAGACTGCAGAAGATAAGTTAAGAGGCTACTGTAGTGATAGCCAAATTACGGAAATAGCCCAAGTGTCCACTGATCGATGAATGGATAGAGAAGACACTGTATATTGTACACACACACACACACACACACAATGGAATATTATCCAGCCACAAAAAATAATGAAATCTTATCATTTGCAACAACATGCATGGAGCTAGAGAGTATAATGCTAAGCAAAATAAGTCAGTCAGAGAAAGACAAATGCCATACAATTTCACTTATATGTGGAATTTAAGAAATAAAACAAATGAACAAAGTGAAAAAGAGAGAGAGTCAAACTCCCCCAAAAGACTCAACTATGGAGAATAAACTGATGGTTACCAGAGGGGAGGTCAGGGGGGGTGGATGAAATAGGTGAAGGAGATTAAGAGTACACGTATCATGATGAACACTGAGTAATGTATGGAATTTTCTGTAGAATATTGTTGAATTACAATGCTGTACACCTAAAACTAATATAACACTGTATGTTAACTATACTGGAATTGAAATTAAAAACTTAATAAATTTCCTCTATCTGGAAAAAAGGCTATTGTAGTAATCCAGATAAAAGATTAAGATGGTTTAAAAATAGTGAAAAAAAATTTGGAATTGGGCTATCTTCTGAAGGAGAATTCTAAAAGAATTGGTAATTGGGTGTGAGCATATAAAAAAAGAAAAATCAAGGATTACACCAAATTATAAATTCTTTATTGTAAAACAGCATTCCAAAAAAATTAAAATAAGCACTGGCTAAATAAGAGCATCTTTAGAAATAATAACAACAATAATAGCTGTATTGGTCAGGAAAGTCTAGGTCATACAGCTATAAGGAAAGAAAAGAAAAGAGGAAAAAAGTTAAGTCTCAAATAAAAGTTAATTTCTCCTTTTATACAAAGTTTACTGCACATTCAGGAGTTGTTCTGGGGCAGCTACGTTACACAGACTTTCCAGTGATCCATGTTGCTTTGATGTGTTGCCTCTTTCATCTCAACCTAAGGCTTCCTTCATGACCAGGAGGGGAAGAAAGATGGAGAATTGTGAATGGCCTTTTCACTAACTCTGCCTGAAAGTGACATGCTTCTCATACTTCCTGCATCAAGTCTAGTCGCACGGCTCTATTAAACAGTGAAGGAGCTGAGGAGTAGTCTTTCATGTGTCAGGAAGGGGAAAAGAATGTATATTACTAAAAGCTAGCTTTGCCTACTACATTAGCGAACATTATATAGCATTTTCTATGTGACAGGCTATGTGTGCTATGACCCACAAATAAAGAATTTCCATGATATGTTCTCAGTGGTTTTTACCTTGAGTAGAACAGGACTTAGGCATGTTCATTCTGGGCTTGTTGTCCTAGACCACAACAGATGTGATTTCTAATGCTTGGGAATCCACCATGACCTGGATTTACAAATGCTCTGGGAAAATTCAACTATTCCCAGATAGGCACATGCAATAACAGAACAGGAGTTATGTCAACCAGTTTCTACCTTAATTTGTGGGTCATAGCACACCCCAGAGATGGGATTATGGTACCAACCAAAGACATGCCCACACACACAAGCTGCAGCTCTCAGCAGAATCCATGCTTAGGCATAAATATTCATGAACTCTGTTCTTCCAATGTTTGGATATCAAATTTTATGTCTTAGGAAGTTGATGCTGTGTCTGAAAAGATTAATTGAAGAAAGTCCTTTCCCGGGGCATCCTCCAACTTCATAAATGTTACTCCTTGCCAACAAGCAGTTTACTTTTATACCTAGTACGATTGAAAGAACTCCAGGGCACCCACATGGCACCATATGTAATGAGGATTCCTGAACCAAGGACTCAATTTAAAATCAGTGTTTTGTTACGTTGCCTCCCATTTCCCTCAGGTCACTCATTGACCGAGAAGTCCAAGGCACTGCTAAAACCTCTTTTGACCCTCTAATGTCTTTGAAGGGCATCCCTCTGTGTTAATTGTCCCAGAGCCATGCTGCAATACCAAGTGGTGGTGGACAGGTTAATTCTAATCAACAAATTATCTTTTATTCAAGGCAATGCTCAGCCCCAGACATTACAATCCTTTGGTCCTCAATTGTACACCAAAACATACTCAGTTCAAGTTCAGTTTTTACAAAATACAGACTCATTGTAAAGGTGGAAAGATTTGTATTATCTTAGGAGCAAATGTGAAAATTCCTTTTATTGAGAGAGAGCTATTTTTATTTGGAAAATACTTTTCTTAAAGCCAAAGGATGGAGCTGGGATCCTGAAAGTCTGGGGATTAGCTGGCATGAACACTTCAAAGGAAGGGAAAGCAACTCTTCATAATAGAAGCAGAGGAGTTTGTGCTTTGGGGGAATATTTGAAAGGGGAAGAAAAGTGAGCTAAGTTGATGGATATATGAGAGAAGGTCCAGAGAGAATAACCCCCTATGGGCATGATAGAAGAAAGAACAAGAAATCAGTGATGTACAGCAAGAATATGAACTGTGGCATGCAAACCATTCTTCCTTGTCCTCTACAATAGCTCAAATGAAGCCCAGATTTTGCACTAATAATTGAGCGTGAGTCAATTTTCATGTGGAAGATCTGTGTTGTGCATCTTGGATGACACAAATTAAAACAAATTGAGCATATGGGGATGCAATAAGCAAGGAAGAGGCAGTTCCTGTTGGTATCTTTGTTACATCTTAGGATCACCATATCCAGGTTCTCTCACCACTGTCTACCAGATGGATTGTGTGAAACTTGTTCTAAAAGAAATACTCTAACCTTATTACCAGCCAGTGGTTATGAAGGAGAAATAAAAAGTACTTTTAACAGAGGAATCAACAATAGAGACCAAGGGAAATCTGCTAGATCTTTTCTTGTGAAATTTTCTTACTTAAGGCCATAACTCAATATTCTCTAAAATTGTTGCCTATCTCAAAAAGTAGGGTAGACACCATCTACATCTACTCATATCTTCTCCAAGCACACAGAGAGATGATATTTCCCATCTTCTGTTGCAATTAAATGTGTGATAAGATTGAGTTCTAGCCAAAGAAATATGGGCATAAATGACATAAGCCACAATTAGCCTGAAACACACACACACACAAAAAAAACTTCCCATAAGGTCTTTGATCTGCTACCTGATCAAAGAGGTCTTGGAGGACCTAGAATAGGGCAAAGTCTGGGCTCCCCCCAAAAATACCTGAAAGGCCTCCACACCAGGGCTACCAAAATGGGACTATTGAAAGAATGAGAAATAAATGCACTATGTTAAGTCACTGAAATTTGATGTTTAACTATTAGAGCAGCTAACATTACAAATTAATACAAAGAATCACAGTTTTCACTACAAGAAAAGACTACTATCTTCTGATGCTTAAAATCACAGAATTCTGGAGTTATGAGTGAAATAAGAAATCATTTAGTCCAATATGTTCTGCATTTACCAAACCCCAAGTTTGTCAATAATTCTTCATGAACTCACTTCTGGCTTCATTTCCCACATTCCTTCACTGTTTCTAGACTGGGTTTGCTTGTACCTTCCTCAAGTATGATATATGATACCTTAATGATTCAGGAATGGTGCTTGGTTTTAGGTTACTCCCAAAGCGCAATGTAAATTCATAAGCAAATTACCCAAGATTATAAATAACAAATGTTCAAGGTGCTAATATTGCTCGGGATGAAGTTATACTCCAAACATTTGTGTAAGCATAAAAATAACGTTCTATATTCTCCTTCCAGATGAGCAATATTCAGGAATTTAATACTTAGAATATTGGTTCTTATTAAATAGTTATTGTGATTTCTCATGATTTTACTTTAGGAATTTTTTTTTAATTTCTCCTGAATCTATCTTCCCCATTATGATTACTCTGTTACTTCAGAACAAACTCCCACATATCTGTCACTGATGAAAACTCTAGAATTAGTTTTGATCTTTGGCAAGCTCTGATTCTTCCGGAAGCATTTTTTCAACACTGGTTTTTTTATATATCCACAATTGTAAATATGTAATTTACTTTTAATATCACAGACATTTAGTCTCTATTTAGGAATCTTAGTTCAGTGCTTAATAACATTAGCAGCATCACTATTTGATCTGCTCTATGAAACACTGTTTTGTGATATATCTTCCCAGACCACTTCAGGGCCTTCTTTTAATATGTCCTTTTCATTGTTTTTTTTTTTTTTTTCCTCCAAGCAGTTCACATTTAACCTTAAAGGAATCAGTTTACTTCTGTTGTTCAGAAATGTCTTTATACCTTACATTCCATTGCTACAGTGAAAGTTTATATTATAGTAGTTAATATGCAACAAAGTATATCTTAAGCAAATTGCATATTAGAGGTTTTATTTAAATGTCAAAGTAAAACTTTGTCATTTAAACAAGCTTGTAATTATAGCAACAAATTTCGAGTTTTGTATATTCTCAAGATTTATGTCCCTTTACAGAGTCAGTAATCCTTGAAGCCATGGAGCATCAAAATGGTTTTCTAACAGTTGCAACATGGGTAGTCTTCCTGCTTCGCAGTAACAATTTCCATTCCATGTTCTCCAGCATCTTATTTTCTTCCTTTCAAGATAGATCTCCTTTTTCTGACAAAACAGTAACAGAATTCTCATAAGTTTCACAAAACTTATGTTTAATGTGACTATCTAGAAATCCATTTGATGAATTTTAGTCTTATTATAGTGTGGGGGTTTGTTTGTTTTTGAATATTCACAATTCTTTTCATCTACCCAATGGAAGCATATACAGTTATATTCATAAAATACTGATAGGTTTTGTTTTCAGAATGAACAAATTTACTATTCCTAACTGTGAGGCTTCAGAATAGCTTCCCACTGTATTATTTTTATGTACAATATCTACTAGAAAAAAATGTTTCTAATGCTTCTTCCATCTTAATGTGTCACATATTATTTCTCTTTTCCGATTTCCTTTCACACATTCTATTGTGCTAGTTACTGATATCTTTGGATCAGCATGACTACTGTAGATTCCTAATTATTTTCTCTCTATCTCTAAACCTCAGTCTCTTCTGTACTAATGGCCTTATTATTTTTCCTAAAATTATTACATTAGATCATTTTTTCAATCAATAACCTATTGCTAACCAAAGTAGTAATTTCTTGGTCAATTACATCTTACTCATTTTTGTAACCCTCACTCCTAGTACCAAGTTCAGCTATATTAAATACATTTTTTTAGCTAATGGCTTCAAATTATTCCAAGTGGGTACTAGAGGAGTACATAGCAAAAAGCAAGTAATACTGCAAGAAAAAAGGAAAGTAAAGAAAAATAATATATAATGAGCTCCTACCGTATCATCTTATATTTCCCCCAAATAGCCTGTGAACTAAATATCCTTATTCTCATCTCATAGATATGAAAATAAAGCTAAAAAGTCAAATGATAGCCAAGTGCACACAACTTGAAAGTGGCAAGCCAAAAGTCAAACATGGGTTTGACTCTAATACCTTTTTGCCTCTTTCTGTGCTTTAGATAGTACCATCTAGGTTTTGAATCACAAGTATTGGTTTCTCAGCTGGGAGAGAAGGGGGAATTCTATGATAGGCAGAGGAAACAGTATGAACAAATAGGTACTCATATACATGGGGCATCTGGGAAAATTTGAGTTGTCAACTATTGTTGGAGCATAGTCCCACCAGCACGTCCCCTGGCGAATCAGGTGGACAGAATGGGGAACCTGTCGGTGTTCTAGAGCAGGACTTGGCGTAGAAGGTCAAATTACCCACTAGGCAGTTAGCCATGTTAGTATATATGTTACCAGAAGTGTTCTGGAGCAAGACGGAGCTATCAGCTCTCTCATCTTCAAAGGTAACCACTATTTTAACTTCTGAAATTTAGTTTCTGAAGTTTATATTAACAGAACCATGCAGTTATATTATGTCTGGTTTATTTCAGCCAACATTATATTTGTGCAATTCCTCCATAATGTGTAAGTGAAAATAAAGTATGTCCACTTTCCCTTCCATTTTATGAATGTGCTACCCATTATTTATCCATTTATTATTACTTATTGTGGTAAGAACACTTAACATAAGATCTATCCTTTTAACAAATTTTAAGTGTATAATGTATTATTTCTGACTATAAGTACAATGGTGTACAGCAGATCTCTAGAGTTTATGCCTGTTGATTAATAACTCACCATTTCCCTTTCTATTCAGCCTCTGGTAAACACCATCCCAATCTTTATGAATTTAACAATTTTAGATACTTCATATAAGTGAAATCATAAAGTACTTGTCTTACTGTATCTAGTTTATTTCACTTAGCATAATGTTCTCAAGATCATGTTGTCATAAGTTGCAGAATTTTCTTTTTTTAAGGTTGCATAGTATTCCATTCTATATAAATATATATATACACACAAGTTTTCTTTTATTTATCCATTCTAATTCCATCTAGATTGCTTCCTGTTTGTAGTCATAGTAAGTAATACTGTTATGAATTTCCAGTGTAGTTTTGATGTTTAAGTGTGTGTATTTCTCTTGGGTATACATGTAAGACTGAAATTATACTTCTATTAAAGGGCCTGAGAGTTCTAGAACAATACCAACACATGGTATCCAAATCCACATCAACTATTAGTATTGATATTTTTAATTTAACCATTCTGGTCACTGGCTAATGTTAACTCATTAGAGTTTTAATTTTCATTTTCCTATTGACTAATGATGTTGAGTACCTTTTCATATATTTATTGAAAACTTTGATATTATATCTTATGACATGTCTATTCAAGTTTCTTGTTCTTTTTACTGTTGTTAACTTTCTCATTAATTTGTAGGGTTTCTTTATTACATGCATTGCAAATGTTTTTTTTTTTCCTATTTATAGCTTACCTTTTCACTCTCTTATGGTAGCTTTTGATGAACAAAACTTCCTAATTTTAATATCATCCACTTTGTCAATATTTGCTGATCTTTTCCTTTATGGTTAATATGCTTTGTAATACTGATTAAGAAATCATTGGATTTCTTTGGGAGGATAAATAAGAGGTGTTTCGAAGAATCAGGAGTCAATTAAGGACAGGATCAAAGCAGACACAGAAAAAGAACAAGTGAACAAGGGCAAGTCATGCACCTTCAAGTTCATGGTATGTGGATGTGTTGGGATTATTTAAGGCTACAGAGTTGAAATGGACACTACATATGACTCAGATCCCTTCTGCCAAACAGGGCTCAGTCAAAGTTTCTTTGGAATGACCTAAGGAAAATGTGGCATATATATTCAGAGGCAATCTTGATATGAGGCTAATTGCAGCATACTAGGTTACCAGGGCACTACTTTCACCATGTAGTCAGATTCCCCAGCTGAAGCTATAGGTCCTAGATGTAGAGCAGTGTGTATGTTAGCCAGGTTTGGCATGAAGAAATAAAAGATAACATAAATAAGCAGGGGTAAATATGGGGGGGGATACTAAATGGTTGGTTCACTTGATGAATTATCTTAAAGAACCTTATGAATTACCCTGAAACAAGTGCAAGTGTAAATGCCTGTACATTAGGGAAAACCATCCAGGGTTTCCCATGCGGTCTGTCTGCTTTGATGTATGGTATAGGTTTCTATATACTTTATATTGCTCCTTCCCTATTGGAGAGTATATTAATGAGGTTTTCCAGTTTTAAAATTCAAACCACCTTCTGAAGAAGAGATAGGAAGGGGAGAGAAATCTCTTTAACTGAAAAAAATCAACAAGCTTATGATTTCAGGCATGACTGGATTTAGGAACTCAAAGATAAACAACTGGGTTTCTCTTTCCTTGTTTCTAAAGTCTATGTATTTGTTAGCAATAGCTAATTCCCACTGTAACATACTGGTAATGAACACAAGTTCTAGATCCAGATTGTCTAGGTTCAAGTCTCAGCTTTACCACTAGCTGTGAAACTTTGGGCAAGACATTTAGCCTCATTTACTTCATCTCTGGATTGGGGATGATAAACATTTACCCTGCCTCTAAAGGTTATCGTAGACTAAATGATTAGTTATATGGTTAATTAACACATAGCAATTGTTCAATTAATATTATCTAGCCATATCTTGATTCTACCTTCCTCTGCATTAATTTCAATCTCAGATAGGCTCTCCTTAGGCAGGGTTTCCACACACAGTAGCAAAATTGTCACCAACAGCTCAAGATTTTTAATATTGGTTTAAATCTGTTGTAAAGAGAGATTTTTCTGCCCCCCAACAATTTCAAATATAGCTCAGAAATTATCTTCATGTCGTCTATTGTGTAGTTATCTATGGCCCAAGCACTGTGGCTAGGCTAATGTGATTCTCCAACTGGATCACATAATCACTCCTGGATCAAAGCTGGGGGAGGATCAGTCCTAAACTAATAAAGTGAATTGGCAATGGAAAAGAAGCAATGCCTTTAAAAAAAATCTGATGTCTTTACCATAAGAAAGGAGAACATGCTGGCCAAGCTAAAACATTAAATGTCCAAGAGAAGCAGGGATCCCGTAGGTTTCCTTGAGCAGCTCATCCAAGTAACCATCAGGGCTTGTTCTTGGGAGGACAGGATATGGGGAAATAGGGATGGAAGCTTTGATGGCATGAATGTTGTGATTAGCTGAATGGGTAGAACAATACACTTTTCGAAAATTACACTGTAGTAGATTATGCCTTGGGTCTGCATAGTATATAGCATAGGAAATAATCTAAAACATAGTTGGTACAGTAATTGGTCTAAGATGGTGGATGATGCACAAATGGATACAGAGACATAGAACTTTGAGCAGTGACTGCTGCATGAGGAGAAATGGGCTCAATGATAGGATAAGAGTGTTAGGCAGTTTTTCTTAATAAATCATATGACAATGACTAGGGTAACTGGAGGTTCAGTAAAGAGAGTAAGGCCTGCCATTTTAGTGAATGCATCTACCAAGATTGTGATGTGGTCTTTGAAAAGATTCAAGTATTTTACCAATCTAGGGTGATGATTTTGCAGATGGCCTAGGGGGTTGGAGTGAATAAAGAAAGTCTTCCAGAATTTCCAAATCCCAAAGAGAGATAACTGAGTAGTGCTATAGTATAGGGCATTGTATTTTTTCCCTTTTTTTAAATTCAAAATTCAATTAGCCAACATATATTACATCATTAGTTTCAGATGTAAAGGTCAATAATTCATCAGTTGCATACAACACCCAGTGCTCATCACATCAGGTGCCCTCTTTAAAGTCCATCACTGTATAGTGACTAACATAACATAATAAAATAAATAAATAAACAAACAAGTAAATAAATAAAGCCCATCATTCAATTACCCCATCCCCCCACCCACCGAGGGCATTGTATTTAAAGAAAGAGCACTGAAATTTCTAAAAGTAACATCAGCATGAGAGTACAATTAAGACTCATGTTGGTACTTCCTCATTTGAATGATGGAGGATGATGTTTTTGTCTAGTTTAGGACCTGACTGGGGCTGTGTCTGGCTCACTACCAGACACTAAAAGGCATAATCTCCACTTGTTGTTTCTGCCTAGTTGTCTCAGTTATTGTCAGTTGTGGCCAACTAGTGGATTCACAGTCTGGGCCAGCTTCCCAGTCAGCTCTCTCTTGAGGTCCTCCTGATCTAAGCCCTAAGTGTGGGCCAGTTTCAGGCCAGTTGCTGTTAGAAGAACCTAAGTTCTACATTTACACTTTCCAAAACAGATGTGCTAAATGTTCTGTTAGGGTAAGCTGGACATTTCAAACGTAGTCTAGAAGATGGCCAGAAACCCCCACACAATTCACCAATTGGAAAATGCCAGGTTATCTAAATAAAATTATGCATTTACCTATGCCTAATTAGCAAAAGACTAAAACTATTGCTTTTTAAGTTCCATATTCATTCATTAGAAAAATATTTATTTATTTATTTTTAAATTTTATTTATTTGAAAGAGTGGATGTGGGGGGTGAAGCAGAGGGTGAGGCAGAAGCAGACTCCCTGCTGAGCAGGGAGCAGAAAAATATTTACTGAGCACTTATTATGTGCCAGGAAACTTTTCTTAGGTGCTGGGAATGTTTCTGTGATTAGAGCAGATAAAAACTACTGCCCTTATCTAGCTCACATTCTAGTAAGGTAGGACAGACATTAAACATAGTAAGTAAAACGTACATTATGGAAGGGAATGCTATAATGTCTGAGATTTACTTTAAAATACACCAGAAATAAAAGTAGTGGGAGTATAGGTTAAATAATACTGGTAAAATATTGATAATTATTAAAGCTGGGTGATGGAAACATGGCAGTTCATTATACCATTCATACACACACATAATTGTTTCTGAAAAACACTATATAGAAAAGTAAAGCAGAATAGGAAAATAAGAAGTAGTTGGGGGTACAATTATAAACAGCATGGTCAGAGAAGGCCCGCATAAAGATGACAGCTGAGCAAAGATCATAGGGATAGGGTCACACATTTATTCACTATTCTCAGACATATAAAAACAATGAAGTCTTTTCATTTTCTACAACCTATCTGGTCTTCCCTGTGAGCCCCCACTTGCTTATGGGAAGCACGAAGGGACAAAAAAAAAAACTAAACTTAATCCAGCCCAGGAAAACCTCAGCCAAATCTACTTGTTGCCTCAAAGGTATAGAACAGGACACACTAATGAGGTAATGCAGAGACACAAACTTCTATTATCCATAGTGAACACAATCTTCTCAGTTAAATATAACACGTCTAAGGCACCTAAGTATTTTCTGTGCATGCAAGTCTGTACATTTTTTTTGCGTAACCCAAGTTTATCATTTTTATGTTCTCATCTTTCTCCCACAATTTGTCTTCCCCTTACCTTCCAGTTGCTCCCTAATTTTTCCCCAAGGTGACAATAACTAGACCACAGGTTGCTCTACCTCTGTCTCACAATTACTTCATTTTCTTACTGTATTTTCCTATTAAAATATCATGATCATGAAGAGGGACTCCATTGTTCAGGACATCAGGAGTGGTGCCTTATACAGCATAAATTAGTTAGAGCCTGTTCTTTGGTCAAACTCCATTTGTGGTTTTAGCTCATCCTGTGCTTATCATCATAAGAATGTAAACATTCTGCACTTGCCTCCTCCTTATCTATTTTTCAGAATGTCTTGGTGACCTTATACTTTCCCCTGAATTCAGTGACTTTATACATTTTGTTTTTTATAACCTACATTAATGTAATTCCATCCTCCAACAGAAGATATTTTCCTTCTGATCAATTCTACTGGACACCAAGAATTTGAATACTCTGATCCTTCTGATTCTCTCCCTTAAGCATTGCCCCAACCCCTGCCATTCCCCCCAGAAGCTGACTTAGCCACTCTCCTTTTCCTAATTGAATCCTCCTTTTTGAAAAACCACTAGGCTAGTTTTTTTGTTTGTTTTTAACTCTGATTTCAGTTCAGTGCATTGTGAATAGTGTATTAAAAAGAAATGAAATTGTAGTGGATAAAGTATATCAAAATACATTGCAAGCAGTAAGAATTTTTTATGTAACAGTTTTGTTTCAGCTCTCATATTTATACTATATATATATATATATACACACACACACATATATATATATATATATAATGAATATAATACGTACATTTGAACTGGGTCATAACACAATGTTTCCTGTTGTGGTTAGTGGTGCCTTGAAAGCCCAGTAGCTATCAGGCCTAGCTTTTGATATGTTAAATGCAACTAAAAGGAGTTTAGGAAAACCTTTTCACTCTCCAGGTTTGCAAGACAATTATCTTCCTAGAGAGGTCAAGAAAGTCAGCTTTAAAAAAAAAAAAAAAAAAAGAAAGAAAGTCAGCTTTTGAGTCTAAAGCTCATCAATGTCCTTTTTGGAGTAGCTTCTTTTGTATAATAGCCTCCAGCTCCTTTTGTGTAATAAGCCTCAAACTCAGGGGGAGGAAGGCTGCAAAAAAGCACTAAGTTGTATCAGTATTATATTACAAACTATCATCCTATTAAATGTGCCTTAGGCTTCCATGTGGATTTGCAGTTGCTTAAGCAAGAAAGGCATTTTTTCTCCTTGACCCCAAGACATGTCTGAAGAGATGAAGCAATGTTGGCTTGCAGATCCCTAGAACAGCTGTGTGAGAAGCTGCTGGTACCTGCAGGACAAGCAGTTTCTCTTTTTAATGAACTAGTTCAGCCAGGTGGGTAGATATAAATATTATGGTCAGCATTCCCCTCCTTCACCCTCCCTTATCTTTGGGCTTCAACGGATACACTTATCCCTAACACTAGAACATAAGAGTTTCTGTTGACCACTATATCGTTAGTAGCCAGAACAGCATCTAGCATATAGCATGTGCTTAAAAAAAAAAAAAATTGTTGAAAAAAAAATGCTGATTTAAAGTGTATTTTTCACATATCTTTAAGAAAAGTATGTTCCTAGAATCAAAAGTTAGCAGCAGAATGTCTATTGTCCCCACACAGGGATTAAGCTTTAAGCTACCCTGGGAGGCAGACCTTTGAGCATGAGAATGACTATGGTAACTACATTACCTACAGAGGTCCAGAATAAAAAAAAGGCAAGTCAGAACCCCAAGATTCAAGAATTAAGAGCCAGAATTTACACACAAATGCCAACTTTAGGAAGTGGAAACGATGGAATGAGGACTCAGGGTATGTATAAGAAATGGACCAGAAACAGGGAAGTGGATCCAGAATGGTTTCTGCAAACACCACTGGGTAGTCTCTTATCTAGGCCTATAGTTAAATGACACGTGGTAAATTAGACTGATTATAAGGTACAGGACTGAAAGCGAAAATGGGCAGATGGCTAAAGAAGTAAAATTGGATATATAGATGGGCTTTGGGGCAAAAAAAAAAAAAAAGAAGGAAAAAAGTGAGGGCCTGAATAAAGTGGAGGAAAAAGTAGATTTTAGACACATTTTTTATTAGAATCTTTAAGACTTGGTGATGAATTGTTAGTAAGCTCTTAAGGAAGAATAACAATGATTAAGGTAATCTACTTTGAGGAACTGGGAAGAGTGATTGATCATATTAAAAAGGAATGGAGACTATGGGGGAGCAGTTTTGTTCACTTTATGAGTTTAGTTTTGAACATAATGAATTTGAATTGTCTGTAGAAAATTCAATTTGAGAGGTCAAAAAGGCCTTTGGAAATTCTCATGTAGATCTCAGAAAAGAGATGAGAGTTGGAACTAAAGATTTAGGAATCCAGTTGTAAGTACTAATGAATTTCACAGAAATAATTTGAATGTAAAGATTGCTCATGGAATCATAGAGAGAAAAGAGTGAAGCATGTAAGCATGAGGTAGTTTAACATTTAGGGATAAATGGAAGATCATCCAATAAAAAGAATATAGATAAAATAGGAGCAGTGGTATTTCAGAAAATGAATTTGATATCCAAGCCTTGTTTTCTTGTCCTTCACTCATGATTATGCCACATGTGATAGCTAAAATTAATCACCTCAGATTAATTCAGATTTCTTCCTTTCTCTCCCCTAGTTCCATATATACATATATGTATACTATTATGGGGTGGGATCCTAGGAAACAGACCCTGAGATTCTGAGATCTGCATGTAGGAGGCCTGTTGGGGGTGGGGGTTCCTCTCAGAAACAAGATCTTCAGTGAGCCATTAAGAGAAATAAGATTGGGCAGAGGGAGAATTTGAACTGTGATGCAGTTGTAACACAGGCCTCAGTTGACCCATGTGAGCTCTGAAGCCCCCTCAGAGAAGCTCCCCAGCGTGACAGAGGGAGTGTAAATTTGATGCAGGATATTCTTTACATCAAGAGGAATTTCAAGAGAAGAATGTAGCTATGAGCAGTCAGCAGCCAACACTCTAGGTGGATGTGAGCATGGATGTCTCAGTCCTAAAGAGGCTGAAATATGAGTGTCACAGCACAGCATCCACTAAGATTCTTGTTTATATCTTGATAGGCGTGTGTGTGTGTGTGTGTGTGTGTGTGCATGTGCACCTTTGTGTATTTAGTGATTCTCTGGTTCATCAGTGAGTGTATAATAAAAAATGATTACTGATGACAGAAGCATTTTGGTGATATAGCAAATATCTTGGTAAACTGACTGACTATACCTGCTGTTGTTGAGAAGCTACTAGTAAGAACAATTTTCCAACTCATATCCGAGAGGTGGAAACAGCATAAACCTGGGTGGGAAAACCAAGGTTGGGGGAGCTTATCTCTTCTCTAAGAGAAATAGTCAATAAAAATGTCTACTTTATGCCCTGATCTTTACAGTTTGCTCATGCTGTAGCATCAAATCGGGAACTGTGTTATATTACTTAGAGCTCCCTATATGATAACAAATATAATTTTTGCCAGAAATTTTCAAAGTCTATCAAAGTTCCTGCTAAGAATAATTTTTGACCAACATATAGATATAATATGCTGTAATGATTTTTTTGAAGGGACTTACACTGTTTCTGCTTTGGTTCACTTGGACCTCTCAGCAGCACCCCAAGACAGTGAGGGCCAGACTCTGGCCAGGACTCTGGTGTCTGGAGGTTATGTGCACACAATCTATCCAGTGTTTTAGCTTTTTGGAGGGGGGGGAGGCAGGAATGATAGTTCAGAGGAGGGAAGGGCCCAAATGCACCATGAACAGGGCAATGCAGAGTTTTCACTGGCTGCATAATAGAAAAAGCATCTAGTTGAGCAAAGCAGTACAGATCTGGGATTTAATAGATAATGATTTTTATATATCATCCAAACTTAATACTGTAGTGCAAAGCAAGCTCAAAGCTTTTATGCTTTGTAAAAATATGTTTCTGGGTTGTCTAAAATCCTTTGTAAAGAATTCAGATGTATAAAAATATTAACATACTAATAGAAATATAGTCAATGAAAATGAGGAATAGGATCAGGAAGAGGCATCAGATTTATTTGTGAATTCAGAGATTGTAAATTAGTAATTTTTTTAAAGATTTATTTTATTTTATTTATTTATTTGAGAGAGAGAGCATGAGAGGGGAGAGGGTCAGAAGGAGAAGCAGATACCCCACCGAGTGGGGAGCCCAATGCGGGACTTGATCCTGGGACTCCAGGATCATGACCCGAGCCGAAGGCAGCCGCCCAACCAACTGAGCCACCCAGGCGCCCATAAATTAATAATTTTTGACTCATTTTTTTGAACTATTAAGTAATTCTCGGGGTAAACCTGATCTTATTCAAGCCTAAATTTCTTCAGATCTCTTCAGAATCCACTGCGAAGTTCAAAATTAGTTTCCATTTCATGGACACAACCTAAACAAATGGTTTGTTGTGGTATTAAGGACAAAATTAAATAAATTCTGCCATCAAGTGGTTAGGTAGTCTTAGATGTATCACATAAGCTCTTTAGGCTTTCATCTTCTTACCTATAAAATGAGGGGGTTAGACAATTAGTAAGGAGCCTTCATACTCTAAGAGATACATGAGAGGTTTAAGTGATTCATTAGTAATGAATTTAAAGAACACATAGCACATATTACCAAAGGAAGCATTTTAAAAGCAGAATTATAGGATTTTGCCTCTGAAATATATGTTAAGCTATAGAATTCTTGAAAGCAGTCTATTACTGCCCTCTCCTGTTAATTATATGGTGAAGATAAGAAATAAACCAGAAGACATGTGAAAGGTACTAACAGGTATATGAAAGTATACACAATATCACTAGTCATTTGTGAAATGAAAATTATGATCACCATGAGATATCACCGCATGCCTGTTAGAATGGCCATCATCGAAAAAACAAGAAACAAGAGATGCCGGCATGGGCGCCTGGGTGGCTCAATCGGTTAAGCGGCTGCCTCTGGCTCAGGTCATGATCCCAGAGTTCTGGTATCGAGTCCCGCATCCGGCTCCCTGCTCAGTGGAGAGCCTGCTTCTCCCTCTCCCTCGGCCTGCCTCTCTGCCTAGTTGTGCTCTCTCTCTCTCTGTCAAATAAATAAATAAAATCTTTAAAAAAAAAAAAGAAATGCTGGCATGGATGTGGAGAAAAGGAACACTTGTGCACTGTTGGTGGGATTATAAATTAGTACAGTCATTATGGAAAACAATATGGAGGATCCTCAAGAAATTAAAAACAGAACTACCGTATGATGCAGTAATTCCACTTTTGGGTCTATATCTAAAGGTAATGAAAACAAACTAGAAAAGATATGTGCACCTCCATGTTCACAGCAGCATTATTTACAATAGCCAAGATATGGAAACAATCTAAGTGTCCATCAGTGGATGAGTGGATAAAGCAGTTACCCCCACCCAAACACACACAGTTGAATATCACTCAGCCATTAAAAGCAAAACAAAACAAAACAAAACAACAAGGAAATCCTACCATTTGTTTTGTGACAACATAGATGAACTTTGAAGGCATTATGCTAAGTAAAATAAGTCAGACACAGAAAAATAAATATTGTACATTCTCACTTGTATGTGAAATCTTAAAAACAAAACCCAAAACCAAAACCAAAAGCCAAAAACCCCAAACTCATAGAAAAAGAGATCAGACTTGTGGTTAACAGAGATTGGGGGAGGGGAAATTGGAGGAAGGTGGTCAAAAGATACAAACTTCTAGTTATAAGACAAACATATACTAGCGATGTAATGTACAACACGATGACTGTAGCTAATACTGCTGTATGATATAAAGAAAAATTGTTATAGTAAATCCTAAGAATTCATCACAAGGAGAAAAACTTTTCTTTTTTTTTCTTTTTATTGTATCTATATGAGGAAATTGATGTTAGCTAACCTATTGTAATCATTTCAAAATATATGTAAATCAAACGATCATTCTGTATGCCTTAAACTTGTACAATAATGTGTGTCAATTATTTTTCAATAAAACTGGAAAAAAAGAAGTAAAACAAATATGAAGCATTTTTTATTTTAAACTAACTTATAAAATTCTTAACACCTCTCCCTGCAAAAATTCACTTACTCAGAAAGGAGGAAATATATTAAAATACTGCATTCAAATAGAAACCAAAAGAACAGTAGAACAGATCAACGAAATTGGAGCTGGTTCTTTGAAAGAATTAACAAGATTGATAAACCCCTGGCCAGACTCATCAAAAAGAAAAGAGAAATGACTCAAATAAATAAAATCACGAATGAAAGAGGAGAGATCACAACCAACACCAAAGAAATACAATTTTAAGAATATATTATGAGTAACTATATGCCAGAAAATTAGATAATCTGGAAGAAATGGACGCATTCCTAGAGATGTACCAACTACCAAAACTGAACCAGGAAGAAATAGAAAACCTGAACAGACCCATAACCGCTAGGAAATTGAAGCAGTTATCAAAAATCTCCCAAAAAACAAGAGCCCAGGGCCAAATGGCTTCCCAGGGGAATTCTACCAAACGTTTAAAGAAGAATTAATACCTATTCTTCTGAAACTGTTCCAAAAAAAATAGAAATGGAAGGAAAACTTCCAAACTCATTTTATA
This sequence comes from Callorhinus ursinus, assembly GCF_003265705.2. NCBI lineage: Eukaryota > Metazoa > Chordata > Mammalia > Carnivora > Otariidae > Callorhinus > Callorhinus ursinus. The sequence goes on along the minus strand of NW_027397065.1, from coordinate 15,421,966 downwards.
AGGCTAGCATTACCTTGATCCCCAAACCAGACAAAGACCCCATCAAAAAGGAGAATTACAGACCAATATCCCTGATGAACATGGTTTCAAAAATTCTCACCAAAATACTAGCCAATAGGATCCAACAGTACATTAAAAGGATTATGCACCGCGACCAAGTGGGATTTATTCCTGGGCTGCAAGGTTGGTTCAACATCCACAAATCAATCAATGTGATACAATACATGAATAAAAGAAAGAACAAGAACCATATGATCCTCTCAATAGATGCAGAAAAAGCATTTGACAAAGTACAGCATCCTTTCTTGATCAAAACTCTTCAGAGTATAGGGATAGAGGGTACATACCTCACTATCATAGAAGCCATCCATGAAAAACCCACAGCGAATGTCATTCTAAATGCGGAAAAACTAAGAGTTTTCCCCTAAGGTCAGGAACATGGCAGCATGTCCACTATCACCACTGCTATTCAACATAGTACTAGAAGTCCTAGCCATAGCAATCAGACAACAAAAAGAAATAAAAGGCATCCGAATCAGCAAAGAAGAAGTCAAACTCCCACTCTTTGCAGATGATATGATACTTTATGTGGAAAACCCAAAAGACTCCACCCAAACTGCTAGAATTCATACAGGAATTCAGTAAAGTGGTGGGATATAAAATCAGTGCACAGAAACCAGTGGCATTCCTATACACCAACAACAAGACAGAAGAAAGAGAAATTAAGGAGTCGATCCCATTTACAATTGCACCCAAAACCATAAGATACCTAGGAATAAATCTAACCAAAGAGGTAAAGAATCTGTACTCAGAAAACTATACAATTCTTATGAAAGAAATTGAGGAAGGCACAAAGAAATGGGAAAACATTCCATGCTCATGGATTGGAAGAAAAAATATTGTGAAGCTGTCAATGCTACCTAGAGCAATTTACACATTTAATGCAATCCCTATCAAAATACCATCCACTTTTTTCAAAGAAATGGAACAAATAATCCTAAAATTTGTATGGAACCAGAAAAGACTCCAAATAGCCAGAGGAATGTTGAAAAAGAAATGCAAAGCTGGTGGCATCACAATTCCAGACTTCCAGCTCTATTACAAAGCTGTCATCATCAAGACAGTATGGTACTGGCACAAAAAGAGACACATAGATCAATGGAACAGAATCAAGAGCCCAGAAATGGACCCTCAACTCTATGGTCAACTAATCTTTGACAAAGCAGGAAAGAATGTCCAATGGAAAAAAGACAGTCTCTTCAAAAAATGGTGTTGGGAAAATTGGACAGCCACATGCAGGAGAATGAAACTGGACCATTTCCTTACACCACACACAAAAATAGACCCAAAATGGATGAAAGACCTAAATGTGAGACAGGAATCCCTCAAAATCCTTGAGGAGAACACAGGCAGCAACCTCTTCGACCTCAGCTGCAGCAACTTCTTCCTAGACACATCGCCAAAGGCAAGGGAAGCAAGGGCAAAAATGAACGTTGGGACTTCATTAAGATAAACAGCTTTTGCACAGCAAAGTAAACAGTTAACAAAACCGAAAGACAACTGACAGAATGGGAGAAGATATTTGCAAATGACATATCAGATAAAGGGCTAGTATCCAAAATCTATAAAGAACTCATCAAACTCTACCCCCAAAGAACAAGAATACAATCAAGAAATGGACAGACGACATGAACAGACATTTTTCCAAAGAAGACATCCAAATGGCCAACAGACACATGAAAAAGTGCTCAACATCACTCGGCATCAGGGAAATCCAAATCAAAACCTCAATGAGATACCACCTCACACCAGCCAGAATGGCTAAAATTAACAAGTCAGGAAACAACAGATGTTGGTGAGGATGTGAAGAAAGGGGAACCCTCCTACACTGTTGGTGGGAATGCAAGCTGGTGCAGCCACTCTGGAAAACATTACGGAGGTTCCTCAAAAAGTTGAAAACAGAGCTATCCTATGACCCAGCCACTGCACTACTGGGTATTTACCCTAAAGATACAAATGTAGGGATCCAAATGGGTATGTGCACCCCAATTTTTATAGCAGCAATGTCCACTGTAGCCAAACTATGGAAAGTGCCAAGATGTCCATCAACAGATGAATGGATAAAGAAGATGTGGTATATATATATATAATGGAATATTAGGCAGCCATTAAAAATAAACATGAAATCTTGCCATTTGCAACAATGTGGATCGAACTAGCAGTATTATGCTAAGTGAAATAAGTCAATCAGAAAAAGACAAGTATCAAATGATCTCACTGATATGAGGAATTCTTAATCTCAGGAAACCAACTGAAGATGCTGGAGTGGTGGGGGGTTGGAGGGATGAGGTGGCTGAATGATAGACATTGGGGAGGGTATGTGCTATGGTGAGCACTGTGAATTGTGTAAGACTGATGAATCACAGACCTGTACCTCTGAAACAAACAAAACATTATATGTTAAAAAAAAAAAAAGAAGATAGTAGGAAGGGAAAAATGAAGGGTGGAAATTGGAGGGGAAGAGGAACCATGAGAGACTATGGACTCTGAGAAACAAACTGAGGGTTCTAGAGGGGAGGGGGGTGGGGGGATGGGTTAGCTTGGTATGGGTATTAAGGAGGGCACGTATTGAATGGAGCACTGGGTGTTACACGCAAACAACGAATCATGGAACACTACATCAAAAACTAATGATGTAATGTATGGTGACTAACATAACAAAATAAAATTTAAAAAAAGTATACTTATCACAATGAACACAGAGCAATGTATAGAATTGTTGGAATCACTATATAGTACACTTGAAACTAATATAATACTGTATATTAATTATACTGGAATTAAAAAAATAAATAAATTTTAAAAATCCTCAAAAAAATGCTGCATTCATGTTGAGTTTAATCAAACATTACAAATTTTTATAGGTAATAAAAAAGCCCATGACTATCATTGCATTAATTGATCCAAGGAAATAATATGCAACATATGAAGCATCATGAATTCATGTCATTAAATGTCACTGTTTTACTTACAAAGCATAGGAACATTTTTAAATGTCATAAAGGAACACAGCTGATCTGGTCATTATTTTGCCTCTGAAAAAGCAGCAAGGAAATTTCTATTAAAAATATGCTTGCCAAAATCTCAAAGTTTAAGGGTATATCCCACATATCTTTAATGTCTCCTGACAACTAAAGTTGCTCTTGGGTATTTGATTTAAATTTCCTGTTTTTATTTTGTATTGTTTTATTTTTTTGGTTCTTGTTGTTGTTTTATTCTGAACATCAGAATCAACATTTTAAAATTGCAACATGAATTCCCTTTCTTCTACATTTAAAATGCAACATTTCATTCACTCAACAATTTTTTAAATTGACATGTAACTCACATCCCATAAAATTCACTCCTTTAAAGTATACAATTCAGTGGTTTTTAGCTAAGTCACAAGGGACAACTATTTATTGAATGCCTACTATGTGCCAGGTTTCTGGTCAATTCTTCATGAACTAACAGAGTTTTCAAATTACAACATGAACATTCTTTACCTATGCCAGATAAATCAGGCAAGTTTGGAATAATTTTTCGTTCCTGACCAGAGATGAATTTAGCCAATGCAAAAAATGAAATATGCTTCCAGAGTTAAAGATAATGCAGAGTTGCAGTTAAGAATTGTTTCCCCTTTGGCATAGTCTGGCTTGCTCATGAACTTAGATTAAATCCCTGGTATTACCTGGATAGATGTGAAATGGTTTATAACCATGTAGAACTGGAGATCATAGAATTTTAGAGCTGAAAGATGCCTTAGAGATCATCTACATCTTTTATCTTCACTGTACAAATCAGGGAACCAAAGACCAGAGAAGGTTAATGACCAGTTCAAAGTCACAAACTCAGAGCAAAACTTTCAAATTCTTTCCTAGTGCTTGTTTCTCTATAACACTTTCCAAACTGTACTTCTCATGGCCCAGGATTCTGGGGAGGAGCCTATGTGACTTCTGGGATGACAGAGGAATGACTGAGTCTAAGAGCCTCTGCAGCCCTCCCTAACTTCAATTTTAGCATCTCTACTTTTACTTCTTTGCATACATTTCTAAACAAACTTTTGTTTAAAGATAGCTTCACTGCTAAAAAATAAATACATTTAAAATTTTGGAAATGCTCAACACCCAAGAAAACGAATAATCCAATTTAAAAATGGGTGGAAGACATTAATAGACATTTTTCCAAAGAAGACATACAGATGGCTAGCAGACTCATGAACAGATGTTCAATATCACTCATCATCAAGGAAATCCAAATCAAAACTACAATGAAATATAACCTCACACCTGTCAGAATCACTAAAAACAACAACAGAAGAAACAACAGGTGTTGGTGGGGATATGGAAAAAGGGGAAAAATTGGTAGGAATGCAAACTGGTGCAGCCACTATGGAAAACAGTATCAAGATTCCTCAAAAATTTAAAAATGGAACCATCACAAAATCTAACAATTGCATTACTAGCTATTTACCCAAAGAATATAAAAATACTAATTCAAAGGGATACATGCACCCCAATATTTATAGCAGCACTATCTACAATAGGCAAACTATGGAAACAACCCAAGAGTCTATCAACTGATGAATGGATAAAGAAGATATGGGGTGTGTGGGTGTGTGTGTGTGTGTGTGTGTGTGTGTGTGTGTGTGTGTAATATGGAATATTATTCAGCCATAAAAAAGAAATCTTGCCATTTGCAACAACATCAGTGGAGCTAGAGGGTATTATGCTAAGTGAAATAAGTCAGTCAGGGAAAGACAAATACTATATGATTTAAGGAATTTAAGAAACAAAACAAATGAGTGAAGGGGCAAAAAAAGAGAGACAGAGAGCCAAACCAAGAAACAGATCCTCAACTATAGAGAACAAATTGATGGTTACCAGAAGGGAGATGGGTGGGGAGATGGGTTAAATAGGTAATAGGGATTAGGAATGCACTTGTGATGAGCCCAGGATGATGAATGGAAGTATTAAATTACTATATCATACATCTGAAACACTGTATGTTAACTGGAATTAAAAAAAAAAACTTAAAAAAATTTTGGAAATGGCTAAAGTACTCCATATTGTCCAGAGGACGTATGAACCTATTACTGCACACAGTGTGAATATTCTGTGTAGAAAACTGCTCAACACCACCTAAACACTTAAGAGGTTTCTTAGTAAATGGTGTGTTTTAGGAATTGCTCCTTTTTCATGCCAGCAGAATTTAAAAATATATTGTACATATTTGAAAGTCTAAAAAGGAAAACATTTTTCATTTACTGACCTCATATTTAGGTACTGAAACTATAGAAAAGAAATACACGTGGGTAGATGATTGTATTTATTAATTGAATGCAAATCTACATCAAAAAACAGATTTCTGACTATAGTTTCTGTAGTATTAATCTGAATTGAAAATAGCTTAGCATCTTCCCAAGAACACTCGATTTTTAAAAATACTTTTAAAGGTTTTAAAGTCTAATTATGCCTAAAGGAGTCATAAAAATGCTTTGCCTAATAGCCTATTCAAATATATACTCTAATACTAGAATAGTACAAATATAGTATTTGTTTCCTAAGGGAACTGGTCTTCCAGGAGTACAAAAGGCTGATCTAGCACCTGGAGTGCCCAACTGAATCTGGTGGTAAAAAGAGAGGAGTGCAGCCACTCAAGAAATCGATGCTATTTGAAAATCATTTCAGTAAGTGTTCTGTAAACTTTGACACTTTCTTGAGTCATTTACTATATTAGTTTTCCCAAACGAAGTATCACAGATTGTATGGCTTAGAAAATAGTCCAAGATCAAGGTGTCAGCAGGGTTGATTTCTTCTGGAGCCTCAATCCTTGGTTTGTTCATGGCTGTTTTTTCCCCTGAGTCCTCACATGGTCTTCCTTTTGTACCTGTTTCCAAATTTCTTTTTTAATGAAGACACCAGTCACATTGGATTAGCTTCATTACCTCTTTCAAAACCTTGTCTCCAAATGCAGTCACATTCTGAGGGATGGGGAGTTAGGACTTCAATATATGTATTTTGGGAAGACACAATTCAGTCCACAGCACCTACCATGAAGCAAGAAATACTGCTGGTCAATGTTTAGCAAGCAGCTCTCCAAAAAGGAAAAGCTCTGAATTGCAGCATTTGCTTATTTCTATGGTAAAAATTCTCCCACCACAGCCAACTTCAAGCTATCACTGTGATTTCTCTGAATGCAGATCTGGGGAGAGATATGCCACGGCACAACAATTTTTATTTTTTCCACTGTAGCAATATATAGATGTAAATAACCTTAAGAGATCAGAAGTCAGCAGATTTTTCCGTATAGTGCCAGGTAATATTTCAATTTGCTCAACTCTTGCATTGTAGCAAGAAAGCAGCCATGGGCAGCATGTAAACAGATGGGCATAACTGGGTTCCAGTAAAACTCCATTTTGCAGTTGGCCTTTGCCTAATGATACAGACTTGGGGAGACGTAGTGTTGTAATTGCTTCTTCAGCAGCTTTCAATCAGCCGTCCGTGTTTCAGCCTTCCTTCCCATCCCCTTGATCAAGTTCTTCAGCTACTAGTTGCTGGTACCCCTACGCCTTTCCAGGCTAAATCAGCAGGACAGCCATGGAAGTGTACTACTTCTATCTCCCGTCAAGACAGAACTTGCAATTCAGCTGCAATTAACACCATTAAGGGAACTGCCTCTACCTGCAGCATTTTCAAGTTTTGATACAGCATTCCAACTGAGGCCACCTCTCCTGCTCAGCCAATGACTGAGCATGGTGATGGTACTAGAGCCCCGCCATCTTTGCCCAGTGTAGGATTTCCCCAACAGGCAATATTTGCTCCAGAGCTCCACACTGTGTTGGCTGAGCTTCTGTCAGATTTGAACCCTTTCTTTCCCAATCCTGCTTTCTCTCCCTTTATCTTTTTTCCAAGACTTCCTGTACAACTAACTTTATGTCATCTTCTGCTTCTTGGAACACCCCAAATGAGACACTTGATCAAAGGAGCAGTCTGAGAAGTCAGTAAGATGGGGTTTGGGAAACTGGATCAGAACCATCCCACTGTCAATGAACCTCACCACATGTGGTATCTGGGGCATGGATCATCTCTGGTACAGTGTGGGGGCCCAGTTATGAAAACATTCACCAGTTGTCACTATGGAGACTATTCTGAAGCAGAGGAATGCCATGGCAGGGACAATTCAAAAGTGTGTGTACGTGTATGAACAATAGATACAAGCTATTATTAGCTGGCTATTATTTAGTCGCACTGAGGCCTACAGGTTAATGAAAACCAGAGAGCAGTTAACTAAGTGAAAACTCACTACTTTCCTAGTGGCTTCCAAAGACACCCTTACCTCCTGCCCTGAGAAAACAGAAAAAGCTTGAACACCAGGGAATATGGACAGCTGCATGGATGCCCCCCAAAGATTCTGGTCCTGAGAGACTCTGGTGAACACTCAGAACCTACAGAAGTTGCTCACTTTCTGATTAAAAGCTAGCATTCCTGGGACTCCTGGGCAGCTCAGTTGATTAAGCAGTTAAGCGGTTAAAAGTCTGCCTTCTCAGGGTCCTTGGGCTCCTTGCTGAGCAAGGAGCCTCCTGCTTCCCCTGCTTGGGCTCTCTTTCTCTCTCTCTCCCTCACTCTGTCAAAATAAATAAATAAAATCTTTTTTAAAAAATTAAAAAAAAAAAAAGCTAGCACTCCCCTCAGGCAGAAAGTCACTACAGTGAGTGCTTCTGAACAGAAGAGGGCTCTCTAGGAAACTTAGCCCACCTTCTCTCATGGCTGCCACACCAATAACTAGGGTTAAGACACAGCATAGTCAGAATATGCTAGGCCTGCTCTATACTCCAAAAAAAGCAGCAAGAACTAGTCAGCATATACTGACAGGAAACAGGGGAATACGTGGGCAGATTTTCAGAGTGCTTGATCAAGAGAGCTAGAACATGAGAGTAGATAAGGGTAAGCTTATTGACTTGGTGGCATTCTTGGGATATGGGATTTCACACCCTGGCAGGGTCCCAGGGGATGGTGTAAATCTCCTGCTAGCATGGTTCCTAGAAGTCTAGAGAAAGTAATGGCCTATGCTGAGAGATGTAGAAATGCCTGAATTGCCTGGCAGACAGTGGAGGGAAAGATTTAAAAGATCAGAGAAGTAGATATATTACGTGAGGCCAGAAGCCCATATGGAAGATTATGTTCCATGAGAGGGATCAGAGGATACACCATTCACCAAAACCAATGGGCATGCCCTGGTAAGAGAGGCACCACCCTCATGAAGAAGTTCAGTGACAGCTCACTTCTAAAGACCAGAGCTTACTGTAGGTGATACTACCATAGAACTTGGCTTATTAATAGCAATGGGAATGATGGGGCCCAGATGCATAGTAGATCCAGAAGACAGAACTTAATACCAGAGGTCAGCATAATCACAGTTATCCTAATGACTGAAAAAATCAGCATGATGGCCAAGGGAGTTCAACCTGCAAAGAGTTGTGGAGATGTTTTCTAGAACTAAGTGTCCCTAGGAGAAAAAAACTGATGGGCAGGCAACAAGGATACGGCCAAACATATGTAATCAAGGAAAGGAAGAATCAATGAGGAGACAGAGCATGGTCACTACAGTAAAAAGTGCCATGATCCCTTGCCCAGTTCCCAGATCGGAGCTAATTTTTAGACCCAGGAGGTGTAATCAGGTCCTAGAGGAAAGGACTCCGCAACACTATGGCAAATATATATTGTAATGATTCTTCTAGTCCCTCCTGCAAAGGGACCTAGGCCATTTTCTCAGGTGACTGAACACTGAGGAAAAGGAAATATCCAGACATTTCAGGGAAAATTAGACATGGGGAGTGAGTTGACATTGATACTTAAGAGACCCAGAGTATCATCTTGACCTCCCCCTTAAGATTTGGAATACATAAAGTCCAGATAATAAATGTCGTCCTGGACAAATTTGGACTCACAGTGAGTACACTGGGTCCATGGAAACAACTAGTGCTCATTTCTTCAATCCCTAAAGGTTATAATTGCAACTGACATACTTGGCAGTTGGAGTAATCCACATATTGGGTTTTAGCTCTTAAGTAAAAGCTGTTACAGTGGGGGAAGACTAAATAGAAGTCTTGGACACTAATGCCCAGTGTACTTCCGACCAAACAGCAACAACAACAAAACAGTATATCATATTTTGGGTATGGACAGTGGAGATGAGTGCCACTCCAATCTTTGAGGGCCTGAACAGAACAAATAAGGCTAAGTGAGGGATAATTTTCTCTCTGCCTAACTATCTTAGAGTTAGGACATCAGTCTTCTCCTGCCTTTGGATTCAGACTCAGACTGGAACTTACATCATCAGCTCTTCTAGTTCTCAGGGCTTTGGACTGAAACTGTATCATTAGCTTTCCTGGGTCTCCAGCTTGTTAAGTGTAGATCTTGGGACTTCTTAGTAGTCTCTAAAGCATGAGCCAATTCCTTAAAATAAATCTCTTTGTATGTATATCCTATTAGTCTGTTTCTCTTGAACACTCTAATACAGGGTCCCTATCCTAGGTCCCTATCATCTGTCTGCCCCCTGCAAAAACTGGATGAATCCTGGAGAATGATCATATACTACTGTAAGCCCAACCAAGTAGTTAGTAGCTTTGACTGCAGGCCAGACTTGGCCTGTCTGTTTACTAGAGCATATTAATATGGCTTCGGTGACCCAGTATATGATAAAGCAAACTGAGCACAGAATCTTCTGGATGTTTATGCTATTTTACTTTTTTTTTTTACAGCTGTTTCATATATACCCTTATCTGAATATTCCTAGCCAGTTGACTTTCAGTTTTTCAAAATCTTTCCACAGAATTTTCACAGAAACTATTGTCTTCTTAGTTCATTAGTTTGTGAATTTTTTTCAATTACATAACTGCAGCAATGAGTACAACTAACATTAATAAATACATAATTTAAAATATGCAATTCAACTTAGAGAAGCAGAAATGTATGTTGCACTAGAGTAGCTTACCACATATAAGCATGTAAAAGGTCAGCATGTTGATGACAGCAGTCAGTGTGTTTTACAGAGGGGATGGAGAGGGTGGGTTATTCATTCCAAGGAGTTACAGTGGATTGAAGATTAAGGGGAGCTCAGTTATGAGTGTGTTTATACTCAGAAAGGACATGATCCTCTTCTCCTTCTTCCTAGTCCCATGTATGTGTATATGGTGGGAGGTAGCAAGGGGGGAAGGCAGTGGTAGGGAAATGTACTTTAGATCTTTCCAACACTAAACAGATCTGATCTTATCACTTCCCTACTCCTAAACCATTATTAGTTCTCACTGCTCTCAAGACAAATAAAAACTCCTTAAGGGCACCTGGGTGGCTCAGTCAGTTGAGCGTCTGCCTTCAGCTCAGGTCATGATCCTGGGGTCCTGGGATCGAGCCCCGCATCGGGCTCCTTGCTCAGCAGGGAATCTGCTTCTCCCTCTCCCTCTGCCTGCCACTCGTGTTTTTGCGCTCTCTCTCTCTCTGACAAATAAATAAATAAATAAATAAATAAATAAATAAATAAATAACACCTTAAAAAAATAAGAAAAATAAAAACTCAAAACTCCTTAAAGGTGGTGTGTCCCTTCACCAGCTCAGAGTCCCTATGTTTTCAGTCATATTTCTACCTGTGCCCTTTCCCCCACCAATCCTCCTGTCATGCCACTCAGTCTAGAATTAATTTTTCCTTCTTTTTTTAGAGTTACTACATAATTTACTATCCATACTGGTACATATTTAAGAGCAAAAGGGGACACTGACCAAATGAGACAATGGGAAAAAATATACAAACTGGGGTACTCAACAGATTTGTGATCCCCCTATTCATTATGGGCCCAATGATTTCCTCATTTCTGTGATCTCAGGGCCTAACACTCAGAGAATGCTCCAAAAATCTTGGTTGAAATTGATTATATATTCTATAACCCTCTCTTATTGCTGTTTTTATTTCCCTTTCCAACCTTGGTCACCAATAATACCTATAGAAACTCCGTGTGAACTATAAAATGTGCCCTTTCTTGCTGGCAGCAAATTCCAGAGTACATAGCAAGTGGACACAGGCTGGATTTCAGCCACTACTTTCCCCTCACATGGGCACTTTTCTGTAGTGAAAAAATTACTCAATGTGTCTCCAACTATTTGTCCTGTATAAAGATTAAGTGGTTGTGGAAGATCCTGAAACACTCCACTGAAATATATGTCAGATAACATTTGAAATCTGGATGAGAAAAGTTGCAAAATGAATTTGTAGTAAGGGGAGAAAAGTATCAAATATTTATCTAGAATTTTATGCAGAGTGAACATAAGAGCACTGTGAAAATCTATTGGGGAGCAATAAATTTGCTTCACATTGAAACAGGAAAAGATTTTACAAGTGGAACATGGGGCCATAATATTATTTAGAGAAAACATACTATCAATATCAATCTAAGAAAAAGAAAAGCCGATATTCTTACTGCTCAGAAATGGGCCCTATGTATAAAATGTCCATTTTGTTTTAAGAAATCTATCTTAACAAACAAGCATTATTTATTTATTTATTTTTGGTTATTCAATACCTCTGTAACATAGTACATATATTTTAGATATTACCCACTGGGGAATTAAAAAAAAAAGACGAGGGGCGCCTGGGTGGCTCAGTTGGTTAAACATCTGCTTGTGTTGTGATCTCAGCGGTCCTGGGGTCAAGCCTTGAGTCCTGCTCCCTACTCAGCAGGGAGTCTGCTTCTCCCTCTCCCTCTGCCCCTCCCCCCACTCATTCTCTCTCTCTCTCTCAAATAAATTTAAAAAAAGATGGAACTTTGAACTTCTTATCCTTAAGACCCCGACTTCCTTTCTTTCTATGTCCATTCTATGTATCCCACTCCTCTGTTACCATTCTCTACATCTAGAACAACAAATACTTTGATTTTTAAACTGCCCATATTAAATAGTAATTAAAGAAATCATTTTTTAAAATGGACTCAATTTAAAATTCTAAACTTGGGGGTGCTGGGTGGCTCAGTTGGTTAAGTGTCTGCCTTTGGCTCAGGTCATGATCCCAGGGTCCTGGGATGGGAGCCCTACATTGGGCTCCCTGCTCCACGGAGAGCCTGCTTCTCCCTTTTCACCTGCTTGTGCCCTCTCTCTCTCTGTCAAATAAATAAATATTTTTAAAATATCTATATATATATACTGAAAGCTATTTATTTCTTCATTTATATATTTTAGATAATGTCTCTTCACTTGTTGTTAAGAGAAAGTAGGATTTTGTCAGATAGTATGCCTCAACTTCTAGGAATGCCAATCCCACCTCATTTAAGAAATAAGAACTGTGCTGTGTTTTTTTTTAAAGATTTTATTTATTTATTAGAGAGAGAGAGAGAGCACAAGCAGGGGGAGAAGTATGCAGAGGGAGAAGCAGACTCCCCACCAAGCAGGGAGCCCGACGCGGGACTCGATTCCAGGACCCTGGGATCATGACCTGAGCCGAAGGCAGACGCGTAACGAACTGAGCCACCCAGGCATCCCCTCCTTATAGATCTTTACTACAAATTAGGTCATATGTTCATTCCTAGCCATTCCCTATAACCTAGGGAATGCCATGGATTTATTGGCTCAGAACTGCCCATCCACAGATTTATTAGATTGGCAAGGGCAATCGGATTGCACTAATCAATTTAATCAGGCTGACCTCTAGAGTGGTCTACATGGCCGCTATGCAATGGGGAAAAGGTGGAATGGATGTTGGACAAACAATGCCAACTTCCACTGTAGGCATTTAGCACTCACATACCACGTCCACCCCTACCACTCCAAGAGAATCACATCACCATATTTAGGTAAATCATACTTAACTTCATGATAACCATGAAAAAAGCTGGCAATAGGGTACTATAATTTTATTTCCTTTCTGTAGAACATTTATGTTTTACCTGTAATTTTTAATTGCTTTTAAAAATCCTACAAAATCTACTTTTAACATATCACTAAACTTTTCCAAATGTTTCATCTGATCAATTTACCAGGGAGCTTACCTTCTAGTAGGGGGCAAAACAAGAGGCAAGTAAGACAAGTCAAATGAGGTAAACGTAAATCCTAATCGTTATTTTTATGAAGAAAATAAACAAGGGAACTAGAAAAAGTAACTGAGGAAAGCCTCGTTAGAGAATGCTGTTTCGAGGGCCTCTCTGAGGAAGTGACATCTGACCTGAGACCTAAAGGATGACGAATAGCCTGCATGAGAAGAGCTGAGAGAAGCATTCCAGGCCTAGAAATAACCAGAGCAAAAGCCTGTGAGTGGAAAAGAATTTGTCAGGCTTGTGAACAGAAAGGAGGCCAAGTGACTGGGGCAGAATGAGGAGCGGGGAGAATGATGGGGTAACACTGCAGAGCTAGACTGAAGTCAGGTCATACAGGCTCTTGGAAGACCATAGAAAGAAGGCTGGATTTCTCTGAAAGGGTGTGAAACAGTGGAGCAATAGGATTTGCTTTACGTTTTTAAAGACACCCCCTGGATTCTTTGTTAAGAGTTGATTTAAGAGGAGGGTGGGGGATGGAGCCAAAATGGAAGTATGAAAATCAGCAGGATACTGGCTGCCACACTCTTCCCCATAGCAGTTCTACTAGACTGTACTCTTCAGCCTATGTTTTTTTTTTTAAGCTTGAATTGTTTTGAAAATGTTCAATCAGCTTTATTTATTAATGACTAGATGTTCATTTAACTACTAAGACCCAGAGAACAACAAACTTCGACAAAGTCCTTGCACTCATTTCTCTTATTCACTTATTTCAGATGAATCATGTAGGCTCACCTACCATCTCCTCTGGAAGTTTTGTTAGTGACATATATAAAATGATAATTTCATGTAACTTTTACTTACATTCCTCTAATTAAAGTGATCTTAACTCATCACAGGAGAAAAATCGGTGATCCACAACAATAACTAATATTAAGAAACCACAAAATCAAATTGATTTTTAATTTTTTTAAATAAAGTATTTATGCCTTATTATGTGATGCCAAATCTCTAAATACTTCACATTTCAAGTTGAAAAATTAAGATCTATGGAGAATTTAAAATATGAAAAGAGATAGAGAAGCTTCTAGCTAAATGAGCACTTTTACTTCCTCAGTGTTAATACAAAAATTAGTATAAACAAACAAATAATTAGTATGTGAGTGCTCACTCCACTGAACTCAAATCAGATTCCTTGCTGTGTCATAAACATAATAAGTGCCCTCTAGCCTTAGGCTTTTGTTCTCATTCTTCCTTCTACATAGAATGCCCCTGTCCCTGCCAAGTATCTGCAAGTGTCTCTTCTTCACTTTATTCAGTTTTTGGCTCACATGTCTATGGCCTTATCAGAAAAGCTCTCTGTGACCTTGTTTAAAAGACCATCCCCATCACCCTCTATGTAAATATGTAACATACATATTTTTTCTTCATAGCGCTTACCACTACCAGATATAACATATGTTTACTTTCTGGCTCCCCATACAGGAATATAAATTCAAAAAAGAAAATGCAGAGACTTGGCTTTCTTGTCGATTATTGTATCTCAAACATCTAAAACAAATAGCACAATACATAGATGTTTCACATACAGTTGCTGAATAGAATGTGTCCTTATCAAATTAGGAACTACATTCTTAGCATTAAATGAGTCTAGGCTGTCTTAAATTAATGACTCAACTATATTCTTTTCAACTGATGACTTTCTTTGCCCCTATATAGTGAATCTCAGGGTCAGGATTAGGGGCATGTCCTTCTTGTCTCCAGGAATATAAACTCCTTTGAAGCTGATGTGATCAGCTCGATCAAGCTGGTCAAGTCCTGTACAGCTGTTCACTTCTAGTCATTCTTTTATTTATTGACAAACATTATTTTCCAGTTTACTATCATATTTCCCCTTTCCAACACTATATGTGGTCATTCTCAGTGACTTTCAGAATATATGTTGATGACCCATCCAAAAGCACAGTCTTCCAGTTCTTTTCTGTTACAGTGTTTTTGTTTTTATTTGTTTTTAAATCTGTAGCATTTTCTATTTCTTTCTTAGGATTTCCATCTCTCAGCTTACATTGCTCATCTGTTTTTGCATGCTGCCTACTTTATCCATTATTGTTCAGAGTATATTAGTCATAGTTGTTTTAAACTCCTTGACTGATAATTCCCAACAACTCTGCCATGTCTGGTTCTGATACTGTAGGACAGCATAACTAGAGTGGATAGGAGTTGGATATTTCCCTTCCCCTAGGTCATTTAGGCTTTGAAAATAGCCCAGCAGGAAGAACAGAATGGTCTGGAATATTTCTGAATGCTTCTTCTCCCCTCTCCCTGCAGAAAGCACAAGGGGATTTGTGTCAGATATTTATTGTGGGAACCTAGTCAAGCTCTTGGAGGTAAATCTCACAATATTTGTGAATCTTACCCTTCTATGACTGGGTCCCCTGAAGTTTTTAACTCAGAGTTGTTTACACAAATCCTCCAGAAATTCATCAATTACAGTTCAGATTTTCCTAATCTGGTCTTGTTCCCACAGTGTTTTCTGCTTGTCTCCGCTCAGGTAAACCATGACTCTGTGTATTCGCTTGTCTTGCCAGTCTTGGGAGCAGAGGTCTGTTCTCTGTTGTCTCCCTTCTCTTACTGATCCAAGAAGAGTTTCTGATTTTACAGTCTGCTAGCATAGAGGGGAGACTTCCAAACTCCTTACCATGGAACTGGAAAAGACTTACTTCTTTAACCTTCATCATCTCCACAGACCATCACCAACCTCAATTCATATCCTGGACTAACCCTGGACCATGTAAGCACTGGTAACTGTACTACCTGTGAAATATCAATTTTGAAGATCCTATTTGGTCCACCCACCACCTCCTATCTGTCCAGCTCACTTTAGCTTGGCAGTAAGTCTTTAGCTTCTTACAGACCTCCAGTTCATTGATACCCTCCTCCACTCCCACTACTTTTTAATTATCTGTATTCACTCCCACATTTACCCAGATTGGAATTCATGTTTCATCATATAATTATTCCTTCTGAAGTACAATCAAGTGCCTTGGCTCCCATCTCCCTCTGTTGAACTCATTTCACAAAATCTCAAACCTGCTTGAATTCAAGTATTTGTTCCTTTGTGCAGAGACCCAAGGAACTTAATAAAGAAGTAATACAATTAGCTGACTCATTTCTCTTTAAATTCATGACCACAGACCACAAGCGAACACCTAAGCCAACCTGGCTGTCCTTCTATGCTTCCCTAGGAAGTTCATCTTTATATTCTCTCAGGTAGAAATGTCATATTTTTTTTTTCCATTACCTCAGACTCCTTCATTCTCATTTTCAGCTGACAATCCTACTCCCTATGTAATTCACTGTGAATACAGAAATCATCAGAGAAGATTTACTTCATTTTCATTCCAATAGATATCCAAACCTCTCTGCATCTCTACTCGTCTTCTCAGCCTTCTTTTCTGTTAAAATTGAAATAGTATTATTTTCCCTCTCATGGGCACTTGTAACTCCTGACACCTATATTTTCTCTTCTTCTCAGTTTTCCTTCTTCAGTTATTACATTTGTCTACCACACATCATCAAATTTTCATTCTCTGCTTATTATTCATGCCAGTCTACCAACAGACATCAGTATTTTCAACTAAAAAGAAACACTTCATTGACTTATTCCATCTATTACCACACCTCTCTAACCTTTTCACAGCAAAGGTTTTTTTTTTTAACATTTTATTTATTTATGTGTCAGAGAGAGAGAGAGAGCGCACATGCACAAGCATGGGGGATGGCAGGCAGAGGGAGAAGCAGGCTCCTCACTGAGCACGGAGCCCGATGTGGGACTCGAACCCTGGACCCTGGGATCATGACCTGAGCCGAAGGCAGACGCTTAACCCACTGACCCACCCAGGCGTACTAACAGCAAAGGTTTTATACACACACACACATACACACACACACACACACACACCAATTTTTATTTAAAAATTACATTGAATGTTTATAGAAAAAAAATATTTCTCTCCCAGCCCTCTCCACTCTCAAATACCTTCAACATTTCTAGCTCTTTGATATTTATCTCCACATTTTCAAACAATATACTTGTTTGTTATTTATTGATATATTTAGATAATGTATAGCAAATGATGACCGCAACTCAATTGTCGTCACTCTTACATCCCAAATTAATCTAAATTCCATCTTCTCTACATTTCAAAGCTACTCCTCTAATCCTAACAACTATTATATATTAGAATAGCTTTTTATGTGGAGAGCTAGAGAGAGCCGCTTTCCCTTTTCCTACTATTATCCATTTTCTATATAGCAGCTACAACAATCTTTTAGAAAGTAAATCAGATTATGCTGTTCTTTGGGGTAAAGCCTTTCAACAGCCTCTTCTTGTGTTTGGAATTAAACCCCAGTGCTTTCCATAGACCACAAGGCTCTGGATCTAAGGAGGTTCCTTGAATGTTTTTTTGACATCCAATATCAACTTAACTTCTACACTATGCTTCAGCTATACTTGCTTCCTTAGGTTCTTCACATATAACAAATCCCTTCTTACCTTAGGGTCTTTGCACTTGTTCTCCTTCCTGCTCTTCCCATGGTTCTTCCTACAATAGGCACAACCTCATTCTACCAGTTACAGCTTGAAGAAGTCTTCTCTGACCACCCCATTGCTCTTTCCATTTGTCTCCTTTTTACTTTCTCTGACATTACTTCACCTTTCCCCTACAAAACCCATCCCAATTTGTAACCTTATTTCCTTAATGATCTCTCTTCTTTCCCTCCTCCAAAGTAGAATGGAAACTCCAAGTGAGAAGGCCCCTTGTCCATTTTAACACGTTTTCCATGCCCCTACTCCAAGGATAGGCATATAAAAAGCACCAAAGAAATACTTGAATTAATTCTGCAATATGTAGACTCAACACAAATTGAATTAGTTTAACTAAATTATATATTATATCCAGCAGGAGTGTGATAGTAAATAATAGGCCCCTGAAATCTTATAAGGCATGAGCTAATGGACCTACTTCCTAGTCAGTTATTAGGAAATCTGGGTGCACCCAATTTGGATTCTCTTTTACAATCTTCCAGGGCCACTCATGACAAAGGACACTAAGGTTCTTCATCTGGGACAAGGGTACCCACTTCTGGCTGGTGCAGATTCTTTTGTACTGGAGAATAAGAGGTGCTTGAGGCGTTGAAATAGTCTGTGGTCTGAGACTATTTTGGGGTTTATGACATGCAACTGCCTTACTGTGGAGGACTGCCTGAGAATTTTCTTTTAGGGAGATTTGTTTTGTATTTAGCTAATGCTGAAGAACTTAGTGGGTCAGGTTTCTCCTTAAGTTGTCAATTCTTCTGAACTTCTGTTTCTTAGCAACAGCTGGGACTCTGTTCATCCTCATTGTCCTCTGCTTTAGCCTCAAAGCAAACAAGAGAAAAAGTGTGCATGGCAGCTTGCAGTTTGTCATTTAGTAATATTCCCACACATGGTGCATTCCAATCTTAGTAGCTATTGATAGACAATGTAAAGGATCATCACACTTTTGTGAAGGGGATGAGCAGTGAAAAATGTTTTGGAGGGAACTGAGAAATTGGAATGTCTTGATATCATTTTGCTCCTTCTTGAGAGTCCTATTGCTATTACTAAAATTTCAATCTGGAATGCAAATGTAAAACTTCAGTGTGAGAAACAAGGTGGCAAAAAAAAATGTTGCAATTCAATAAATCCCTTGACTAATTTCTTTTTTTGGTGGGGAGGAGCAGAGGGAGAGAGAGAATTTTAAGCAGACTCCACACCCAGTGGGGCTCAATCTTACAACCCTGAGATCGTGACCTGAGCCAAAATCAAGAGTGGGATGCTTAAACAACTGAGTCACCCAGGCACCCCTCCCTTGACTAACTTCTTGATCTGTTTATATATTCTCAGACCAAAGGCAAAGGCAAAGGCAAAGGCTTCAGTAATTGTCAAATCTGCTAAATTTGGCATAAATGGACAAATTTGGTGCAATTGACTTTCATCTGGGAACTCTGTTCAGAACTTTTTTCGAACATACTTTTAAAAAACTCTACATATAGTAACCAATGCATGTGACTTTTTTTTTTTTAATATGTAGCTAAAAAATTCTATAATGCCTCACTTCAGTGAATATATACTCTGAGTTCTAAGATACTATTGGAGAAAGCCTGGGTAAAACGTTCACAATTGTATAACAGAAGCTAACAAGTTCCCATTTTAGGGCAGGAAAGTCTTTACTGCCTGCTACTCCACCTTGATTCAGCCAGCTTCAGTTTCTCTGAGGTTTGTTACTTTCAATCCCATTCACAGTTGAACTGGAGAAATACTCTTCCAGTTGCAATTGGCAGAAACCCACTTAAGCTAGCTTAAGCAAAGACATGAAATTTTATTATAAGGATAAACTATGATAAATAATTCAAAGATAGGAAGCAAACTCAACCTTCTCAAGAGACTGAGATCAAGAAATGGAAACCTATCAGGAACCAAGGCAGCTCTTATGACTGTGTCTGATATGTCAGCACTGCTTCATGAAAGCACAGACTCTGGAGTCAGACAACCTGAGTTTTATTTTAGCTGCAATACATATTTACTTTAGTCAAACTTCTGAGCTTCCTTACCTGCAAAGTGGGGATAATAGTACCAACCTCACAAAATTATAACACTTAGAACACTGAGTGACACAGTAATGTGAGATCATTCTTACTCTGCAACACAACTCAGATTCTCCACACGCTGCTCCCAAATAAGGTAGCCTTGACCTAACTTCCTTTCTCAGAACAGATTAACTGTCTGATAAACATTCTCAACCCCAATTTTAAATACTCAAGATAATTTGATTGGTCCAGATAGGGTATAGTTGTTCATCCTAAAGACAGAGGCATTAAGTTACCTAATACATATACAGCTGCTGAGGCCCACCCCTGAATGTCTATGAATATTTCTCGGTGGTGGCGGAGATCATGAAATAAGGCTAAAATCAAAACAAAACAATGGATTTTTCTTTTTAAGATTTTTATTTATTCATCTGAGAAAGAGAAAGATACAGAGAAAGGGAGGGAGGGAGAGAAAGGGAGAGCAGGAGCAAAGGGGAGAGGCAGGAGAAGCAGACGAGCCAGGAGCCTGACGTAGTGCTCGACGTGGGGCTGGATCCCAGGATCTGGAGATCAAGACTTGAACAGAAGGCAGATGCTTAACCATCTGAGCCACTCAGGTGCCCCAATAGTGGATTTTTCTATATTTCTCTTAACTCACAGATCTTCCATAGTCACAAAAAATACCAATATAAGTGACTTTACCAATGTCATAATAATGGATGTAGCTATGGTTCAAAACCAGATCTGACTCCAAATTCAAAATTTATTTTCATGAAACAATGCATTGGAGTTGTTCACAAAGTGAATCTATTAGGTAGCTAACCCTGTATTTAACCAAGCACTTGAGACACAAGGTTTCAAGTAGTTCAAAATTAGGTTTCCCAGTTTCTTTCCCTAATTTTTAAGAAATGGGGATATAGCATATACACAGTAAAGTCAACAAAACTGAAATGTTCAGTTCAAACTCTTTCATATGTATACGCTCATATAACCAGCCAGATGAAGATGTGGAAGGACATTTTCATCATTTCATCATTTATGCCCCATCTAATACCTATGCCCTGAGAGGCTACTATCCTTTTATCATCACAAATTAGCTTCGTTCTTAAATTTTACATAAATGGAATTATGCAATATGAATTCTGTGTCTATTTCACTCGACACAATACCTCTGAGATCTATCCATGTTATTATGTGTAGCAATCTATTCTTTTTAATTGATGGGTACTATTTCATTATATGGATATACTTCACTTTATTCCAGGTTGAGGCCATAATGAATCAAACTGCGATAAACTTCTGTATATGAGACTTTTAGCAGAAACCTTCATTAATTTATCGAGATAGAAGTTGCTGATATAGGGTAGGCATAAGTTCAGCTATAATAGATACTGCCATCAATTTTCCAATCCAATTTACACTTCTACCAGCAATAAGAGTTTCAGTTACACTATATTTTCTTTTAAACAAAGACAATGGGGCACCTGGGTGGCTCTGTTGGTTAAGCGACTGCCTTCAGCTCAGGTCATGATCCCACAGTCCTGGGATCAAGCCCTGCATCAGGCTCCCTGCTCCAAGGGAGGCCTGCTTCTCCCTCTCCCATTCCCCCTGCTCGTGTTCCCTCTCTAGCTGTCTCTATTAAATAAATAAAATATTTTAAACAAGGAAGATAACATAATCAGTCAATTGTGCTAGTTATATTTCTTTGTTCTGCAAATGTGTTTTGAGGTTCTTTTGTTGCTAATTATAAGTAAGTTTGAGCTTAGGTTAAGTTGTTGGGTAGAGTAGATCCTCCTTCATTAGCACCCTTACCAAACCACAACTCTACCCATTAAGATTTCACTAAAGAATACTACTTAGCTTGCCGTTCTTTATAGCAGGGTTTCTCAACAATGGCACTACTGTCATTTGGGGCCAGATAACTTTTTGTTGTTGGTGTCATTTGGTGTGATTTGAGAGTTTCTGTGAGCTTTCTATTCCCCAAATTTATGTATGCATCATATGTCTACTAATGTTTGAAAAATTGTTGGTAGAAATCTATTTTAAAGCATGTACTCCTGGGAGGAGTAATATGTTAAGAAGTTCTCAACTGTGCCAAAATTTAGAATTAAATTTTGGGTAGCTTTGCCATAAAAATGTTCAAGCCCTACCTCAAGAAATTGCATTCCATTGTTTTAAGGTGAGTCCTTGGCCTATGCATTCTTTAAAAGCTCACCTTTTCTTAAAGATAATTCTGTGCTATAGCACTGGAAAACCATGGGCATCATTGTATTAATATTGCATTGACTCAAAACAGTTTAGATGGTGTGGAGAGCCCAGGACACTTATTTTTTATAATAGTGGTTATTAATGGGGCAAGGGAAGATTTTGCCCCACAGGTGACATTTGGCAATATCTGAAAACATTTTGGTTGTCACAATGAATGGCAGGTGCTGCTGACATATAATGGGTAGAGGCCTGGGGCCCATAACTATAAATAGTGGTATCTAGTGTTTAGTTCCTGATTGAAAAAATTATTTTTTTTCCTAAATCAGACTTTTAATGTATTTCCTTTTCTGACTATTAATCCTTCCAGCTATTGTTAATTCTTCCAACTAATTATTGCTGACTCTTCTCTAATCAACCTCTCTCTCAAAAGGACGTTTCTCATTGTTTTTGAAACACCTGAAGTCTTTCACCTAAACAAATAAAAATCCACAACCCTTCCCCCAACAATTCATATTCCCTCCCAAGTCGAAGTCAATGATTTTAGTTAGACTCAATGACTCATTTAACACATTCCACTCCAATCTGACTTCTGGCCCCTACTATTCCAACAAAATAGTTCTAAGGTAACAGATGCTCCTCATGTTACTAAACCCAGTGGATATGCTGACCTTATTTCACATGATTCTCAATAGTGTTATACACTATTCACCACTCCTTCCTTGAAGTACTGCTTTGTTATCCATTGCACAACACACTGGACATTTGCAACTCCTTATCCAGCTCATCTTCTTCCACCTAGCCAAAAATTAATTCAAGTTCTTGACTGTGTACTCCTAGGCTGTCTTTCAAGTTTATTTCATGTATACTCACGACTTCAATTTCTCCCCACACACTTAACAGTTTTTATTCAGTCCATCTCTCTTCTCAGCTCCAGATTTCTATACCAGACTCTTAGATGACTCAAAGCTATCAGAAACTCAGTAATTGCCAAATTTATGATCTTCACACCTACCCATCTCCAAATATATTACCATTGAAATGAATGCTATTATCATTCAGTTCCATTCCATTCCATTGTATGTACAGCTTCCCTCCTCCTAATACTGAATCCAATTGCATCAACAAACCCTGTGGACATTTCCTTCCAAAACTGCTCTCTCTTCCATAACAATAACCTGGTCCATCAAGTTATCCTTTAGCCTAATTCACTTAAGAATATTATGTTTTCTTTGACATGCCACTAATTTTTAAGCCTAAATTTTCCAATTTGCAAATCCTTCATTACCACAGTTTAAAATCCTTCAAAGGTTTCCCTTTGTTCCAAGAAAAGAACCCACTCAATTTTTATTACTTATTATTTTCTAAGAGAGGAGAGTGGGAAGGGGCAGAGGGAGAGAGAGAATCCCAAGCAGGCTCCATGCCTAGCATGGAACCTGATCTCACAACCCTGAAATCATGACCTGAGCTGGTATCAAAAGTTGTACGCTTAACTGACTGAGCCACTGAGGTGCCCCAAACCCACTTCTTTACCTGCCTTTGGGACCTGAAGAGCCTGGCTCCTATGCAGCTTCATCTTCCTCAGTTCTGTCTGCTCCAGCAGTACTATGCTCCTTGTAGTCCACACCAGAGCACCTCTGAAAGTAAAAAATGCCTATCCTTGGCAAACTGGATTGTAAGTTGACCCCATCTCTCTGGCCCAGAATTTTTGCCCATCTTATTTCTTTTACCTGGAAAGCTCTTTTACCTCTCTTTTGCTTTTCTACTCCATATTAATGCTTCAGTTCTCCAATAATGTCACTTCCTTTGGAGACTTTTTTTTTTTTTAAGATTTATTTTAGAGAGACAGAGAGTTTGTGAGAGAGCACATGAGTGGGAGGGGGAGAGGGAGAGAATCTCAAGTAGACTCCGTGCTGAGCATTGAGCCTGATAGAGGACTTGATCCCAGGACCCATGAAATCATGACCTGAGCCAAAACCAAGAGTCAGACACTCAACCAACTGAGCCACCCAGGCACCCCTGGAGACTCTTCTGACTAGGGCTCTCCATTATGAATTCTCATGTGATTGATTCTTCATACCATTTTTCTCAGTTATGATTTTGCAGTATGATGGTTTCCTCTATTAGACTTTAACTCTTGAAAGTATCTGTTTTTGCTCTATTATAATCCCCCCACAATCAACCCCACCCTAGCAAAATGTCTGGTATGCAGTTTTTTGAATAAATGCCAACAATAGTGCACTGGGGGCACAGAGAGTTTCCACTCAAGGGGCTCACAGTGTAGTATGGAAACAAATGCTTTATTACAATACAAAGCCATGCTGCACTTACAGAATACACAATATGATGTCCTAAAAGGGAGGTGGAGAGCTGCCTGACATGTCTCATAAGGTGTCGTACAATTGCATCAGGACATTCAACAATCCTTGATGATTTACTTAAACCTGCAAGAGACTACTTCATAAGATAGATGGACTATATCCATTTACAATTAAAGGTAACTTTCCAATGACCTTTAGAAATGTGTGGCTAGAGTGTCATGTGTCTCCTAGGAATGATGGGAGGCAACGCTGGGATAAGATTGTGAAAAGACTAATTAAAATATTATGTACGCAAATTTGTAGTATATTTAAAAAATACATATTTAAGGCAGGGGAGTGATTTCATTAGATTTCAATTCTGAAGGAAGCCACAGGGTGAGCTAGAGGGAAAGACGCAGAGAAATTGGAGCTTATATAAATAAAGTAGTAGAGATTAAGAAAGGGTGAAGACGACATACACCAGGTAAAATGAACAGCAACTAAAGGATCTGCAGGAGAGGAATAATACATTAGTAACTAATGTATTATTAGAGTAACTATTAGTTACTCTAATAATAAATTAGAGGAGTAGAATCTTTACATCCAGATCAATGGTTAGATTTTATATATAGTTGCCTCTTGGTATAACCTCTAAAAACTTTCCATTTGAAATTTAACTTGTGATTCAAGAATTTATCAGTAAAACCCCCATATACAATGGCCATAAGCAAGGTGAACGAACTGTTGGTGGATATCTGAAAAATCCAGAAAAAAATTTCTAAACACTATCTAGAACCTAGAAATTATGCGTATCAGAAAAGGAAAGGAAAGGGAGTATCCAGCATGCAGGGTTAGGAAAAAATTTCCTCAGTTACTGACTCCTGCCCCCTGTTCAACACTGGGAACCAGAGCTCCTGTCATATAATTTTAATGATTAAAAAAATAGAAAATGTAATATTCACTATAAGGTGACTTAGAATTTCATGGGTTCTATTTATAAAGGACTTTGTAAATTTAAGTATATTTGGAAAGCTATTCTTCTGTTTGGGAAGGATCTGGGGGATAATGACATAGGTTTAGATTCTAGGCTATTTTAATACTGTTCTGATTGTTTTAGCAGCTTCTCATACACAAATCCTCTAGGCAACAAGAATATAATTATGGAATTAAAATCCTATCTTGGCATCCAAAACATTCATGAGAAAAGCAAGAGTTATCATTGTATTTATGTTGAACATCTCACAATTCTTGGTAAGTGGTTCTCAATCTATCTCCACCTATGGATACCCATCAGTAACTAGTCCTAGCAGAGCATATCAGAATCAAGGTCCCATAAAGTGCTGTCCTAGATTTTATAAACATAATATGCTTTCCAAAGAATATGAAATTTCTCAAATGGGAAATAATAAAGACTTCCTGGTTGACATTAATTTTCAAGGATTTTTGCTAGTCATGTGCTGAGATTATCAACTGTCTATTGTTTTTAGTACCAATAGAGAGAGATAAGGACAGAGTTTGTCCAAACAAAGTGAAACTAAAAATTTAACTGTGCAGATAACAAATGGACAAAAAAATACTCTTGCTTTATTCATCAAATAACTTTTAAAAAACTTAACTGGCAAGACTGTTCCCACTTTCCACAAATAGCTTGTATTTCTCCACATTCTCAACAGTAATTCTAAAATTCTGTGGAGTCATAAACTATATTATGATATTACCAGAAACATAAATCTCAAAGTTTCAATATTTTGTTACAAATTTATTAAGACTTATTTTGCAAAAAGGTGCCTATAGAGTTTATGTGTAGTATGTCACAACCAAATGGCATAGTTTAAAAAGGTTTGTGATGTGCTTTCAGAAAACATATATATAATTCATACAATTCTTTTTTGTAAGATAATGATAAAATGTAGTACAGATATAATTCAAGTCTTTATCATCCGAATCATTCTTCTGATTACAAAATTCTTTATCTGCAATGGTTACTGTTTTTCTGGGGCTTTTTCCTTTTACTTACCACTCTAGTAATTCAATAAAGAAATTAGTCTGAGGCACAGGAAGCCCCTATCCTTAAGGCACCTTTATCATATTTTTAAAGCATAACATTAAAAACTAGTAGTTAGTTCCTACTTTTAGGGACTTCAGAAACGGGTATTTGTTATGACCTTATTCTTCACAACCCAGCATTACAGCTATTTAATAACTAGGAAAAAAGAAAATTTAAAAAAAATTGCTGAGCACAGATCATTTTACAAATTATGGTAGTGTTACGTTTTACTACTTCATGATAAACATTTTTTTTCGAGTAGACCATGTGTACTTATTTCCCTTTCCCTACTTCCCAAAGGTGAATATACCCTTCCATACAATGAACACATATTTGGAATTCTGTTTTGAGATCTTTTTGAAGGCTTTAAACCAAACTGTTTCAACAGATGATGGACTAAAACATGAGTATTTCCCACAAACGAAAAGAATTATTTTGGGAATGCAGCTACCACATTCAAACTCATTGGGCTTGGAAGGTGGGCCTTTGCACCAAATCCAATCACTGGCGATTAGGATTAGAGTTTTATCATTAACCTCGAGTGAGTCAAGACTGACCAATGGACTGGGAAAAAAAAAGCATAAAAGAATTTTGATTTATAAATGCTTTCAAAAAGAGTGAAGCAGGACACTACCGTGCTTGAAAGGGGTGTTTCCTTCCACACTTATAAAGGGTTATAACTTAGGCCCGCAGTTACAGTTATGAAAGAAACCGTCAACTAAATTGCAGCAGGTTAAACCGACACAGTTACTAACGTCCCGGAGTTGCTTTTCTGTTGCGAGTCGGCACCGCACCCTCCACCCCGCCCTCCAGGAAAAGACTTAGAAAGGTAGTAAAAGCTTTTTACTGAACCAGGCAAGGGCTACCCACAAATGAATCAATCACAGGAGGACAACTCGGTCTCTATCTTTCTCCGTCTCCTCAGGAGCCCCGCCCTTTCGGGGCATGAGACCCCCGAGGGAGCCCGTGTCACACGTCGCCTAAGCGTAGGAGGCGGCGGGAGGTGACCACAGTTGCCCAACAGTTGGGTTCCCAGGCTGCCTGGTGTGACGCACAGCCCCCTGCCCACCCCTCCGGACAGGCGCTCAGACTAGGCCGAGGGAGCTATGGTTCCAGGCCTGGGCAACCAGACTCCACGCCAAGATCCTGCTCCCTCGGCTTATCCAACTTGGCCCTCCCGCGGCACTCCTAGCCCCAACGTAGTTTTTAGCGTTTCCCCACCCCCCTGCTTCCCCCGTAGCTTCTCAGTCTCTCCGCCGCGACGTCCTTGCGTAATCGTTCCGAGTGACAGCAGCGTCCATACCCGCACGGAGCGAGCCTGCAGCTCCCACTTCCCGGAATTCAATTCCCGGCCACTAAGAGAGGGCGCCCGAGCAAGGATCAGCGGCCCACGGCCGTGGCCAGAGTCCGGCGGCCTCCGCGCGGCGAGCGTGCGCGCTCCCATTCATGCGCGTGCGCGCATTCACTCTTCGCCCTCCTCAGCACCAATAGCTTTCCTTCTACACCCCACGACTCCACAACGTAGCCCCTCCCACCGCCCGCGCGCCAGCCGGAGGTGTTCGGCGTGCGCGCTCCCGTTCGCCCGCCGGCCCGCCTCGCGCCCAGTGGGGAAGGGGAGTGAGCAGAGGAGCTTACGTCGCGCGGGAGGCGGAGGCGACGGCGACCTCGGTGGTGGCGGCGGCGGAGGCGGCTACGACGGAGACGGTTGCGCTCGCTCTCTCGGCGTCATGGCGGCTGCCGGGAGCCGATAAGCGGCGGGAGCGGGAGCGCGCGCGTGTTCGCGGCGACAACGACGGCTCGTTACTTCTCGCTTTTGCTGCCTTCGCCGTTGGTGCTTCAATAATGAATTGATTGTTGGATCCGCTCCGCAGGGGATCGCGCGTTGGTGCCGCGGCCCGGGGCTTCCCCTTCCCCTCCGCGTCCTTCCCCTTCCCCCTCCTCACGGACTCCTGCTTACCCCGAGACGCCCGGAGCCCGAGGACTCACTCGGCGGCAGAGACCGCGGGCCCGGGCGCGGGGGAGGCCGCCGACCCGAGTCGGCTCCCTCCGCCCCGCGAAGCCTGCACGCCCGCCGGTAAGAAAGGGGGCGGCGGGCGGGTCAGGATGTGGCGGGGAGGACGGGAGCCGGCCAGGCGGAGGGCGGGGGCGGCGCGGTGCCCGGGCGGCGGCCCAGCGGCCGAGCGCCGGGCGAAGGCCGGGGCGGCTCTGTGAGGGCCGGCAGGGGTTGACGGGCTCGGTGCACAGGGGGCGTGTGAGTGGCGAGCGCAGGCCGGCGCCGAGGAGCGCATCCTCGCGCCGGACGGGCGGGCAGCTGGGCAGTCGAGCCCGGGCCTCTTCGGCTTAGGGCTGGCGGGGCCGCGAGGGGAGAGCGGTGAGGGGAGAGCGGTGAGCACTTGCCGGGTGCTTTGGTCCCGCCGCGACCCGGACTCCCAGCACGTGGGGAGCGGCGGGGAGGGGGAGGGGGCGGCGGCCCGGGCGAGCCCGGGAGGGCGCGGGGCGGGTCTGCGGGAAGTTTGAGGCGGGAAGAGAGACCCTGGGACCGGGATGAAGGCCCGGAGAGGGACAGGGTTGGAGGGGAGTGGTGAGCGTCTGGTTGGGAGGCTGATTGGAGCGAAGCTGCAAAGTACGGATGAGGGAGGAGGAAGGTTTCCAACCTCCTTTCGAGTACCGCTTTGAAAACTTAGCAGGAGCGAAGCAACTGTTAAAAGACGGGCGCAGAAAAGGAAGATTCAAAGAGGTTTAGCGACTTAGGGAAGAGTCATTGTTAAGACGCGTGAAAGGCAGGAGAGGGCTGCGTGCGCCTGGAGCTTCAGGACTTAGGGTTGTGAGAAGGGTTTCAGAAAGAGGACTTACTCGGAGAAGGAAGATGAGGGGGGAAAAGGAAGTTACAGTGTACGGAGAAAGCCATTTTGAGGGGCGAAAAGGAGTGAAAAGGAAAGAACGAAAAGAGTTGTGAACTTTCTCGGTGAAGAGAGACTTTGGGTAAGTGAGGCAGTTTGTTAGAGTACCTGGATTTTTAAGACATCATCGTTTAATAGTAAAGCTCTTTGATTAGTTGGAATTAACATTTAACGTTAAGACTAAATGTTGCGTGGAATACTTTTTGGATGACCATTTCTTGGACAGAGTCTACTGGACTGTAGTCTCGAGAATTAAAATACGGATCAAGATGCAGAGTTTACTATGATTGGGTTGGCAGCAGCGTATTTCCCCCCCTCTTTTTTGTGGACTGGAAATAATTGTAGGAGTAAATTCTCTTTGCTGAGGTCGGCGGACAGCTCTGCTCTCAGTCGCCTGTCTCGGTACTTTCTGGCTGGGGAAGGATCTGACGTCTCCTTCCCCCGCTTCTTCCTCTCCCTCCCCTGCCAGAGATCTCCTTTGTTTATTCGTGGATGGCTTGTAGGTGACTCTCCAGTGTTGGGCTGAAATCTTGAAAGGTGGAAATGCTGTGTCTTGGCTCATGATTTCTGCCCCAAGCCCATGTCTTAATTAATTCTAGTGTATATTCTGTTACCTTTTTTTTTTTAATGGAACCTCTGGAAGTCCGAACTGGATAAATACTATTTAAATTTTATCACTCCACTCTTGGTGTACCTGTGAAAGAACACATATGTTTTGACCTACACATTTTTCGCTGAAATTGTGATACACTTTTATTCTGTTTTCATGTGAGCATTTTCAAAACTTTCCCTCATTCAGTTATATGAAGTTCTGAGTAATAGGAATTAGTGCTTGATTAAAGATAATGTTTTTTTCCCCCCTTCATTTGTTTGACCAAGTTTCTAATAAGACTTCTTTTTCTGTTCTTGGGATATATATATATGTTACATACTACCACTTTGCTTTAGTTATTTGTTTCTGTATAATGTGTATATATGTGTATTGCTACACAGTTGCAGTCAGTTTAAAAGTTTTATCACTTCACAAACATTTTAATTTCTCCTGTCAAAAATAAGCAGTAGTGCTAAATTCTAGTAAGTAGTCAGGAATGTAGTTAATAGAAGCCTAAGTATTTTGAGTAGAAGACCCCTAACCCTCCCTTACCATCTCTACTTTAATTGGCCTAGGTAGATTTGTATCAGTTCTAAATAGACTTAACTCATCTTTTCCCATATAGGAAATTTTCTTAACTTTCTCAATATATTTTCTTTAGGTGAATCAAAAAGGGCCCAGGAAGCCTGTGAATGTTGGAGAAAATTCATCTGTGAATTTTTGATGTTTAAGGAGTTCGTATTTGTATTCATCTTTTAAACTGGGAAGATTTATATTTTATTTTAAAACTTCTTGATATTTACAATGAATGGACACAGTGATGAAGAAAGTGTTAGAAACAGTAGTGGAGAATCAAGGTAAGCACTTTATTATCAAGTATTATGAAGAGAATGTAAAACTTGAATGACTCTTTAGTTTTCCTAGTAGGTGGCAGAGTTTTCAGATCAGATTGTTCCTCTTAGTTATCCAAACAGTAATAAAAAGTTTCTGATACATGAAGTTTTGTTGGTAATACAGGTTTTATTTTTTTCCATTGAGATACACAAAGATGAATTTAAATATGGAAAGTTTAGGTGACTTAAATCTCTTTGGAGGTTTATATTGTTTGGGTCAATTATTGAAACTAAAGCAAGTAAAAAGAGACCTTTAAATTGCTTTGACTGTTAGTGCACTCTCCAAATAAAGGCAGTAAGGAGTTCTTTACTCACCTTTCTCTGGCATTTTGTCTTCTATCCCTTTCCTGTCCAGTATAGTAGCCACTAGCCACATGTGGCTATTTAAACTATTTAAAATTACAAAATATTAAAAATGCAATTAGTCACACTTGACGCATTTCGAGTGCTGAAAGCCACATGTGATTAATGGCTACCATGATGTGTAGCACAGATAGAAAACATTTCTATCATTGCAAAAGTTCTTTTGGACAAGGCTGATCTGGACATTTGTTAAAATATTGCTGCAACCCTTTTTTCCCCCCAATTTTTTTTTTAAATTCGAGTTTTAATTATATATGAATGAGTTACTTGGGCCATGTCTTTGCAAAGAAGATAGAGTTAATGGGAGTAAGCCATATTAAGCTGTTTTACTGTGTAAGAAACCTCTTTAAATACAAAGACTCTTTAAATTCTCTAACCCCCAAATTTTGAGTTACCTGCACATTGATGGAGTCCATGTAGTTATATACACTTATCAGTAGAGATCAGGAATGTAAGCATCAGAGTCAGACTGACTGATTACTTTTTCCAGTTCTACTTTTTATTAGTTGTGTAAATTAGGGCAAATTACTTTACGTCTGAGGTTTTGTCTTTTTCACTTACAGAACATGAATTACAGTGTTATTTATCTTATTT
Source organism: Callorhinus ursinus (assembly GCF_003265705.2). Lineage (NCBI taxonomy): Eukaryota > Metazoa > Chordata > Mammalia > Carnivora > Otariidae > Callorhinus > Callorhinus ursinus. The sequence goes on along the minus strand of NW_027397065.1, from coordinate 15,390,409 downwards.
AAAGTTGGGAATAGTGAGATATTATGTGGAAAGGGCTTAAAATAGTTCCTGATATAATGAGCACTCACTATTTGCTTATTATAATTAGCATCATGTTTTATGTACCATAGGATACTACATAACTGGAACATTAATTACAGTGGGAGAGAAATGTGATGGACAAGAAACAGGAAAGTTTTGGCAGTTGGGAGGGTTTCAGAAAAAAATGTTGGATAGAGAAAGAAGCAGTGTTCTAAGTATTTGACTTGAAACGGTATTTTCTGGTCATGCTAGGTGTCCTTTAGTTTATCAGCTTTCACAGGCAGACTGGATAACAAGAACACATAGAAAGAAAGGAGCAATTACGGAAAGCAGCATTATTTAGTTGAACAGGTATTGTCTAAACATTACAAAACCTGAGTTGACACTCTGCCTTTGAATGATCGTCTCAACTTTAAAAAAAGAATTGAAGTGAATGGTTTTGAAGTTTCATCCCACCACTTAATTTACAAAGTATAATAAGGTTTCAGACAACAGAGTTCAAGTATCAACAGAGTTGAGAGGCTAAATTGGAAGAGTTTTGAATCTCATATTTGATTCAGATCTTTACAGGCAGGTACATTGATTATAGTAAGTGATTAGAGGAGTCCCGTTGTTCACATTCTTTTGTTTGTTAGTGAGCAATGACATGGTTAATAGATAGACATATTTAGAGGAAACACAGGAACTAAACTACTCACAAAATAGGAAATAAGACTCTTGAGAGTAAATCCTCTAGTTGAGTGTTCAGAGAGGTCATGTACTGTTACATTCTGAGCCCTTTCTTGTTCCAATAATGTTTTATGTATTTTGCTGCCATATCTAAAGGAGAGTAATAAGATAGATTTGGTAGTATAAGTGAAAAAAGTTAAACCCTATGAAATCAGATTGACTTAAATCTTTTACAGTGCATATTTATGAAATAATTGCAAATCATATTCTCTAATTATTGTGAGTTATTATTTCTATTATACAGGTTTTACATGCTTCTGAGAAGCGTGGTTGTCAAGTTATCTTGTTCTTGCAACTGCCTTGGTGTTTATCAGAAGGAGGGAGACCTGCTTCTCATCTGCTTTCATTTTCTTCCTTACTGCTGTTATGCTGTCCTTTTCCTTTGCTCTACTGTAATTGTTACCAACCCTCAGCCACCATTCTCCCCAGCAACCTCCCCCGCCCCCCAAAAAAAGCTTTCATACCAAGGCAGTACAGAGAAAGGAGATTGTGCTTAAGGACATGAACTTATAGGTAGGGGGATTTTCTTGCCAAAAAAACCCCACTTCTAGTAACTATGAATATTAATATAGAGTGAAGAGAGGAGAGATATGCTCTGCTTTTAAAATTGATAATATATTGTAAATAGTTTTTAAAGTAAAACTTGATTTTTATTGGGTAGAATTTTTAAATGGATTTTTGTTTTAGATTTTCTTCCTTTGTGGAAATTCCATTATGAAATGAAATATAATTAAGTAAGAAGTCATTTGACATTTTTGGTTGGTATAATTAGCTTTATACTAAAAAATGTTCTTTGATTCTTTCCATATGGAAAGTTGTCTATGACCATTGAGTGAAAGGAGGAAGAATACACAGGAAGATGTTTCTTTAGCTATGCTATAACTGACAATTTTGAAACTTATTTACTGAGAAATATGGGTCAGGATGCACCTGCACATCAGTTTAAACTCAGCACAAAGTTTGTTACATAACTGAAGTTAAGCTTTCTAAAGATGCTTTTGGAAGATTTTAAAATACTGATTCCCGGCTGTGGATTTGAGAAAAACAAAAAAATCAGGTTTTCCAAATCCTGGTTAGACTTTTTATTTTAAAGTTCTCTTGAATGATGATTTAATCCAGGAATAGATTTGTGGATGAAGATCAGAAATACATAGTCACATTTGCTAATTTTTGGGTGATTAGTACATGCTTAATGTTCAGGACAATTTCTCTCCTTGCCTGCAGATTAAATTTTTAATCTAAAGTTGTACATGTAAATTTGATAATTTATTTGAATCACTTTGATTAGTATCTACATATGCTCTTGAAAAATTTTTACAGAGTGAGGGAAATTGTTAACGATGTGCTACAATGGTCTTAACCATTTATAGTTAATCTCTGGCTGGCAGTTGAACTTTATTAACCTGATTCTTAGAATTCTTTTGTTTCATTGCTTTTCATAGCATTAACAATGCTTGATTTAATATATTTAATATATGTTGTAAATATATATGTGTAAATTTTATATCAGAACTCTGTCACAAATTTCCTTGGCTTATAGAAAATATTTTTGTTAATGTTATATACTTCAAAAATCTTTGGATCTGAACTTTTAAAGTGTTTCGTGTAAGTAATGAGTAGGAAATATGATCAGTGGAAGTGTTCTAAACGAAAATCTTTTATAGAAATTCAGCATCTTTAAAAGGCTTTGAGAAGTCTAGTCTAAAGGACCTGTTAAATTTTAGGAATACCAAGTCAAAGTTAATTTGAACACAGGCCATGTTTCTTTACCATGTATTTGTTAGTGTCTTGTTGAAAACTACTGTGGTACACCAATTTTGGAAATTTTGCATTTATGTACACAACACATATCAGAAAGGTTTGGCTGTCATCAAAATCAGTTCTTTTCACTAAGTAAGTTTGAATAATTTTTAAAGGCAGTACCAGTTAAAATGATATTTTCTAAGCTTTGCAGTTATCTCAGAGTTTTAAAGTCAATTCATTCTTAAATTTCAAACGTTTGTGCTAAGAAACATTTTAAGAAAGGCAGGAAAACATGAAATCATAGAATAGCTAGAAATCATTGAGTTAAGGAAACTGGTTTTTTAAATTTTTCCATGATGTCATTATTTGCAGGGAAGTATGGCTCTTTTACGCCATTTTCTGTTAATCCCTGTTTTTCAGCTCTATATGTACTTTTTTCATTTATTCCTATTAGTTTTTTCTTTCCTCAAATATCCTATACACGATCCTAGATGATCTGAGATTAAGTACCGTTTCTTAACATTTTGAAAATTGAATAAACTGTTAAGCAGGAGCTTTAGTAATAGGTTACTCTCTCTCCAAATGCAATTTACTGAATTAAAATTTTCATAGTATTTCCTAGGATTGTGATTAATCTAGATTACTGTAGAGTGTTTAGACTTTCAGCTGGTAAGGATAAGAGAATTGTATATGATTTGACTTTCAAATACATTACTTTTATCTACATAGGCATGAGATAATGTGGATGCAAGTGTTAATGGGTAATTGCCCCTTTTTTATACTGCTTAAGTAGTTGCTTATTTAAGATCTTGGTGACTGGTTACATCTGGTATGGTACTATATTTAAAAATAAGAGTATTTCTTTGCAGGGAAGAGATAAAGAATAAATAGAAAAAACTTTATCTTTCTTACAGAAAATTTTAAAAAATGTGTTAAGTAGAAAAGTTAAAGCTGCAGTTGTGGTCCTTGGAGCTTGTTGGAAATGTACAGCCTTGGGCCCCACCCCAGTCCCTCTGAATTAAAATCTTGATTTTTAACAAGATTTCCAAGTGATTTGTGTTCATGTTAAATTCCTGTGTGTGTGTGTGTGTGTGTATGTATCTGTACACACACACACACACAGAGCGAGCTGTTTGCCTGGAGTCATTCAGCACCTTGCCACTTTTTTTTTTTTTGTTATTGATGTTGTTATTTTTTTTTCCTGGGAACCCGCAAAGGATGGTGTCATGGCCCATGCCAGCAAGAGGTTGAGTACATTTCATTTCTCTTGAAATGATGATAATGTGGCATGCAGTGATTATTGAGCTCTTACTCTGACTGAACCAGACATGGTACACAGAGTGCACAGAGTATTACATGAATTTATCACAGTTCATCCTCATAAAACTCCTGTGATGTATGCAGTATTAGGATTCCTACTCTCCAGAAGAGGAAACTACTAACTGAATTCCACACTTTACTTGGATTTCATTGGTTTTTCTATTAATGCCACTTCTGTTCAGGATTCAATCTAGGGTACCATGTTGCATTTAGTTGTCAACTCTCTGCAGTATCCTCTGGTACGTGAAAGTTTCTGTCTTTCCTTGATTTCCTTAGGTCTTGAAGTGCTAGCCAGGTAGCCTATAGAATATCCCCCAGCTGGGATTTATCTGATGTTTAGGATAAACTGGGGTTATCAGTTTTTGGAAAGAATATGACAGAGATGAAGTGCTCTTCTAGTCACATAAATGGAAAGGGTAATATCCACATGACATTACTGATGATATTAACCTTCATCACTTAGCCATTTTAAGTTACTGCTTTTTTTTCTCATACTGTATTCTTTGGAAGCAAGTCACTATGTCTATCTCTCTTGCAAATGGTTGGGGGGAAGGTTGGAATTAAGTTCTGTCTCCTCCTGGGAGAGAGTATCTACATATATTAAGTGGAATTCCTCTGTAAAGAAGTTTTTTCTCCTCCATTTATTCAATTATTCATTTATATAAGCCTGGACTTATGTATATGAATTTTATACTTTAGGTTATAATCCAGTAAGTTATTTATTTTGTTGCTCAAATTGTTTTAGCCTTGCCCATCAAGTGCTATCTTTCAAGTTGGCCTCTGTATCCTTTTTACATACTCCTCTATCTTTTTGCCCTAGAGTCAGCCATTTCTCCAAAGAGCTCTGGATCCTTTTATTGGAAAAAAGGGTATTAGAAACCAAGGTTTGGGCGCTGGGTATGCTTGTTGCTACCCAGGTATCACTGCTTCTAGGTCCTCGCAGTGGAAAAAGCGGACAGAGCTAGGTAGTATATGCATATATACTAAACCAAGTATATCTACATATCTCTAGTTTTGGTATCTATTAGTATGCATATTAAGGTAGACATGAGTTCGTATTGATGTCTAATTCTGTACTACAGGATTCATCCTAGCCTTCCTTTCTTGCTCCTTTATAACTTCAATCTCCTTCAGAGAGAAACTTGGCTCATACCATCCACCATCCCATCATGCACTTCAAGGTCAGATACAGGTAAAGCAGTTTTAGAATTTTTAGGCCATACTCCCAGAAGAAACACATTTATCGACTAGAATACAATATGTATACATAACATACAGTATACAGTTCATATCATATTTAGCCTTACAGTGTCTAGTCAAAACACTGTTTTCTAAAGTTACTAAATTTAGCTTCTTCCTCGCACCCTCTTCAGTGTGGTTGTCATAAATTTGTAATAAAGTTAGATTCATTTGGCACAGTTTGCATTTCATTCTGTGTTCCTCAGTCACAGGTTGATCTTTTAAAGTTGCGTGTATTACATTTTCTCTGTGATGTACAGTTTCATGTGTTTTAACAAATGCACAGAATCATTTATCCTCTATTCCATTACTGTGCAGAATGATTCCTTCACCCTAAAAGTTACCCTCTTTGTCCCAGATCTGCTGAATCAGAATTTTCATTTTAACAAGATTCCCAGGAGATTTGTATGCATATTAAATTCATATGCATATAGGAGAAGCTGTTCACCTGGAATCATTCAGTATCTTGCCATGTTAATGAAGAAAGATTATTATGATTTAGAGCAATAGCTAGTTTTTAACACACCATCAGGTTAAGTAAGTATACTCAAATTCATGGAACCATATAGGTAAACAAATGAGGTGAAAGAAAATGGAATTGGGCAAAGTACTGGAGTAATGTAATAGGCTATATGGAAAGTTTTCATGGAGCTCTTTAATTTTTGTAACCTTAATGGTAAGAAATGATTTAGTTTGAAAGAAAGGAAGAACAAATAATATATATTCGGAAGTGGGATGGAGAGGAAGGTTTTTATAGAGTCATAGGCCCCCAATAAAAAAGTGCAAGTTCCCTAATAAAGAATGTGGTGGAGATGCTGGCTTTGCAGTTCTTTAGTCTGATGTTTATTCAGTGTTATGCTGAAGTTATTGTATGGTTTAGTCCCAAGTGAAAGAAGGAGTTTAGAAAGGGAAGGAGAATAATACTCATAAATGGACTGGTCAGAACCACTGGTTTAAAGAGATACTCTAGAAATTTATTGTACCAGATTCAAGTTCTTATGTATGAATGACTGAGAAAATTGCTGTTTATAGTTGAGGGTATCTTATCTGTCATTGTGATATCAGGTGACTGCTGAGTCAAAAGTCAACTTTAAGTGAATGTTAAACTGCATTTGAGAGTTTTTTGGTGTGGATAGATTGATATCTAAGTTATCATTGAGAATAAAGTACAGAGACATTGTAAGTTCTGGCTAAACAGTACCGGCTTCTGGCATCCAATGTCTATACAGCACAAAACTAGTGGGAGATCTTAATGAAAACCATGTTATCTATTTCACAGCTCTCGTTGCTGCTTTCAGAAGTACAGTTCTCTGTCTTCAGATACTTAATTTAGATAATTGAGCAGCTACTTTGTGGTAGATTGTATGAGATATTAAAATAGGAGATTCTCCTATGAGGCTTATAGTGAAAAAACTGAATTTAAATATTTGTGGTATCAAGTGGTTATAGTTAATACAAAGAGGTAATAGTGTGCAGCCGTTCAAAGGTGGGAGTCAGAGAAGTTTGATCATACGGCAGGTAGTTTCTCTATCAAGCCCAGTGTCAGAATGAGGTTTGTTGTTGTTTTTAAAAGAAATGTGTAAAACCCTGGTGATCTTAGATTTTCTACATGTTGAAAGTTCTGATAATGGGGCTTTTATGATGGTGAGGTATTTTGACAGGCTTAAGCAAAAAGCAGATTAACTTTTATACTCAGGAAAATGATGTTAGATGGCAGTAAATACTGTGCTGAAGAGCTGTTATGTGAAGGAATGGGGCCATTGGACAAGAGTGGAGTTATAGTCTAAATTCCCTGAAAGGAGAATATTCTTTTTGTGCTTGAAGTAGATTATAGTATGATTATTGCCATTTGATGCAACTACTACAGTATTCTCATTTTTCATTGAGTGAATCTTGAATTAATAAAAGGAGGATGTTTGATCTGAAAGGAAGTTTTTGTTTTTTTTAAGATTTTATTTATTTATTTGACAGAGAGAGAGATAGAGCAAGAACACAAGCAGGGGGAGTGGGAGAGGGAGAAGCACGCTTCCCACCGAGCAGGGAGCCCGAGGTCGGGCCCAATCCCAGCACCCTGGGATCATGACCCGAGCCGAAGGCAGACGCTTAACAACTGAGCCACCCAGGTGCCCCTGAAAGGAAATTTTATAAGAAAAGAATTACAGTTGTAGATGAGTACGAAAAGTGTAAATAATCTCTTTATTCCAGTTTTAGCCTGTATTTTATACCAAAGGATTGACCTAGTGTTCAGTAACTTATCTCAGTCATATTATACTACATTGATGATTTCACCTTTTTCTTTTTTTTATCGAACGGCTCACAGTAATTGGAGGTGGTTGTTATGTTCAGCACCTCCTATGTGTATCTGCAGACTGATGAAATACCAAATTACAAATAAGTTTATTAGAAAGTAAAGCATATAGTGCTGGGAACTTAGTTGTTTTACAACAGTATTCATTAAAATAATAAAAAGCATATACATATTCCAAAAATCTTTTTTAAAACAATCAAATGGAAAATATCTTTAACATTGAGCTTTTAAATGTAGACATTTATTTTATTATTAGTGTTAACTTAAAAGTTGTGGATGATAATTTCAAGCATATGCCTAAGTAGTGACAGTAGTAAAATGAACCCTCATGTAGACATCATCTAGCTTCACATTTTATCTCATGGCCAATCTAGTTTAATCTCTAAATCCACCCACTCAATTATTTTGAAGATTATTTTGAAATACAATTTTTTTTTTTTTTAAGATTTTTATTTGTCAGAGCGAGCAAGCGAGAACAAGCAGGGGGAGTGGCAGGCAGATCCGGCAGAGGGAGAAGTAGGCTCTCTGCTGAGCAAGGAGCCTGATGCGGGACTCCATCTCAGGACCCTGGGATCATGACCTGGATGGAAGGCAGACGCTTAACCGATTGAGCCATCCAGGTGTCCCTGAAATACAGTTTCTACATAGGTTAGACTTCTGCATGATAGATAATACTAATGGAGAAAACAAATGTTATCAATTAAGCTTTGTCTACTTGTTACAATTACAAATTACAGAAATAGAGGAGCACCTGGGTGGCTCAGACAGTTAAACAGACGTCTGACTCTCGATTTTGGCTCAGGTCATGCTCTTCAGGATGGTGAGATCGAGCCCATGTTGGGCTCCTCGCTGGGTGCGGTGCCTGCTTAAGATTCTCTCTGCCTCTCCCTTTGCCCCTCTCCCCATCTCTCTCTCTCTCTCCTTTTCTCCCTCCCTCTCCTCTCTCCTCCCCATCTAAAAAAAAAAAAAACAAAATTAGAGATTTGTATTGTTATTAATATTATAACAAATTTTATATGTATTTTATGAAACTAATGGTTAGTGACTTGCAAATGTATATATAGTAGCCTGTATTTCTCATCTGATTCTCTGAATGTTTACTAGAGAAACATTTGAGTTTACTTTATACCTCATATTCAACATGTCTAAACCCAAACAGTCATCTTTAAAATTAGTCATGCTGAATGTGACTCTTTCTAGCATCTATTTCGAGCAGTTTTATTCTCATTTAGCCAGTTGGAGGTTTTAAGGTGGTAGAAGCATACTATACTTTTGAGTTTATAGTAGCATTTTGATTTGGATTGGTAACTTAGAATGCTAAAAGGAACTGTTGGGTTGCTATTTCGTGCCTCACATAGCAGTGGCATTAGTTGGCTTTCAGAACCATACAGATGGATAGATACATTCCAGACTTTCTCAAACCTTTGATATTTATTTGATTGCTTATAATAAAAGATAAGGCAGATAACAGATTTTAAAATATTTTTTAGAGATTTGTTTGAGAGAGAGAGAGAGAGAGAGAGCACGAGTAGGGGGGGAGCAGCAGGCAGAGGGAGAAGCAGGCTTCTTGGTGAGCAAGGAACCCAACATGGGGCTCCATCCCAGGAACTTGGGATCATGACCTGAGCGAAAGGCAGACACTTAACCGACTGAGCCACCCAGGTGTCCCAACAGATTTTAATACAATGTAATTTTATAGAATTTAAAGGTAGTCCGATCTTAATTATCATCTAGCTGAACTCTTCTCGTTTTTTACATGACTACTCTAGGGTAATACATTTTAAATAGTAAGTTGCAGTATGTTAAAGGATTAGGATCAGTTTTTTTTTTACTGAAAGAGAATAGTGTAAAGTAGAATAGAAAATACAGTGTCCCTTTTGTAGAGTACGAGTTCATCAAACTTTTATGCCTATGTGTGCATGCACATGCATGTGTATACTGCATCATGATATGAAATGTATTATATAGGTCATAGTCCAAAAAGTTTGAAAGCCAGTGCCTTTGGCCACTAATTCATTTTTTTAGTTTTAAGTATTTTCTCAATACCTACAAATTTCCATATTGTTTCTCTAGTCCTGTTGAAGTGAATAATGGTCTATAAAAACAACTAAAATGAAGTCCCTGACTTATTGAATTCCAGGATGTAGTTAAAAGAGAGATACATGGGGGCACCTGGGTGGCTCACTTGGTTAAGCCTCTGCCTTCAGCTCAGTCCCCGTGTCTGGCTCCCTGCTCAGTGGGGAGTCTGCTTCTCCCTCTCCTTCTGCCTGCCACCCCCCCTGCTTGTGTTCTCTCTCTTTGTGTCAAATGAATAAACAAAATCTTTTAAAAAAGAGATACATGTATACAAATAATTATAATATTGTGAAGGCATTACTAATAACACATGAGCAAAATATTGTGAACATGTGGGTTGGAACAGTGATGTGCCTGGAGAAATTGGAGAAGGTTACATAAAGAATATGATAATTTTAAATAATGTTAGAGTAGAAAATTTTATCTGTTCTTTCAGAAAGGAATCATTCTCCAGAGTGAAAAGTATGGGGAATACTACCAATACTTAGCTCTAAAATCACTCCGTCCATAAAACCGTTTCCCTCATTTCTAGTTCTTTAATCAGGAATCAGTCCATCCTTGTATCTTTGATTCTCATGTTTTTCTTTTTCCCATGGTATTTTGTCTCTGCTAGAAATTCTTGCTCAATATTTGTTTGTTAAAGAGATGAGCCAATGAATTCATATTATCCATGTACAGAATTTATTCCTTCAAAAGTGTTTATTGCATAAACATTATTATAGTTTATTAGAGAACCAGTTAAGGTATTCTGTATGCTGGAAATCTCACAACACAGGGGCTCAAATAGTTACTTTTTTTTCACTCTCAGGTAAGTGAGCGCTACCCCTTGAGGTTATTAAGGTACTGTGGCTAGTGGGACAGCTTTGCTATACTTAATCTTAATACATGGCTTCTCTTGCCCTACTAGCCATTTTTCAGCCAGCAGGAAGAAAATGGGGAGGGATAGGATTTAAGGCAAGCCACTTTATTAAGGCTGTGATGTAAAAATCCCATATCACTTCTAGCCATATCCCTTTGGCTGGAACCTGTTTACATGGCCACATGTAGCTAAGAGCTGGGCATAATACCAGTGAAACCTGGAGGACAGTTAATATACTACTACAGGGCAAACAAAATGGATACTGGGTGAGTGGGGAGGAGCAAGTAGACAACATAAACATGGTACAAATAGAAATGTTATTTTAAAATAAATCACTCCTATCATACTAAGAAATTCATGGCTTTCATTTTTCTGAATTTTCTTTCATTTCTTTGTATGTATTCATAATTTGTACATTTTGGTTATCTTAGTATTGGTATTTGGTTTTGTCACTTATTCTTCTCTGCGCCTCAGTTTATTATATGAAATTGAAAGGATTAAATGAGAACCCAGGATCTGGCACATAGCACCAATTAGTAATCATCATGTCTTCCCTATTTTTATTAAGGAATTTATATTGAAAATTCTAGTATATCTGTAGGTTTAACTCATAGGCATTTTACATATTTATATTTACAGTTATGACATTCTGAAGAACAGCTAAAGTAGTCCTTGAAGTAATGATTCTGATCTTGAACTCAGGAAAAAGACCCCCCCTTTTTTTATTTCTAATAGCTGTCAGTGTTGAATTCCTACAGTATATCAGACTGTATGCTTTACATCTCTTTTAATCTTCACGTAATCCTTAAGTATATTTATTGTTCCCATGTGGCAGAAACTTGAGGCTTGTCTAATGGGTGTACATATATAAATAAAATTACAATGAGAAGAAGGAGCTAGAAAGCTAGGAAAAAATAAGTTAGGGTTGATTGAACTTCAGAGCACTCATCAGGTTAGCTCTGAATTTTCCCCATAAGTATCTTTCAAAAATTCTTTCAGAATTCCCCCAAAGAAGTCCTTTTGAATGGTATTGACTCTTAAATAATAATCAGGGAGGGAACAAGGCATGAAGTGAGAATTTAGTATAATATGTTTGTTCCTTAGAATAATAAATACATTTCTTTATGTATTACTGGGTTTGTCAGGCATACAACCTTCTGTTAATATTTCTGTGGAAAATCATTTTACCTTTTATCAATGTATTCTATAGCTTTCCTCCCCTACCTTCTCATAGTCTACTATATTTAAATACTACTACCAGTTTAAAAAATTTTGAAAATGATAAAGTAGGGTAATGGTATATACCAGAAAGAAAATCTTGACGTCCTAGGGACAAAAGAAGAAAATAAATGAATACATTATTTAATGGACTTAAAATGAGAAATCATTGATGTAAACCTTTGATACAGGCAGTCTAATTTATATATAATGTTTGAAGACCCAGTCTTTTTTTCTTTACTGCTATTGTTTGAGAGGTTCTTTTTATTGCTCCTTGGTACTTCCACACCCACTCCAATAACTCTTTCTTTATTCCTCCCCCCCCATTCCAATAACACTTTCTTGGCTTTTTCAGTCTATTCCATCCCTTTATCAGGGCCAGTTTCTTCTTTTGCTGATATGATGGTAAGGAAAGCAGCTGCTCATTGTTACCATTTTCTTAGAAGATCATTCACTATTTTATTCATTCTTCCCTTATGTGCTGTTGCAGACATAGTTTCCAATTTCTGTGATAAAAAAAGCAAAAAATACTTGAACATTTTTTTTCCTGTAATATAGAAGAATCTTTGTTTATTCACTTGAGAATATGTTCTCATCTACCCATTATAGGTCTTGGTGTTTTCTTTAGTTTAAAGGATTGATTTGAGTGGAGAGTTGAGAGCAGAACAAGGAGGTGTTGCTATTCTGTCATGCGAGGCTGAGCTAACATAGACTCTCCTAAAGTAAAGTGCTTCCTATCCACAAACACATGAAAATCCCTAAGAAAAATTGGGAAAATGGGCAAAAAGTAAGTGTACTGCTAAACTTCAGAGAAAACCTTCATGTGCCAGAAACAAAAGGGACCTTGAAGTCAGCAGTAAGTAAGCTCCAAGCAAACATGGCAGTACAGGGGATATTTGGAGGGATACAGCGTCTCTGAACAGGAGGCTGAGGTTGGAATTGAAATTAAGTATTTGACTAGGGAATTAGGTCTCCTTAAAGTTGGGACCCCAGAAGGCTTGCCTCCTATGGAAAGAATCTAGAAAAACTTCCTATGTGTGCCTTCAAGGACACTTTTTGTTGTTGTAAAGATAAATTAGAATATAGTTATGAAGCTATTTTGAAATCTGAAGAGCTATTAAATTCTGTCTGGAGTAAAATGAGAGAAAGGGCCATAAGAACCAAGCAGATAACATAAATGAAGGAAGCTGTCTGGATATAAGATACTTGTTTGGGGGAGGTGACTAGTGAAGATCATACAGAGATATGGTGATTATATGCATCATTGTAAGGAACCAGTGCTACTTGGATATAAATAATTGTGACCATGTAGGAAATGGACCTAGTATTTAGTGTTCTAGATATTCTGATTCTTCAAAATTATTTTCCCCATAACAATTTTAAATTAGGTGACTTAGAGAAAGGAAAAAACCAAAAGAAGAAGAGTAGAGGTAAAGAAACCAGGAGGAAAGAACAAGAAAATTGTGAAAGATGTAGGCTTATGATATTTTTTAATAAAAAGCAGAGAGATGGTAGTTTTAACTGTTTATTAATTCACATGTTTTTAGAGTCAGAGTTCTAGAGGGTAGAGATAGATTTAAGTAATAACACTCCTATAATACAACTACCTTATGTTAAACATGTACTGATAATTGCCAGGCACCCTGCTAGGTATCTTATGTAACCTATGGAGATATAGAAAAACTCAACTGGAGATGTGAAGGATGAATAGAGGAGGAGTACTAGTGAAGAGTACAGAAAAGTTGCAAAAATAGTACCAAGAAATTCTTTGTATATCTTTTGCCCAGATTCACTAATTTTTAACTTTTTGCCTTTATACGTATGTTATCTATATACATGATACATTTGTAATACATATTTATTTTTCCTGAGTTTTTTAAGAGCATGTTACAAAAATCATGCCCCTTTAGGCATTGATACTTCAGTATATATTTTCTAAGAACAAAGGTACTCTTTTACAGAAGCCATGTATAGTTATTAAAGTCAGGAAAATTTACATTGATACAATACTTTAATCTTTGTTATTATTCCAGTTTAGTCAATCGTCCTAATCATTTTTCAGTACAGGGTCCAATCTAAAATCACATACTTCATTTGGCTGTCATGTCTCTTTAATCTTCTTTAATCTGGAACACTTCCTCTTTGTTTTTATGACATTAGCATTTTGAAGATGATAGCCTAGTTATTTTACAGAATATATTTCTCAGTTGGGGCTTGTCTTATGTTCACTTATGATTAGATATAAGTTATGCATTGCCTACCATATGCACCTCTGGCTGGAGTACTGTGTAAGTGGTGATACATCTTTCTCAAAGGTATATCTGGAGACTCATGTTGTCTTCCTGTCCCTATTGATGATGTTGTGATCATCAGGACAAGGTGGTGTCTGGTTTTTCAACTAGTTTCAAATTTATCTGTTACACTAAAAAGCAATTTCTGAGAAGCTACCTTGAGACTGTGCAAATTTCTACTCATCACACTCTCTCCTTAGATTTAGCATGTCTTGATGATTCTTGCCCAAACCAGTATTTTCTATGATGATTGCAAAATGGTAATTTTCTAACACTACTCTCCTGGTCACATTAATCATTTGGCATTCAGAGCCCTATCAGAGCCCTCCCCTGTCTTTCTGCCTGTCTGCCTACCTACCTACTTATCATCAGCATGGACTCAAGGATTCCTGTTTTATTTACTGGGTAATAACCTTCTTATGGTCTGTTTTGATGCTCATGTCAGATGTGGCCAATGAAAGCTTCCTCAGGTTAGCTCCTGTGTCCTGTTTTGGTTTTTTCTCCTGTTCTTTTGACATGCCCCCATTTTTACTTTTCCTTCCTTCCTTTCCAAGTATTTTGCTTTTTGGCATAGCAAGATAGTTTAGGTTCATCTTTTATTTTCCTGTTCCTAGAATCTGCCATTTCTTTTTTTTTTTTTTTTTTGAGATTTTATTTATTTATATGAGAGAGGGGGAGAAGCAGGCTCCCCGCTAAGCAGGGAGCTTGATGTGGAGCTCCATCCTAGGACTCTGGGATCATTCCCTGAGCTGAAGGTAGACGCCTAACTGACTGAACTACCCAGGTACCCCTAGAATCTGCCATTTCTTAAAGGACTCTCAGTTCATATAAGTGTGGAATAGTACAAAGCTATCAGGATCTGGGCACTATGTGATTATAAATTTAACACTTCAAAGCAGGTATTTTTACATTGGTTGATAAATAGCAATTCAGAAGATACTCTGCCATAAATACAAAAAGATACATGCAAAGGGCCATCATTATGTATCACTGTGGTATCACAGGAATGGAAGCAAAGCATGTTCATCATTGAGGGACAAGTTGAAACTGTGATAACTGTGATGTATCTACAAAATGGAGTATGTGCTGTTGCATTAAGGAAGGGGGAACATACCTACTGCTGTGGGAATGATCTCCAGAATACAGTGTGTGTGTGTATATATATACATATATATATATATATATATATATATATATATATATATATATATATAAAACATGTAATAGTGTAAATATGTTAATGATTATGGAAGAGGAGATAACAAACGTATATTCTTACTCATAATTTGCTTATATTGAAAAAAGGGAAAATAAGTTTAAAACTTTAAAAAAGAAGTATAGGGGAGAGAGGACATAATGTAGAGGAGACAAGGACGCATAGTGGATTTTGACTAACTTCTGTATACTCAGGTTGGACCCAAGTAAATAATAAAACAAGGTTAAATCGAGATGAATAAAAAGCAGTCTCTAAAAGGAAAAAAAAGCAAATGACCGTGTGGAAACCAAATTGGCGGCTATATAGAAATAAATTATTTCAGTTGACTTTAAAACAATAATTTGCTTCTAGTAGTATTCCTGAAGGACAAAAAAAATTATAAATCTTGACATTTAGTAATCATATTGTTAATAACACAGGTATTATTTTGGAACTATTACATAGAATCTAAGATAGGCAGTAATTTTGTTAATGTCATTTGTAATGTCAAAACTCAACCCAAGTGATATTATAAAATAAAAATAAAAACCCTGCAAATTTAAATTGGAAATGCTAGTATAAATTCTTAATGTATTATCTCTAAAAGTATTTATCCTAGGTCATTCCATTAAAAACAGTTTTTTTTTTAAGATATTATTTATTTGTCAGAGAGAGAGAGCGCGTGTGCACAAGAGGGGGAGCAGCAGGCAGAGGGAGAAGCAGGTTCCCCTCTGAGCAAGGAGTCCGATGCGGGACTCTATCCCAGGACCCTGAGATTATGACCTGAGCTGAAGGCAGACACTTAACCAACTGGGCCACCCAGGTGCCCCTAAAAACAAAATTAAAAACAGCGACCAAGCCTGTACTTAGAGGCTCACTTAGTACTCAGATTGTAATTTAAGTTCTAATCTAAACTTAGAAGTAGGGCTTTTTGATGAAATGCCTGAGTTACATTCTGAAACAAGAAATATACAAGATGAACCTGGTTCTTCTCGTCAGACCAGAAAGTAAGGAAGCTATCAAAGACTACTTGAGTTCTTGTCAAAAGGACTCAGGAACTAATAAAGGGTTTCCTGTTGGCTAAAGATGGGACAATTTGAACATCAACAATGATACAGTGGATTAAAATTCATCTGATAATTCAAATCCATGAGTTCATGAGACATAAAAATTATTGGCTGACTTTGAAAGGATGCATTTAACTCTCAAAACTGACAAGGCAAAGAAATGAAAATGGCTTTCATGTATGAACTGTACCTTAAGGTTAACAAATATGAAGTTTCTCATTATAAAAGTATTCCAGGGGCACCTGAGTGGCTCAGTTGGTTAAGCGACTGCCTTCGGCTCAGGTCATGATCCTGGAGTCCCGGGATCAAGCCCCACATCGGACTCCCTGCTCAGCAGGGAGTCTGCTTCTCCCTCGGACCCTCCCCCCTCTCATGCTCTCTCTCTATCTCATTCTCTCTCTCAAATAAATAAAATCTTAAAAGAAAAATATATAAAAGTATTCCACCTATTAATGAAGAAGTTATATAATGGGTAAATAAAGCAAGATACAGCACCATTTTAGTGCCTCTAAATAAATAGGTGATAAAGCCATCATGATCAATGGCTGCTAAAAACATTAGATAGAGAGCTTGTAGGGAACTGCAGTGAACAGATAAGGTGTTCATAGCTTAACCTTAACCTCACTCAAAAAGAGACAACCAAACTTAAGTTTCTTCTGATAGAAGTCCATAACAACTGAAAAAATACTCTCCCTAAGAAAAGCTGAATTTTAATCCGAGTCTCTTGATCTAAGAATTTACAAGAACTATAAGGGCTAGAAAAATATGTTAATACCACAGGGTTACAGTAAGTGAAATCTGAAAAAGCAGAAAAAACTACCTAATTTCTTCCACAAAATAAATTGCAAGAGAAAACAAAGAGGAAAAGGGAACTGTCCAATTAATGAAGGAGACTTAGAGAAAAACAAATACCATATGATTTCACTCATATGTGGAATTTAAGAAAATAAATGAGCAAAGGATAAAAAGCAAACCAAGAAACAGACTTTTAACATAGAGAACAAACTGATGGTTACCAGAAGTGGTTTGGGTGTGGGGATCGGTTAAATAGGTGATGGGGATTAAGGAGTGCACTTGTGATGAGTACCTGGTGATGTTTGGAACTGTTGAATCACTATATTGTACACCTGAAACTAATATCACGCTGTATGTTAAGTAACTGGAATTTAAATTAAAAAAATGAAAGAGACTTAAAAAAATATAATTCAAGGGCAGTATGTGAACCTTATCTGGATTCCTATTCAGTCATTCCAGGAAACGAAATCATGTGACTTAATGTTTAATTTCATATTAAAATGATTTCATATTAAAATTCAGGAGTAAGTGGTATTTTAGTATATGTGCTGCCGAAGCGAGCACTGAGTAAGTGGTATTTTAAAGATATACTGGTATTGTGGTATTTAAAAATAGTGTTGGTTTCTTTTTATTTGTAATACTTAAGTATTTATGGATAAAATTTTAAAATGCCTGAGATTGTGTTTGGGAAGCTGGATTATTTGAAACAAGATTGGTAAGAGTTGATAATTGTAAGGCAGGTTTTTAGATATATGGTAATTCATTATATTGCTCTTTTGTTTATATTTGAAGTTAAATATAAAAACAAGCCTGACAAGAGACTTTAATTTGAATTGCTATTTTATTTTTTAAGTGTTGTATTCCTATTTAATTTACCCTCAGAAAACAATTTTATCAAAGTACCCATAAACTTATGGTGGGTTTTGTTTTGTAAATTGAGAAAGGTAAGGAAAAGAATACAGTGTTTCTTTATTGTTAATGTGCTAGTGGGATTTAATTTAATTAATAAAGGTAATTCTTAAGTAATCTCTTAAGTGACTTTATGTTGTATAGAAGATCATTGGTATTGGTTGTTACCTAAATAAATAAAATGTTAGTTGGAGCTCAGCAATATTTCTTGTAGGCAAATTATATTTGTGAATTTTATACAAGAATTTGAAGCCATATATATCTTTGATTTGTTTGTTTATATGTACATCCATCCACCCATCACAGATGCTCTTCATTTGGTGTTCAATATACAAAGGACAACAAGTAAAAATCCCAACACTCTAGAAACATATAGTAGAATATGAAAGGTAGGATACCAAAAACACCAAAGAAAACAATACTACAGTGTTCATTACATAGTGTACTCACAGCCAAGATAGTGGTATGTAATAATGTTTTGGAAGTGCTGAGGAAGGATACCTCATTTAAGGTTGGATTGAGAATAATGGAGTTAGGAGAGAGTTTTGGAGAAATGCCTCTGAGATGAGGCTCAAGTAGGAATTACATAGTAGGGGAAAAAAAGAGAAGTACTTAAGCAAAAGCAGGAAGTGGAAAGAGAAACTGGCTCTCAGAATTCTAAGTAGTTTGCCATTGCTAGAACTAAGAATTTAAGTGGGAAACTGGCTGGAAATAGGCTGGCAAAGACGAATTCCTGAAAGCCCTCATAGGTGTTTGCACTTTGTTATAGAAACACTGAAGACTTATAAAACAAAGTTAGACCATGCCCAGATTTTTATTCTGGAAAGAGCATTTACAGCAGTGGGCTGAAACAATAAGAGGTTTTTCAACAATTTTAGCTCAAAATTTTATGTCTGAATATAGATTTTTTTTCCTGAACCTGTGTTTTTCCTAAAATTTTTAGGATTTTCTTTTTTAAAAAAATTGTTAAACATTTACATGTTTTGAATCTGAGGACTCATTTAAAACCTTGTTCCTTCTACTCTTCCCTCTATTCCTCCTTCTGTAGATAACCATTTTTTAAATTAATTGTTGGTTTATGCTGCCATTATTGCTATTTTAAAAATATAGGCAAGTATGTATATTTTTCCCTTATATAAAAGAGGCATACTATAAACATTGTTTTGTATCTTGGTTTTTTTGTTTTGTTTTTTACTTAACTATATTCTGGAGATTGGTCTGTGGTAGTATGTAAAATATTTCTTACTTAATCTTTGTATATTCTTAATCTTACTAAGAACAACTAAATACTTTATACTTCCAATACATAAGGTAAAGATATTCTGTAATAGGTCTGTGTCATTACAGTAATCTAGATTCAGGCTGTTTGCTTTAATCTCCAGCCAGAACTACTACAACCTAAAGAATATGAAGGGAAAGATTCCTCCTTTCACTTAGAGTTTTGATTTATTAACAAAGAATTTTGACTAGCCATTCATCTGGAATGACTAATCAAGACATAATCAAGAATACAGGCGTATGATAGCCCCCCAAATTCAGTCGTTCTTATCTACCTATTTTTCGAGTATCTATTAAGCATCCTCACCTGTGTACAGTTCTGTGGTTAGGTACTCTGGAAAAAAATAAACGATATCCTCAAGAAGCTTACAAGCAATTTCCCTTTTCTACCATTCGCACTTTTTTCTTTGTTGTATATGCAGTGCTCCTCATACACCTAGATCAATTACCTTAAAAATAGCGCAGAACAACATTTATTGGTTGACATGACTGTCTCTCCATACCAGGTTAGAGGTTTTTTAATGGTAAGGATTTTGTATGCTCTCGGTCTTGCCCAGTGCCTAATACACAATACTGTCAGTGAAGTTTATTGAGTAAATGAAAGTGGATTAAAGGAGAAATAAAATTGTATGTCAGGAAAAATATCTTCTCTTAGTATTCTTGCTGAAATTTCTCTGAAGGGACCGAAGTGAAATATGGTTAAGTGGGGTTTGTTTATTACGAGGCACTGTGCTGTTTTTGGATCTCTGAACCATGTGATCAGCAGTTAAAAATTGTGGCAAAAGTGATTGAGGGGTGCCTGGGTGGCTCATTTGGCTTCTGACTCTTGATTTTGGCTCAGGTCATGATCTGAGGGGCAAGAGATTGAGTCCCCAGTTGAGCTCCGCACTCAGCAGGGAGTCTGCTTAAAGATTTTCTTTCCCTTTTCCTCTGTTCCTCCTGTCACTTGCATGCACGTGCTCTTTCTCTCTCTCTCTAAAATAAATAAATAAATCTTTTAAAAAAGTGATCTTGATATCATATACTTTAAAAGGCAAATTTTTGCTGTTTCTGTGGATATTTTATTCTACTCGACTTTAAAAATATACGTTTGCATTTTAATTTATATCTAACTTCTGGAATCAGAAGTCTTTCAAACTTTTATGTCTGTGTTTCCTTGTGAATACTAAACTTGCTCTAGAAAAGAAATTTTATAAATGAATTACTTTTAATAGTGCAGTCTATTTCCTTAGAGTAATACCTCCATCTGGTGGTATTTCTGAAAATTACAGCAGAGGACATGAAGCTTGAGTTTAGCTGTGTATACATAAACTACATTACCTGTTGTTTGTGATAAAGCTAAGTGAAATTACATCAAAAGCTGAGTCAAACGTGTGTGTAAAGAATTTAATGCCCTAGTTTTCAACAATTCACACGTAAACACTATGTGAACAAATGACCTTGGGAATGATAGTAATTTACATAATCACCTGTTTAGGCCAGACCATTTCTAGGCTACTTTGGACTGAAAATTAGTAATGGGAAAAAAGGTGGTTTCTCAATGAACAGGTAATTGCTTTCACATGTGGTATACAGAGGTTAGGAAGGATTGTGAGAATTTACTATTATTTCAGATTTATTACTGTGGAACCGTGATAGATTCAGTGATACTCTTGGCGAAGCTATTAAATTGTGTGGGCTCAATCCCTAGGGCCCCGGGATCATGACCTGAGCTAAAGGCAGATGCTTAACCAACTGAGCCACCCAGGCACCCCTTTTCAGAGCTTAATTTTAATAAATCACTTTTCCCCAGAATGGTAGAACACAGATATAATTTAAAAAACAAGTAAAAAACTACAAATTTTTTTCTACCTGACTGTGAGAATTTTCAGCACATTAATCCTTTTCTTCACACAATTTCTACATTAGATTTCCTATAGTTAAATGGCCTTTTAAGGATAGCGACTATGGCTTCAATTTCTTGTTTTCCCAAGTTTCTAGCCCAGGATTCTGTGTTTGATAGATTTTGCTTATTATCTTGGAGGAAGATTGTGATCTGATTCCTTATGTTTTCACCAAAACTGTACTAAAGCTATCAAGTAAGTCATTTGTTATAGATTAACATTCTTTTTTTCTATTTGTTTGGTTATGGAATGTTGAAATATGAAATAAACAAGAATTAATGATTTGGGGATTTTTGCTGACTTTTAAGGAAAATTAAATTCCTAATAAATTTTGTTTGAAATCTGTTTATTTTCAAATTGTAGCCAGTCGGATGATGATTCTGGGTCAGCTTCAGGCTCAGGATCTGGTTCAAGTTCTGGAAGCAGTAGTGATGGAAGCAGTAGCCAGTCAGGTAGCAGTGACTCTGAATCTGGATCTGAATCGGGCAGTCAGTCAGAGTCTGAATCAGATACTTCCCGAGAAAACAAAGTCCAAGCAAAACCACCGAAAGTTGATGGAGCTGAGGTAATAAAGTATCCTGAAAGATAGATTTCTTGTAGTACTACTTTGGGAAAATTTATAACATTGGTTTATAGCATTCTTAATCCAGCTTTTAGAAGACATTAATTTTAAACATTAAAATTTACTTTCTCAAACTTGTAGTTAAATATCTGGACTTGATTGGCTTTGAGGAGAAGCAGTCAAGCAAGTACAAAATAAACACTTTCTAAGGCAGAAACTGAGTTTCATAAATATTCATTGTCTCATGGATAAAAATTAAAGGCTTTGTAAGGTCTTTCTGTTAATCTTGAGTGTCTGATCTCTACAGATCTTCAAAGGGGTACTTTATTGCTAATAGCAGGAGAATCTAATAGAACTTGCTTCCTTGAAGATACTTGGTAGAGTAGGCTAAGGGTCATTCTGTTCGAAAAAAGCTACTACAAGATTTACTAAAACCTATCTGTACCTCATAATGGAATACAGTAGTGTTACTTCGAGTACCAGTCATGGTAAGATCTTTGGGCCAGAGTGTATATCAACACACAGATTCTGCCATGGAGAAAATCTTACTGTCTAATAAATAAATAAATAATAAAAGTCAGTTGAACTGAAACTATACTTAGTGACATAGTTGATTTGTATTCTGACTCAAGCTCTTCATCTTCACCTCACATCAGTTAAAAAACCAGGCAACCAGTTTTCAAATAGCACTGGTGTCACATATTGTCACTTTGTTTTTTGAAAATAATATTTAACACCAAAGAATATATTAATATTGTTTATGAAACTCAGCACACCATAAATTTTTTATATGCAACTAAAGCTCAGAATTTTATTTAATTGTCATAATATTGTATTACACATAATGTGAGTACAGAAAAGTGTCTTAACTTAGTATTTGGAGGCAGTGATAATGCTGTCCAGTAAATTAACTTTTTTTCAGTTTTTTCAAGATTTCAGCCTTCACTGGTTATATTTCTGTTGCAGTTTTGGAAATCTAGCCCTAGTATTCTGGCCGTTCAGAGATCTGCAATGCTCAAGAAGCAGCAGCAGCAGCAGCAGCAGCAGCAGCAGGCTTCATCTAATAGTGGATCAGAGGAGGTGAGTTTTCACCGAAAGTTGACATAATGCCCATTTAACTGGGTGTAGGTATTTATGAAATTATTACAAACAGTAAGTGTTTTGAAAGGATGAGGAAATAACTACATTTAAGTATATGTATCAAGAGCCTTGAAATATCAATATGTTGTTATCCAATAATTCTACTTTTAGGGATTAATCCAAAATAAGCAACAGACACGTGTACATTTGCTCATCACAGCAAAACTAGAAATAAACTAAATGTGAATACTATGAAAATATACATAGACAAACGTGTCTATTAAATCAGTATAGAAGATGAATAGCAAGTCGCAACATCTTTTTAAAAGAATAGGCCATAGCTTTAAACAGTATAGTTCCTGTGTACACGTAAGTACACCAGCATGTGTGTTTGTGCAGAAACATTCAGAAAGAACTATATCAGAAACTGTCTAATGGGGCAGAAAAATATTAAATCAAAATTTGAATATACCAGTAATTACAATTCCTTTTTGAGGCCATACTAGGCAACAATAATGGTTTCTAGAGATGGTAGATTTTAAGGTGTTATACAAAATGCTGACATTGTGATATTTACCTAATGTCAATGACTGTGTTATAAATTTGTAATAGAGATGTTACTAATTATGTGTTAATGGTACAAATATAACAACATGGGAACAAAGCTTTATAGTTAGCATTATTAGCATTTTAGCAAAGTGAATGTCAAATAGTATGACAAGCAAAAATTTGATACCATGGTCAAATTCTAATCATTAATAACATTAGCTTTGTTTTTTTCTTCTTTGTAGGATTCCTCCAGCAGTGAAGATTCTGATGACTCATCGAATGAGGTCAAAAGGAAAAAGCATAAAGAGTATGTCATTTTGTTCAACCGATCACTTTCATAGCAGGAATACCTTATTGATGTGTTACTTTTTTTATGAAAAACTGTCAAAAGTAGACTTTTGTAAATTCTTTGTTCATGGCATCTTATTAGGTTAATTAAACTATTAATCTTTAACATTTATCTTTCTGTGAGGACTTGAGGTTTTTGTGCCACTTGTTTATCTTCTCTAACCCCTCTCTCCTATGTATTTTTAAATTCCAGAGATCTACTTGGTCATAATATCAGAAAATCTTAATAACTTGGGAAAACTATGTAGAAGTGTAGGGACCAGTGGAATTTTGGGTATTTCTGTTAATTTATGTTAATAGCTATCTTACTATTCATCTGCACATGAAATTTGCTTTCTCCGTAGAACTCATTTAGAAACTCAGTATAATTTCCTAAACATCTTGACCCAGAAGGTGTTTAAGGGTACTTCAGATTCTCATTTCAGTTATTTAGATGGTCTGAGTTTTTTTTTCTCTCTCATTTTGTCAAAAATATCATTCCATTGTCTTAGATCTTATTTTTCTACTTGTCTTGGATATTCTGCAGTTTCACTTTGGTGTGTCTAGCTTTGGATTTGTTATTTATTCTACTTTATTCACTCATTTTATGTATCTTTAATGTGAAGATTCCTATTTTCTGGACATTTTCTTATCCTATAAATTTCTCTGGTGGTACTACTATTAATATATATCAGTCATATTGGATTATATCTATTATATATACTAATGGATCATATATCTTCATAAATCTTACTGTATCATGTTTTTTATCCCTTTATTTCTATGCTACATTCTGGCTAATTTCCTCAGATATGTCTTCTAGTTTATGAAGTACATTTTCAACTCCTGTGTCTCATCACCTCTATAAACTCTTCCACTGAGTTAGTAATTTGTAAACTTAGCAGAGGTGCAGCCAAATAATATTTTTTAAAAAATCTAGTGATTTGGGATGATGGGTGGGCTTGGTTAGATATAAAAATCATAATTTGTATTATAAAAAATACAAATTGGAGATACTTTTACATATTCTATCTACTGCTACTTCTAATGTGCAAATGCTAAAAAGATCTCAAGATAAAAAAGAAATTGCTTCTCTCATGTTTTTATCATAAACCAGATTTTAGCATATGTGCTTGCTTATGTAACTCTTGACATAGTTATAATTGACACAAGAGATACAAAGGAATGGAGTAGAAGCAGTAGCCGTGAGAGAGAGGGTATGGCGTATATATAAGAATCTAATATGTATCTTCCATTTGAAGTTTATATTATAGCAGAATATTAACACGTGCATTCATCCAGTAATTTTTCTCTACATGTGTATTAAGTAGACTGAGTAGACTAAAAATAGCAATAAAGGTAAGGTAATCATTGACTGTTGCTTAAAATGGACTGATTTTTTTTTAATACATTTTTCTATATTGTATTTTAAGCTTCTTAAATGAACATGTACAATATTTTAAAAATCAGTTTCAGGGTGTATTTTTTTAAAAATCACAGTCTCCAGAAAATTGATGTGAAAGGGATTAGAATCTCTTTTTTTCTTGAGAGGGCAAGTATAATTCTACAAGATTTTCAGAATTAACCCTGTGATTCTTTAAATAGCATACTATGTTTTCATCCACAGTGATAGAGTAACATTTCCTTATTTGCCATTCATTGAGGTATAACTAAATGACTAACAAAACTGTGGCATTATAAGAGAAATCTGTGAAGAATATTTTCCAGCATTTTTTTTACTCTACTCACATTTTAATGTGTTGGTGTGGGTAAAAGCAACAATTTTTTTTATAGTAACTGAAATGTAGTTCAGTTTAATTTTTTTTCTTTACACTTTTATCAGAGATAAAATTTGCTATACAATGTAAGGATAAATAAACATACTTTATATATTCTATATACAGTGAAGATTGGCAAATGTCTGGGTCAGGATCTCCATCTCAGTCTGGTTCAGATTCAGAATCTGAAGAAGAAAGAGATAAAAGCAGTTGTGATGAAACAGAATCTGATTATGAGCCAAAAAACAAAGTTAAAAGCAGAAAACCTCAAAATAGGTGAGTATAGTATGTTCTCAACTTGACACTGAAAATTGTTGGTTACAGAAGGTATTCTTTTTGTATATAGTGTCTTTCATCTTGTTTTCTATGGTAGTGTTTCTATAAAACACCTCTATCCCTTGGTCTTCTCTACCTAGATCTAAGGCAAAAAATGGGAAGAAAATTCTTGGACAAAAAAAGAGACAGATTGATTCATCTGAGGAAGAAGATGATGAAGAAGATTATGATAATGATAAAAGAAGTTCTCGTCGCCAAGCAACTGTCAATGTTAGCTATAAAGAAGATGAAGAAATGAAAACAGATTCTGATGATCTACTGGAAGTCTGTGGGGAGGATGTTCCTCAACCTGAGGAAGAGGAATTTGAAACAATAGAACGTTTTATGGATTGTCGGATTGGGAGAAAAGGAGGTATTTTCTTAAAAAACATTTATTCGGTTGTTTCAGCAATATTTACTAAAGTGAAGTATTTCTTGAAGTTATTTCAGTTTTGAAAGTGAAGAGGGTGGCTTTTCATCTGTTATACTTATTTGTTATAAAATATACTTTATTTAGCCTGAGTATTTTCTTCCCACAGAATAATCCACTTAACCTCACTTCATTGATTACAGATAATTAGAAAAATTTTTAACCTACGTATTTGAGCTTTTCTGTTGTCATGCCTAAATAATGGTTGTTATTTAGGTACTTTCAATTTCTCAAATAGTTTGGTTATTTTTAAATGTTTTTTCTTTCATCTCAAATTAGTTATCTTCACATGCATTTTTTTTGTTTGTTTTATCGAGATATGACATACAATGTATAAATTTAAGGTGAACAGCATGACTTACATATATTACAAAATGATTACCACAGTAAGTTTAGTTTATATTTATCCATCATCTCATATAGATAGAATAAGAAGAAGAAAAAAAGGAAAGTTTTTTTCCTTACAACTTTTAAAATCTCTCTGAGTAGCTTTCAAATATACTGCACAGCAGTGTTAACTATGCTCATTATGTTGTACGTTACATCCCCAATACTTATTTATCTTACACCTGGAAGTCTATACATCTACATTATTCCTCCCCACCCACATCTGCGAGCTGCCTCGGGTAACTACAGATCTGATCTCTTTTCCTATGAGCTTTTCCTTTGTTTGTTTTAGATTCCATATGTAAGTGAGATCATGTGGTATTTGTCCTTCTCTGTCTCACTTATTTCACTTAGTGTAATACCCTCAGTGTTCATCCACATTGTTGCAAATGGCAGGATTTCATTTTTGTGGCTAAATAGTATTCCATTATATATACGTGTATCACATTTTCTTTATCTGTTGATGGGATACTTAGGTTGTTTCCATGTCTTGGCTGTTGTAAATGATTCTGCATTGAACAAGAGGGTACAGATATCTCCAACATAATGATTTTGGAGTTTTTAAAGGTGATTTTTCATTTTATTTCCAGTTATCAGGCATCCAGTCATTGGTTATTATAAATTACTGTATGATCTTAGGTGTGCCACTGTCTTTTGACCTTGTTTTTTCTAATTTTAAAACTGAGGGAATTAAATTAGATAATCTTCCCATTCTAAAATTTGGAGTTTCTTTTATGTATGTATAATACAATTTTCCTTAAATTCTTATACCCTGATTCTTTACTTATTTAAAAGCACATATATTTTTCTCTTCATATTCTTGAATTTTTGAGTCGAAGGAAACAGTCTTATAAAGCAGAATTACATGGAATGTATTGTGTTTTCTTTTTCAGCTACTGGTGCTACTACAACCATCTATGCAGTTGAAGCAGATGGTGACCCAAATGCAGGATTTGAAAAAAACAAGGAACCAGGCGAGATCCAATATTTAATTAAATGGAAAGGATGGTCCCATATTCACAATACTTGGGAGACAGAAGAAACCCTCAAGCAGCAGAATGTTAGAGGAATGAAAAAATTGGATAATTATAAGAAAAAAGATCAGGAAACAAAAAGATGGTAAATACGTTTTATATTACATTTAATTTTTTAACAGTTCAAAGATGATTACTAAGCTTTTTGTTAATAAGGAATACATAGTCAAGAGTACAATAACCTAAGGGGAGCCCTGGATGGCTCAGTTGGTTAAGCATCTGCCTTCAGCTCAGGGCATCATCCCAGGGTCCTTGAAGATCCAGCCCTGCATCAGGCTCCCTGCTCAGAGGGGAGCCTGCTTCTCCCTCTCCCACTCCTCCTGCTTGTGCTCACTCTCTCGCTATCTGTCAAATAAATAAATAAAATCTTTAAAAAAAAATTCAATAACCTAAAATAACTATTTATACTCTTAAATTGTATTTGAAGGTAAAACTTTTTGGAAATAGCCATATCTAAACTTTTCCTTAATAATAGTCATGTAGAATGTCGTGTCATATATTATAAATTATACATTTTTTTAAATTAATTAATGATGCTTCACTTTATTTCTGTTTCAGTTTCTTCATTATTCAGCTGACTCACATGATAAGTGGCAAATGGGAGATTTTATGCTACAGATAGTATTTGGGGGAATGGTTATTTAGGGGAGATTTTGAAGTCTATTTCTGGATTAATAATCTTTCAGGTTGAAAAATGCTTCTCCAGAAGATGTGGAATATTACAATTGCCAGCAGGAACTCACAGATGATCTACACAAACAGTATCAAATAGTGGAACGAATAATTGGTTAGTAATAAATGATTCTCACTAAAGTTTTATCTTTCCATTTTGATCTGAAAAAAAATTTAAATGTATTGCTTATACATCAAATACAGTAGTTTAGTCTTACTGTCATAGGGCATTGTAAACCAGATGACTAATTTTTGCTTGTGTAGTTTTTTACCAAAGATTAGTCCTTGGATAAGATTCAGTGTGAAAATAAATAAATATCTGATTTATCTCACAGCTCATTCCAATCAGAAGTCAGCAGCTGGTTATCCTGATTATTATTGCAAGTGGCAGGGCCTTCCATACTCAGAGTGCAGCTGGGAGGATGGAGCTCTAATTTCCAAAAAGTTTCAAGCATGCATAGATGAGTATTTTAGCAGGAATCAGTCAAAAACCACTCCTTTTAAAGATTGCAAAGTGAGTATTGTTGGAAATTTTTAATTAATGAAAATAGTATTTACACATCATTAATATTACAAGCCCAAATAGAGAGTTGGATCTTGATTTCAGGTAGCCTAAGAGAGAGAACTGCTTGGTTGATAGGTCTTAGAGGAGAAGGTGTTCTGGTGATTGCTATGTGGTCTTAGATGTGGTGCTGTCTTCTAGCCTTGGTGAGTGAAACTATCAGGAAGATGATAAATTGGTGGTCGTAGTTGTGAGGAGTGTCTTGGGGAGAACAAATAGGGGAAATTACCTGGAAAGTAGATATATATGCTTGCTTTAAAAGGTAATGAATATTTTCTTTGAAGGTAGGAAAGAAAAGAGGGATGTACCCATAAAAAAAGAAGTGGTACCTAAGACTACCTTGCCTAATATAAGATCTTTTTACTTAGAGACATTATTAGCAGTAGTTTTGAGGGTCTATATACTATTAGAATTTGTTTTCTTACTATAAGACTGAATTAAACTGATAATGGTAATTTAGAAATCAGAAAGTTAAGTCAGTTGTATGGTTTATTTCTAGGTCAGGGCTGCACTAGCAGTTAAATGAATGAATTTAACATAGCTATTGCTTCTGAACTGTGTAAGACTCAAGTATTTCAGCAGGAACTTACTTATTTCTATCATTTTTTGTCCAAAAAAGAGGGCAAAATATTTCACTGTATGATGTTGTTACAGTAAGAGAAAACAGTCTTCTTTGAATGAATCCTGAGATATATTTTGAGTCATGGAATTTCTGAGCTTGAAAATTTGAGATAAAATTTCAAAATTTATGGTAAAATCTGAGATTTTGATCTTTTAAGATTCTCACATTTGATAGTTCTTCTCATTACATTTATTTCTACTAAAGGTATTAAAACAAAGGCCAAGATTTGTAGCCCTAAAGAAGCAGCCATCCTATATTGGAGGACATGAGAGTTTAGAATTAAGAGATTATCAACTGAATGGTTTAAATTGGCTTGCTCACTCTTGGTGCAAGTGAGTATATTTTGAATTGTCTGTTTAATTTGAGGACATACGAATTTTACAAATACAGGATTTGGAAAAGATTTCCACCAATATCAAGGATGAAGACTGGTATTTATATGCAGGCTTTTGAATTTCCTCAGTATATAGTAATATTTATTATATACTAAGAAGAAAATCCAGGGGAGTTTGAGTTTAACCTATTTAATTGCTGCACTCCTTCATATTACTGTTAATCTTTAAGTTTCCTTTGGACTAAAATGGTAAACTTCGTCCACTTTTTTTATACTATTACAGAGGCCTTTACATTTATTATTTATAGCTAATAAAAGTGGTGTATTGTTTGTATACCTTTCAGATTAATTTTAACTGCTTAAATTTGTATATGGGTTATGTAAAAAGGTTTCTTTATAAATTTGAATCTATTGCATACATAATTGTTGTTTTTAATTTTGTAGAGGAAATAGTTGCATACTTGCTGATGAAATGGGCCTTGGAAAAACAATACAGACGATCTCATTTCTGAACTATTTATTTCATGAACATCAATTATATGGACCTTTTCTGTTAGTAGTACCACTTTCCACTCTTACTTCCTGGCAAAGGGAAATTCAGACATGGGCTTCTCAAATGAATGCTGTGGTTTATTTAGGTGACATTAACAGCAGAAATATGGTAAGTTGTTTCTCCACAAATTTAGAAATTTAGACATACTTGTCTTTATAGTCTTAGTTTCTAGTGTAAAACTTGCCACAAAGTAAGTACTCTCAATACATATTTTATTGGCTGTAATAAAAGGCAATTTTCATCTGAGTGTCACTTTATGTAATATATATTTTTTCTAATTTCTTACGGAGAATTTCAAATATACATGAAAACAGAAGACTATAATAAAACTCTGTGTGCCCATCTCCAGCTTCACAGGTTTAATGCTTTGCCGGTTTTGTTTCATCTGTACCTCTACAGAGTACTTTCCTCCCAAATATTGTGAAACAGACCCAGACATCATATTTCATCCATAAATGCTATGTTATTAAATGAATTAATCACTTATGTTTTGTTAAATATGAACTTCGTTCAGTGGAAAGTGTATTTAAAAATGTGTCTGCTTTATTTTTATAGGTTTTGATATGCTGTGGTATTTATATTTCATTTATAAGTAAGATGAATGTAGCTTGATGGACTGTTAAGAATTAAAATGGTTTTATTATATAAACAAATTTTTTTGTGTATTTTGGAGGGATTTTTTTTTAGATATTCAAATAAAAGTATACTTAATGTTTGTCTTAAAATTATCTTTAAAATTTCTTGATAGATAAGAACTCATGAATGGATGCATCCCCAGACCAAACGGTTAAAATTTAATATACTTTTAACAACTTACGAAATTTTATTGAAGGATAAGGTTTGTATTACCTATGCTTTTCTATTTTGTGTATATCCATATTTCCTTTATATTGTGGATAGGGTGAGAAGATAAATCATGGGTCAGCAAACTACATCCTGTGGGTCAAATCTGGCTTGTTTTTTATGACTTTTGAACTAAGAATGGTTTTTACATTTTTAGATGGTGTAAAAACAAAGAATATGTGACAAGAGACCATCACACATTTGTCTGAGAAAGCTAAAATATTTACCGTCTGGGTCTTTACAGGAAAAGTTTGCCAACTATTGACTTATATAACACTAGTTTGTCATAGTGTGTTGATTTGTAAATCTTCAAAGAGGAGGAAAATACCTAAAAGAATTAAGCTTCCCCTGGGTGAAGCACTAAGCTAAATGCTTTATAGATGTTGTTTATTTAGTTCTTTATAGTTCATATCTCAAGTACCCATCTATTTTATAAGATACTGCTATTTTTGCTTTATTGGAAAGAAAAATCCAGTGCAAAGAGGTTAATGTGCTTGTCTCCTAGGTCATACAACCATTAAATAGCAGAATGAGGCCTGTCTCTGTTTTAAGTCAGAGACCCACATTTATATATCAGAGATCCACAGTTCATAAAAATCATACAGTGAATTATTTCTACACTTGAAATAAGACACTTCCAAATTTATATCATATTTTCTTTAAATTGACATTAATAGAGGCTTCTGCTGGCTTTAAGCTAAAAATTTTCTGTGAAAATTTTTTAAATACTATTTTAATGATACTATGGTTTTTCTTTTTCCTTTTTTTGAATGTGTAAGCTAGTAAAGACTTTCATTTGCTTTTCTGTTTTCCAGTGGGTGAATTAGTCATGGAAGGAACTTGGTTTTGCATGTTGAGTTACTTTATTTGAGGATTTCAGTAAATCTTGAAATAATATATAATTTTTATTTGAAAAAAGACAAGTTTGCTTTTAATTTTACTTTGCCTCAGTTTAATAATTTGAATTTAATTTTTCTCTTAAAATATTAACTGTGTCTTTCTGTTCATTTTAAGGCATTCCTTGGAGGTCTGAATTGGGCGTTTATAGGTGTAGATGAAGCACATCGATTAAAGAATGATGACTCTCTTCTGTATAAAACTTTAATAGACTTTAAGTCCAATCACCGTCTCCTTATTACTGGAACTCCTCTACAAAACTCCCTCAAAGAGCTCTGGTCTTTGCTACATTTCATTATGCCAGAAAAGTAAGATAAGTTGGGATATACAGTTTTAATATTAGTTTTAAATGTTAAGCTTAGCAGGAAAATAATTAGTGTAGGTACTAAGGTCCGTAGAAGTTTTATTGTCCTAGAACATTAGACCACAGATTTTTAAGAAGGAAAATAAAAAAAAGGAAATGGGATGCAACATTTCGTATTTCTAATATTTTAATTTTTCAGTTTTGTAAATAAGTTTGAGTCATGTGTAATAAATTACAGCAGTTGATTTTGCCCTTGTTCAAAATAATATTCGTTTGAAAAACTGAAACAGTATCCTTCTTAATATTTAATAGTAGCAATAACTACAATAATAAGGTCCTGGTAACTCCTTTTTTTAAGTGAGGGAAAGTAGACTAGATAAGGGTCAGATAACTTGTTCAAGATGACAAACATTTTTTTTCAATAGATTCAGAATTTTAAAATTATATTCTTTGAGATATATTTTAGTGATAATTCTGTATTTGAAAATACTTTAATTTTATTTAACATCTTTAGCTCAAAGAGAATCATAATTTTTGTAAAAGAACTTATATTTCACCTTTATATACATACAGGACAGATTTCTTGGGAAGGATAGTTCTTAGAAGTGACTAATATTAGCAAATCTTTTTTTCTGAAAGTCTATATTTTGTTTATATATGACTACTCTCAAAAAACTCATATGCAATATGACTTTTTTCAGTGGTTCTTCCATTTTCTTAAACTTCTAAGGTTTTCTTCCTGGGAAGATTTTGAAGAAGAACATGGAAAAGGCAGAGAATATGGTTATGCAAGCCTCCACAAGGAGCTTGAGCCGTTTCTGTTACGCAGAGTTAAAAAAGATGTGGAAAAATCTCTTCCTGCCAAGGTTGAGCAGATTTTAAGAATGGAAATGAGTGCTTTACAGAAACAGTATTACAAGTAAGCTGTAAACAGACCACATGTTTTGGATATTTAATTCTAAATAACCCTCTGTAACCTTTTCTCATCGAGGTGGCCCCCTGCCCCACAATAGGTTTTTAGAGCAATAACAATTCTTGAATTTTAGAATAGGTTTATTCTATGGGCTCCTGAAGCAAAGAGAGATTGAATGGCATGTTCAAGATCATGGGTAACCTAAGACTTAATTGTGTTTGTCTATTTTGTGCTCTGTTACCATATAGAGGGTTCTGTTAAGTGTTAATACTATTTTTTTTTAAGATTTTATTTATTTATTTGAGAGAGAGAGAATGAGAGATAGAGAGCACGAGAGGGAAGAGGGTCAGAGGGAGAAGCAGACTCCTTGCTCAGCAGGGAGCCCGATGTGGGACTCGATCCCGGGACTCCAGGATCATGACCTGAGCCGAAGGCAGTCGCTTAACCAACTGAGCCACCCAGGCGTCCCTAAGTGTTAATACTAAAGTGTTAGTGATACTAAGGCATTATTTTGTAGTTATGATAATTACATAATTGACAGAGGTAGAGACCAGAAAAAGAAACTTAAAATTTTAGGCCCCCTGTTGAAGAATATTAATCATACTTTAGATAAATGTATACTTTATACTTTGGATATATGTAAGATCTATACGGTACTACTTCAAAGAATCGAAAGGTAATACTTGTCCTAATAGTTATTTAAACATGTAATTGCATAAAATGCAGTGCTACATGCATTTAGATTTTCAGAAACTTATTTCATGGTAACATCTGTAAAGTGCCATACATTAAAAGAAAATACATTTATTGCATGAATTTTACGTTTGTATTGTGGAAAATTTCAAACATATACAAAAAGAGGATGACATAATAAATTCCCAAAACTTGGCTTTGTTTTTAACTCATAGCCAGTCTTATTTTATCTCTAGCCATTCCCACTTCCCTCACCTCCTATCATTTTGAGGCAAATCAGAGATAAAATTGTTTCAAGTCCCTTCCAAGATTAACCTTATAAAAAGGAAGAAAATAAAAGATGGTAGAAGACAAAGTATATTGTGGTGAGAGGAAATGTTACATAGTTACATAAATAGTTTGGAGTGATAAAATAACCACCTGTGATTTTTCTACAAGTTGCATATGTATTGTTTAATTGTACTTTAGAGAAGGCAGTGTGGGTAAACCAGGTATGCTCATGTGGTTTCTTATAGGTCTATATTTTGGTTGCCTAATGTAGTAAAATTTGTAAGAAGGTTAATATAGATGATAGCTGACCCATTTTTGAAGTAACTTTGGGGGAAAAAGGATTAATACACTACACTCACTATGTTACATTAAGCCTTTACTGTATATAGCACAGATAACAAGTTACGTGTTGTGTTCTCATTAATTTTATGAAGTTCATAGTCTTGTGAATGAGGTTTGGTCCATTGTATTATCCAGTTGTAAACTTCGTAATGGTGCAATATTGCTTTGGTGCTTGATTGTTTTTTCATGATTTTAGAATTCATTCTGGTAAGTATTCTGCTAAAGCTCATTTTTGTGTTATTTTTTTTTTTTTAAACAGATGGATATTAACTAGGAATTACAAAGCCCTCAGCAAAGGTTCCAAGGGCAGTACCTCAGGCTTTTTGAACATTATGATGGAGCTAAAGAAATGTTGTAACCATTGCTACCTCATTAAACCACCAGATAATAATGAATTCTATAATAAACAGGAGGCCTTACAAGTAAGGATTTTAAAATATTGTTACTTTATAGTAAAGCAATATTGTAGGAATGCTTATTGCAGTTATAACTGAAAATGCCCCAAGGCTTTAATATATTGGTTAGAATTTCTCTTTGGTTATGGTATAATTAAATAATGGGGTTTTTTAAGTCTTTTTAAAAAAGCCTTCAAAATTATAATTTATCCAATTAATTATTTTGATCATTTTTCTAAAAATGGATTTGTATGGACTACCAAGATTTATCCAGCAGAAATCCCTTAGTATATTCTTAATTGACAAAAATTCACATCAGTGAATGTGCTGAATTTGTGATATGGTAATTGGTAGTCTTGAGAAAGACATCTTGACCTCAGGTTTTACCATTCTTGTCACTTCTGGAAGACAAATGGAAAGTATGAAGAAGGCACAACTGCCATCCAGCCACAGTAGTGCTTTAAAGTGCTAGGTTCAGTGACTGATATGTATAAATTAAAATAGGTTTTCTTACTGTTTTAAAACCTTTAGTTGCTGCTGCTTTCAATATATTATTTTTCAAAGATTTTTGGAGAAGTAGTGTAATAACTA
The DNA here is from genome assembly GCF_003265705.2 of Callorhinus ursinus. Classification (NCBI taxonomy): domain Eukaryota; kingdom Metazoa; phylum Chordata; class Mammalia; order Carnivora; family Otariidae; genus Callorhinus; species Callorhinus ursinus. Next base: position 15,355,025 of record NW_027397065.1, on the reverse strand, counting down.
CAAATAAAGTGAAACTGCTCCCCGCATCACTTTACCTCCAAAACATGACAAAAACCTAGGTGCTAAGTGGCAAGGAAAGTCTTAGCTGGCATAGATCAAAGTGATCTTAGAAAGTCCTAGAAAATTTTGAAAACTGAAATAAACTGTTTTCCAACATTATAAAAACATAACATTTCAATTTTAAATATAAAGAGGATGAAGTATTAAGTGGAGTATTTGTTTCATTTGATTGATTCTTTTCACATGCTGTAACAGCTGTAATTTATTGTTTCCTAGCACTTAATCCGTAGTAGCGGAAAATTGATTCTTCTTGACAAACTGTTAATTCGCCTAAGAGAACGAGGCAATAGAGTTCTTATTTTTTCTCAAATGGTGCGGATGTTAGATATACTTGCAGAATATTTGAAATACCGTCAATTCCCCTTTCAAGTAAGCATTTCATTTTTTCTTTTTGGTTGCCTTAAATTTCATCTGATTCTTGAGGGTGTTCTACAAAATTACCTTTGAAATTCTTCTGTATAGATTTTTATATAAACTGTACTTTTAAGATAATATATCTGTTTTAAAAATTTCTATTTTTGGGGTGCCTGGTGGCTCAGCCAATTAAGCTGACTCTTGATTTTGGCTCAGGTCATCTCATGGTCATGAGATAAAGCCCCAGGTCAGGCTCTGCACTGGGTGTGGAGCCTGCTTAAGACTGTCTCTCCTCCTCTCCCTCTGCCCCTCCCCTCCTCTCTCTCTCTTCCTCTCTGGGGGAAAAAAAAAATTCTGTTTATCATTATTCCTTTTTTTTCTTCTTGACCTTACATTTAGCAGCAAAGCAGTTTTTCTCTTCTCTAATTTTTATTTTAATTCTGTACTTCTGTGCTCAAATCTAAATGGGCAGCATTATGTATTAGGCTTTAGTTTGAGGAAGGGAAAGAGAGAGCAGTCCTTGTGAATGTTACCAGAACTGTTACAGATTCTGAAGAATAATGTTCTCATAGTTATTCTAATACATAGCTTGCTGTATAAAACTATAGATGACTCCAAGGAAGGTACTAAAGACCAAAATGGTCTTATAGTCCATCTATTCAGTATTTATTTTGAAATCCATTCAGTGTAATTAAAGCTAATATGAATGTTTAATGTTAGGAGACAGGTGCTAGTCTCAGTACTTTCTAATAATTTAATCCTTATTTAATGCTTTTATGAACAGTGCCTGGAACCTAGTGAACACTCATATAACTAGTAAATGATACATATTTAGTGCAGGAAATAAAATAGAGATAGAATTATAAAGATGAATCTCAACAGACATAATCCCTGCTCTGTTGGGAGTTTACATCATAATGTGGAAGACAGACATTAAGCAGGTAATTACAAATAAAAATAACATTACAACTCTGGTAATGTCTGCTTTGAAGGACAGGTTTTTGGTGATATGAACATGATTGAGAAATATATAGTCATTCACGCTAGGGGAAAAGTATGGAAAAAGTATCATTTGATTTTCTTAACAACTTTATTCAGATGTAATTTCCTTCCCATGCAATTCATCCATTTAAAGTGTACAATTAAGTGATTTTTTAATATATGCACAGAGTTGGGCAGCCATCAACACAATCTTAGTATGTTTTCATCCCCTCAAAAAGAAACTGTACCCTTTAGCTATCACCGTGTTTCTCCATATCACCCCTCTCTCCCCACCCTAACCCTGTGTCGTTTTTAGACAAACTATTACGTGTACATGGTCAAACAAAACAAATAGTAAAGAAGTGCTTATTAGCAATTCTTTGCCTCTAATCCCTTCTCATTCCCAGATTAATTCCCAGAGAAAATTACTTTTACCACTCTTTTGGTTTAGGTCATACTTCAATAAATGGTATACCCACTGTTTTTTAAAAGTCTTTACTAATTGTAATTGTTAATGAAAAAGAAACAAATAGCACTATTTAAGTTTTTTTTTTTTTATTTTGGACATCAGCTAATGTTTAGTAAGGACTCAGTATATATATCCAACACTGAGCTAAGTGTTTTACTGTGTTCTCTCACTGAGTGCTCTGAATTTTGTGAAGGAAGTACTACTATTATGTTCATTCCCTGAGAAAGAAACAAGGTGAAAAGTCAAGATCACTTGCCTGGGCACTCATGAATACTGAAGACACTCAAATGCAGGCTATTTAACTAGAACCCATCGTTCCCCAAATCAGTGACTTTCCCAAACTTAATCAAGGGCTTTTGCTGGACTCCTTTCTCTCTCTCTCTCTCTCCCTCTCTCCCTCTCTCCCTCTCTCCCTCTCTCCCTTTAAATTTCTTTTAAAGATTTTATTTATTTGAGAGAGAGAGAGCACGCATGAGCAGGGAGGAGGGCAGAGGGAGAGTGAGAAGCAGACTCCCCACTGAGTGGGGAGCCCAACATGGGGCTTAATCCCAGTACCCTGAGATCATGACCTGAGCCAAAGGCAGACACTAAACCAACTCAGCCCTTGGACCCCTTTCTCAGAGCTTTTGATTCAGTAGATCTGCGATGGGGCTCAAAAATTTGCATTTCTAAGTTCTCAGGTGACACTGATGGCTGTTGGTCCAGTAACCAGACTGGACTTAATCAGCATTTACAAAACTGTGGTCTGTAACCTATTAATGGATCTGGGAATCATTTCAATGAGTTGTACCAACATTTTGAAAAAATGAAATAGATTTTAATATATGAGGGTATAGCATGGTAAACTGTGTCATGTAACTTGCTTTGGGTATACAGCTGTGTACTCATTCATGTGTAAAATGTATTTCTTACAGTGAGACTCAGGAAGAATGATAACCATTGTCATTACTTACTGTTATTATCTGGGGAAATAGTTTTAGTGGTTAACAACACAGACTTGACAGAATGCCTGGGTATTGTCTTCTTGCCTCTTAGGTGCCTTATACTCTTACAGTCTTAGCAAAAGCAATACTGCCTTTTCATACTTAATTTCATTGTTGATTTTAATATCTTTTTTAAATATTTGAATCTGTTATATGCAATATTTTAATGTTTTATTCTAGAGATTAGATGGATCAATAAAAGGGGAACTGAGAAAACAAGCTCTAGATCATTTTAATGCTGAAGGATCAGAGGTATGAATGCTTTTAAAATTGTAAATTAATCATTTTAGTTGTATGTGCTTTTTTTTTTAAATCTTGTTGTTACCCAGTTTTTCTTTGTAAGTGAGGTTTTAAAATCAATATTCTATGTTAAATCTGAAGAATTTTACTCTTTCTCATCAATACTATTTCAGCATAGGACAGTTAATTTGATTCAGAATAAATTAGTCCACTTTCATTTACAAATTTTTAAATTTGATATATATTATTCCTATGTATATTTTTTTAGGAGTCTTGTTGATTGGTTTTGCTAGAGGTTTTTGTATTTTATTAGTATTTTTTAAAAATGCCTTTTACTTTTATTGGTAAAATACTTTTAAATTCAAAAAATCAGTTGTAAAATTCTCTAATTATTCACAGTCACAGTTAAGACGAATTTAAAATTGAGCCTATTTATAATTCCTTACAGGATTTCTGCTTTTTGCTTTCCACAAGAGCTGGAGGCCTGGGAATTAATTTAGCCTCTGCTGACACTGTTGTTATATTTGATTCTGATTGGAATCCACAAAATGATCTTCAGGCACAGGCTAGAGCTCATCGAATTGGGCAGAAGAAACAGGTATTTTTTTTTTTTTATTTTACTTTTAGATTCCTTTTTTATGATCATCAGTGTTTGGAAGTTGGTTTATCTTCTGGGTCAGATCATTGGAACACAGTCATGTTGCTCTTTAACAGGTAAAGTACTCAGGAACTCAGATTTACCAAAATCACCTAGAAGGTCTGGCAGAATTGAATACCCGAGCGGGGAGGGGTTGGGGAGTGGATGGAGGGCACCGCAGACCCTGGGTGGGGAGCCTGCCCAAGGAGCACCCTGGGGCTGGCACGGCAGGCGCCGCGCATCGCATACACACACAGCTGTCAGATCCGGATTTCAGAGACCTAACAGCTGCAAGGCCTGCCATAATAGGATTATGCATTCTCTTTTAATCATACATTCTGTTTACAGCTGTAGAGTACCAATGTTTTTCATTGAAAACATAAGCATTAAAGTGTCTTTATTATCTTAACTATTGGAGATTTTGCTTAGGATATTGCCACCTTTTTGTTAACCTGTATCTTATCCATTTGCCTATAAGATTCTTTATGCAAAAAGCCATTCTGATTTTATAGTTTTTGTACAGCTGACACTGTTGTAATAGGCCTTGAGATCATGGCCTTGGTCCTTGTATTTTAATTCATTTACCTCCATCTAGAGTAGTGCTTCTCAAACTTCTCCAAAGCAAGAGATACGAACAAATAGCACAGAAAGAGCACATTTATATTACCCTTTTAAGATTTCATGTTTCCTACTGAAAAATATGTCCATAATTTTAATTGAAAAAAATATTTTGCCTAAATAATTCTCATAAAACTCTCATCAGAAATACATTACGCTTCTTTCCGTAATTTTCATACTCTGGAACAACATTGCATACCCCTAAGTGTGATAGCTTGTATTTACAGTAGTGGTTCTTAACATCATCAGACCCAGCGACCCCTTTTAACAACAGCTGTTTTTAGCACCCCCTTTTCCTTGAATACATGAATTTGAAAATAATTTGAATGCCCTAGTAACAATTTAGGTAAAAAACAAAACAAAGTCTATTTAAAAAATAGGTATTTTAATATATAGGACTACACTGGGATATAAAGAACAAATTTAGAGTTGCGAAAATTAGAGCGGGACTCATTCTCTATAGAAAGTACAAAGGAAGGAAAGATCAGGTGTATTGGTGCATAAGACAATAGAAATTAGCATTAAAATTAGATAATAACACTTACTTACACATTATAAAGAGAAGCAGACTTGAAGTAGGGATAATAACATGCCAAGATAAATTATAGACTGTCAGGAGAGGGTGAAGAAATAAGATAATCTCACAGTTGAGCTGGGCCTAATGTATATGTGAATAGTCAAAATAGCCCTGTTTTATGAATGAGATAGGGAGTAGTGGTTAATTGCACTAAACCCCCCTATATTGAAATCCTCAGTACATGGCTGGGCTCATACTCCATTTATATTACTTAAATACTACTTAATAGGTGATAGAAAGTAGAGGATACATTAGAAGAACCAGTTAGATAAAATACTATATAAAGTTGCATGGTAGACCTCTAGGAAGAATATTTGAGTAAGATCGTAAAATAATGGTAACAGATTTCTTACTATTTTGTTACAAAACTTAAAAAATAAACGTGACATAAATATGACTGTATTTTAAAATATAATTTAATTATTTAATACATTTAAAATATATAAATATGAATACATGTTTTTATTAATGATTATTGAGGTATATTCTTTATTATTTCATTATTGGTGTATTAAGATTCCTATGCCTCAGGTACTTGGCTGTTTTTTGTTTGTTTTTTAAGTTTTTATTTAAATTCTAGTTAACATACAGTGTAATATTAGTTTCAGGTGTACATTATAGTGCTTCAACTCTTCCATACAACACTTGGTACTCATCACAACAGGTGTCTTCCTTAATCCCTATCACCTATTTAAACCCCCCCCCCCCCACCCACAGGGTAACCATCAATTTGTTCTCTGTTGTTAGGAGTCTGTTTCTTGGTTTGCTTCTCTTTTTCCCCTATGATCAGTTGTTTAGTTTTTTCAAATTCCACATGTGTGAAATCATGCACGTACCTGTGGTTTTACTAGTATTTGGTTCTAAATCTGACACAGGGTATTTCATATCTTTTATTAAATATTTATGTGCAGCAACTACAAAATGAGTATAGATGAGTAATACAGATGAGTTTTATTGGTGACACCAGTACTATACACATTTGGAAATAACTTTGACAGAGATCTAAATAAAAGGGTATCTATGCAATAGTTACAATGCTGAAAAAACTAGTGTATGTTTTATAACTTCATTAAAACTCTTCTTGTTTACCTTAAAATGGAGTTCAAATTTAGACTGAATAATTTAAAAAGGTTTTTAAAAATCATTTGTAAGACTTGAAAAACTCAGGATACTTTTTCTTTGTGCCTGAATGTCCAGTTTAATGCAGAATGTCTGGTATCCCAGGTCCCTTTGCTCTTAAGTACTGGTAAGCCCACCTAATGATTTCAAAAACTATAAAAATGTTCCCATAAATTTTCAAAATATCCCTATATGGTGGTACTGTTTGATATAGAACTCCTGACCTTTGGGTATTTCAGATGAGCAAAATGAATCCTTTTTACTACATTTTATGTTTCATTATGCATATCTTTACAGGTGAATATTTATCGTCTAGTTACAAAGGGATCAGTTGAAGAGGATATACTTGAAAGGGCCAAAAAGAAGATGGTTTTGGATCACCTTGTGATTCAGAGAATGGACACAACTGGGAAGACAGTACTACATACAGGTTCTGCCCCCTCAAGGTAGTTATTATTTTTTTTTTTTTTAAGATTTTTTCATTTGAGTGAGAGAACATGAGCCGGGGGCAGGGAGAGAAGAACAGAGGGAGAGAGAGAAGCTGACTTCTCTCTGAGCAGAGCCCGATGACACGGGGTTCTGTCCCAGAACCCTGAGATCATGACCTTAGCCAAAGGCAGATGCTTAACCAACTGAGCCATCCAGGCACCCTGGTAGTTACTTTAATATTTAAAAAAAAAAAAGTCATTTAGAATCCTTCACTCATTTTCCTGAAATCTTGCATGCTATAAGCAGATCTTTGAGGTACCATATTTAGTTTTGTAATTATTTAAAGCACTGGAGTAATTTTTAGTCAAAAGCATACATTCAGCACTGATTTTACCACTCAAGTTTTATAAATCTTGGGAGAAATTCCTTTAACTTCCAGGTTTCAAGTTCTTAACTTTTAAAATAAGTGCACTTATAATACGTAACATGTCTGTCATATAAATTATATAAAGTTGACTATGTCAATAATGAATAAAAGTGCAATGTAAATATTGTTAACTGTTAGTATTAAGCATTTTTATTTGTTTTATTTATTTGTTTTTCTTGATTTAGTTCTACTCCTTTCAATAAAGAAGAATTATCAGCCATTTTAAAGTTTGGCGCTGAGGAACTTTTTAAGGAACCTGAAGGAGAAGAACAAGAGCCCCAGGTAAAAAAAAAAAAAAAAAAAAACTTGCCTAAAAATGTGCCATTTCCTTAAACTTACAAGTATAAGGTGTATCTACTTCAAAATATGTTAAAATATACTTAAAGATTTCTTTCTAATTATAGGAAATGGATATAGATGAAATCTTGAAGAGGGCTGAAACTCATGAAAACGAACCAGGCCCTTTAACTGTAGGAGATGAATTGCTTTCCCAGTTCAAGGTAGATTTTTCTTTTTAATTTTTCTTTCAAATTATCTAAATTGAGAGGGAGTGATTATTTTTTGTCATTTTGCATTTTATTAATCTCTTTAAGCACAATCAACATGATAATTTCTCAGTATTTTTGGCTTAAAATTTGCTATGGTGTATGAAAATTTTTCTCCCTTATTCTGACAAACCAGTAGCAACTTCTTTTGAAAAGGACCAAATCATTTATGAATAGGTACATAACAGTGGAATGAGGAGGGCTGTTATTCTAAATAGGATCTAAAAAAGTGCTTGGCAAATAGCACATCCTCAAATATTTGGGTAAATAGTGAACATGATCTCTAATGGAGATTTCTATGACAAAAGGCTTTTAGCCTTCTATTTGTTGGAGCAGTTTTTGACATTAAGTTAAGCATTATCACACCTGAGAAAACTCAAGTTAATCAGTCCATGTAAGCAGTGAGCTCCTATTAGTACCTATAAATACCCCTGGTTTGGTGAGGGTTAGGTTGCAAGGAGTCCTAAAGCAGTGTAAGTCAGCCAGCCTCATAGAGTAAGTTGTATGCCAGTTGTTTAGTGTAAAGAAGCAGGTTCCTCTATAGCCATTTTCATGAACTGAGGGTTTTAAGGAGAGCAGTTCAGTTTGTGTCATTTGTTCATTCAACAAATATTTATTGAGCATCTGTGGTGTGCCATGCACAGGGACACAGCAGTGAATAAAAACGTTTGTAATTTTAATGAATCACTCTGGCCGCATTGTGGAGGATATACTGTAATGGAGCAAGAATTAAAAGCAGGGAGATAAGTTAGAGGTCTATTTCTTTAATCTTGAGGAGAAGTTAAGGTTTCTGGAACCTGTACTTAATCTGGGTGTGGTCTGATTAACTCTACGTTGTTACACTATTTGGTTTTAATTTGACTAATTGGCAGTTTGAAAAAATGTCACTGATCAGCTGAGTAAAGTAAATACAGATTACTTTTATAACAGTGAGTTAATTCTCCTAAACTGCTAGCTTTAGGGCTTTCATCACAGTTAAATAATAGACACAGGGTGTCTGAGTGGCACAGTCGGTTAAGCATCTGATCTTGGTTTCCATTTAGGTCGTGATTTCATGGGTTCTGGGATCGAGGCCCATGTAGGCCTCCACACTCAGCGGGGAGTCTGCTTGAAGATTCTATTCCTCTGCCCCCTCCATGCATGCATGTGTGCATTCTCTCGCTCTCAAATAAATAAATCTTTAAAATAAATAAAGACATGAGAGAATGAACACTATTTGCAGTGTCATTTCTTAACACAGGATAAGCACAAGTTTTTTTCACCCACTTTTTCTAAGTTTTAATGTGCCACTATTGGCAGTTAGGTTTAACGAATCCCTTCCATGTACCAGAGTCTTCATAGTTCCTTAAATGTATTCTCTTATTTAATCTTCACAAAATTTAGTGAGCTCTTTCTATCCCTTTGTTTAAGATGAAGAAAGTAGGAACCTAAGAAAGGTTATCTCTGGACCCAGAGTTCTTTGTGTCTTGTCAGTAGCTTTTTTGTTACTTTTTATGATTATAAAAAAAATATTGGTTTATTCTACAGAACTTTGTAGTTAATGGACTGGTGTGGTATTTTCAGCGGAAGATGATTTAGCATGTTACTATAAATTATTTTTTGGTCTGTCAACTAATTTTGTTGAGCAGCAGGACAAAAGAGAATCATTCTTAGAAGTTTTTTGGTTTATTCTACTTTGACTTAATAAAAAATAATAAATAATAAAGAAGTAATAAAGAACTTAGAGAGTTTAGCAGTCATTTTTGGTTTAATCCATAGTCCTTTTCATTATCCTGAGGATATTTAAGTTTTATTGCCTTATTCTGGTATGTCACGTCCTCTCCCCTAAAATGCAAAATGTAATTTAAGGATGAGTTTTTCTTTAATGCTTATTCTGTTAAAATTCTTGAATTTAAGGTTGCCAACTTTTCAAATATGGATGAGGATGACATTGAGTTGGAACCAGAAAGAAATTCAAAGAATTGGGAAGAAATAATTCCAGAAGATCAAAGAAGACGATTAGAAGAGGAAGAAAGACAAAAGGAACTTGAAGAAATTTATATGCTCCCAAGAATGAGAAACTGTGCAAAACAGGTGACTTTTTAATTTAAAAGATTATTGTTGTAAGGGTATTCATACCTGAACTGATCTGGTTTTATTTATAAAGCATACTGGTCCGTTGTTTTCTTTTGTAGTGTTTTCAACTGATTTAATAATTCTTGCGTCATAAAATAAGTTGGGAAGTGTTCACCCCTCCTCTCCTTTTATGAAGAGTTTGTATAGAATTGGTATTCTTCACTAAATGTTTGGCACTATTTGTCAGGGAAACCATCTAGGCTTGGAGTTTTCTTTGTTACAAACATTAATTTCTTTTATAAATATAGAACTATTCAGAATATTTCTTTCTTGGGTGAGTTTGGTAGTTTCTTTCAAGGAATTTGTCCATTTTATCTAAGTTGTTGAATTTATGGGCATAAAGTTATTCATAAAATCCCCCCAAAATCATCCCTGGTTTCATTTATTTTTCTGTTTCAGATTCATTGATTTCTGCTCTTTATTACTCTTTGGGTTTGCTTTAATTTGCTCTACTTTTTTTAGTGTCTTAAGATGTATTCTTAAGGGCGCCTGGGTGGCTCAGTTGGTTAAGCGACTGCCTTCAGCTCAGGTCATGATCCTGGAGTCCCGGGATGGAGTCCCGCATCGGGCTCCCTGCTCAGAGGGGAGTCTGCTTCTCCCTCTGACCCTCTTTCCTCTCATGCTCTCTATCTCTCATTCTCTCTCTCTCAAATAAATAAATAAAATCTTTAAAAAAAAAAAAGATGTATTCTTAAGACAATTTAATCAAGACGTTCCTTTTATAATATTATTAGCGTTTAATGCTACAAGTTTCCCTCTAAGCACTGCCTTTTTTGAATCTTGTAAATTTTGATACCTGTTGTGTTTTCATTTTCATTCATTTCAGAGTATTTTCTAATTTGCCTTATGGACATACTCTTTGACCCGTAGGTATTTTTTTGTTGGTTTGTTTTTGTTGTTTTTTGTTGTTATGAAGTGTGTTAATTTCCAAATATTTGGGAGATATTCTGATTATTTTTGTTATTGATTTCCATTTTAATTCTGTCATCATCAGCATACCTTGTGTGATGTGAATTTTTAAAAATTTATTGCTGTTTATTTTATGACCCAAATGAGGAAAATAGGAGATTTTTAAATAATGGTAACAGGGCCATGCCAGGCTACATCAGATGCTGCTACGAAAGGAAAAAAACTTTAATACTAGATTTTTTGTTTGAATTAACTTCTATTTTTTAGAATATCGCGTTATATTTCTGAGCTTTTTTGGTGCCTCCTTAAATTTTGAGCCTGAGGCAAATGAGGGAATTGCTTAGTCATCTTTCTGCTCTCTTTCCCTCAGGGGTAGAGTGTTTTGTTTTCTTTTTCTTTTCCTGCAACAGTATTGTGTCTTCTGTCTTCAGTGAGGTGCCCTCAGTGCAGTAGAAAACTGCTCCCTTTCTCCAGGCCATCATCTGGAAGAAAGTTTTTTCTGATCTCCTGCCCAGTCTTACTCATGAGCACCTGTTGGGAGTTTTGCGGAGGAATATCTGAGAGGGGGTGCAGGTTCTGTTTTCCATGCCTTTCCTTTCCAGGACTCTCCCAGTCACCCAAACAAAGCCTTTAGCAAATTTTAGCTAATTTCCTTTTGCCTGCTTTTATGTTATTTGATGACTACAACTCATGCTTTTCACAGGTGAGGCAGTATTCAGGTTCCATCTTTTCTTACAAACTCTGCTGTATTTTCTTATATTTTAGACTATTAGATTGCCTTGTGATTTTGACGTGTGTAAGAGAAGTTAGGATTTTGTAGATCAGATTTGTTGTTAGGATTGGGGCATCCTATCAGTAGGCAGAAATGGAGCCAAATGATGTGTGTGTCTGAATGTGACCATGTATGTAGTTTCTTTTTAGTGTTTATTCCTGCCAACCCCATAATAATTTCCTTTTATAGTACGCGGGAAGCACAGCATTATATTACTACTTTTGAAAGAATGAGAGGAGGTTAGAATGAGTAAGAACTGAATACTGTCTTTGACTTTCAATTAGCTTTCAACATACTAGGGGTTCAGAAAATGCACGGTGACTTCCAGAAACTTACAGAAAATATGTTTTGTTGTTTCTGTTAAATAATGAGTGTTATAAATATTGTTACCGTTGATGTTTTTTTAATTCTATGTTTATGCTATTTGATTAATTGCTTGTTAATAATTTTTCTCATTTTTACAAAAGGACAATTTTTGGGGCGCCTGGGTGGCTCAGTCGGTTAAGCGTGTGACTCTTAGTTTCTGCTCAGGTCATGATCTCGGGTTGTGAGATCCAGCATTGGGCCCCATGCTCAGCGGGGAAACTGCTGGAGATTCTCTTTCTCTCTCTCTCCCTCCCTCTCCTCCTCAGACGCGTGCATTCTCTCTCTCTCTAAATAAATCTTTAAAAAAAAAAAATTATTTTCTTTCTGATATATAAGAATGTTTCTAAAAATGTTAGGGCCGTTAATAACTCTTTGTCATTAACCTGCCATGTTTTTCTCTGTTTTGTTTGCTTTTTAATCTTATTTAGAAAATTTTTTGATAAACAGACAAGATCTGAATTTGTTAATTCTCTCAGTCTTTTCCTTCTTAATGTTTTCTTTGCACTTACAGTTAGAAGCCTTCTTTAGTCTAAAGTTGGATAAATTTTTGTTTTCCAATTCCAGATTAGTTTTAATGGAAGTGAAGGGAGGCGCAGTAGAAGTAGGAGATATTCCGGATCTGATAGTGACTCGATCTCAGAAAGGAAAAGGCCAAAGAAACGTGGAAGACCACGGACTATTCCTCGAGAGAATATCAAAGGATTTAGTGATGCAGAAATTCGGCGGTAAGATGACATAAGGCTATTTTACTTCAGCTTCCTTTTATTAGAAGGTGAAATTAAAATAGACAAATCCCACAATTTTCAGAGATTAAAATGAAAGTTTTAGAGAAGGCAAATATATGATAATTGTGTAGGGATTGAATGGTTTGCTTTTGGGTCTTCATTTATAGCTATGAAAAATAAAACTTGGTATGTGATCTCTGCATGTTATTTATTTATTGTTAGTCTACTTAGACTGCTAAATTTTTTTGGTTTTATTAAAAATATGGTTCAGAATAGTGGCCCTTTTGAAAATGAATGTATATTTTAGTACATTAGACTTATTTATTAAAATTTCTCCATTTATGACTCCCAACATTACTATTTTTATGTGGGAATACTGTAGTTTCATATTTTTCTAGTTTATTTTAACACTGAGGAGATGTGCTTTTTGAAAGTAACAATGTTAAAAGCATTTCTGATATGTCCAAGTAGGAATTGAGGTAAGATAGTCACGTAGGATAAATTACAGTTTTCTTTCAAAATATGTTTGTTCTTTATACACATTCATATAAGGGGACTGTGATAACAGCCTACTTTTGTTTATGTAATATTTTTGCTTATGAAATTTGTAAAAAGGTTTGCTCACTGTTATATTTTGAGAGTCTGTTGTTTCTTTCAAGCCATTGTAGTAACTCTTTTCTTTTAATCATAGACCTGACCGATAAAGTTCTTCCTCATTCTTTCTACCAGAAAACTAACTATATTGTTAGATTTTATTAAGGGTATTTTTATGACCACCTGATTTGCTGGACTTTCTGTCTTTAGTTGAAGAACATTTCAACTTCTACTTTTCCTGGATATTTTCCCTCATCCATCAACCACTTGGGTAGCTTTGTTCTTAAGTAAAATTTTTATTTTCCATTGTTGGTATTATGCCATACATCTGAAATAAAGCTATTATTCAGTAAACTTTTATCAATACTTGGAATGTGAGGAGGTGTAGTATGGTTGACAATTCTGGACACACTTCCTGTGGTAGCCTTGAACTTGTCTTGTGAAAATAATAAAGTAATTTCTAAAATAAAATTTAGTTTCTATTGTTTTATTTATATTGGTTTCTAAACATCATCGTGGGTGTTAAAATATGTCTTGCTTGGTATATCTTAATGTTTTAACATTTTTGTCTTTAGCATAGTTTATTCATTTGTGTTGGTATGGTAACAGTGCCTTGAATTAATTTTTGTACTAACAACTGTTTTCTTTATTTCTATGTATTTATAAATCTATTTTTTAATGAATAGTGAAACCCACACTTAAACCAAACAATTATTTTCTGTTAGGTTTATCAAGAGTTACAAGAAATTTGGTGGCCCTCTGGAAAGGTAAATATGTTTGTCATTCTCATAGAATTACAGAATGTGTGTTTACATGCTGTCAACTTTATTTATATACACTACTATTGGGTTTAGCTACTTTGTTAAATTTGCTTTAAAAATCATAGCATTAGTCTGTAGAAAGCAAATTTCAGATTCTTTAAAAGGTTTTCATATTCTTAATTCTCTCTAGGCTCTAAAATTTTATCTACAATGAAGTTTTCTATAAAATATGTATGTCTGTAAAATACTCAACATTTTATAATTGTACTTTTCAAATGCTTTTATCCCATCTTTTTCATCCCAAACTTATAAATAGCAGATTTATCCTTTAGAGAAGGTGAGTTGCTAGCTTAGTCTTTTAACTTAAAGACCAGTTCTCTTTTCCCTTAGTAGGGAAATTTTCTTAAGTTTCCCTAATTACAGTTCCTTTTTATATGAACTATTAAAATTCAGAGTATCAGGACAGTCGTATGTGTGTGTTTTAAGTTAGTGGTTAATTTCAGTACATGTTGGTGATTTGAATATTCTTTTGTCCTTTGTTGTGGCAAGCCCAATGTCTGAACATACAGTGGCAAAGACTCAGATTGGCTCAGTTCTACTTTTTCTCTCCAAAACTCCCTCTTAAAGATACTCTGTTTTATTTTGAATATTTAGAGTTACTATACTGTATTTATCAAAAAAAAAATCCACATGTAACTGGACCTGTCCAGTTCAAGCCTGTGTTGTTCAAGGGTCATCTATATTACAATGCTTAACCACTTTAAAATTTAAGATTTGATCGGTTATGAAAAGCTTTTACAGAATTATTACATAATCTTTAAGTTGGAAGCATACCATTTTTTTCTATAATGAATTAATTGGTTAACTTTATTATTCTTAGATACATAAATGAATTGTTTCCCTGCCAAATTTTTTAAACATTTTTTGAACTCCTTTTTTATGTATCTTGTGCCAGTTATGTGAACTAGACTTTGTAGGGCATGTAGAGTGACTTGTAGAGCTTGAGACAGGGTGAAACTTATTCTCTCTTAAATGGCACCACTTTATTCTGCATATTTACCTGAAAATTGATTTATTTCATTAACAGATTAGATGCAATTGCTCGGGATGCTGAATTAGTTGATAAGTCAGAGACAGACCTCAGACGACTAGGAGAATTGGTGCATAATGGTTGCATTAAAGCTTTAAAGGATAATTCTTCAGGAACAGAACGAACAGGTAATATTAAAGTGAGAGTGATATAAAGAGAGGTAAATGGAAGTTTCACATAATGCTTTTACTGAGTTAAGAGGTTATTATTATCATAGCCACCTATTCATTACTCTTTAAAGACGCTTTCAAAAACAAAGCAGGACCATTCCTGGGTAATAGGAAATGGGTAACAGAATTGTATTCTTGAAAGCAATAGAGTATGTCTAACTGTCTGGTGTATTCAAGCTAGTTGTTAATATCAGAAGTTACTGTATTTTTAGTATAGATGGCTGGGAAAAGATAGTGTACATATGTGATACTGGCTTTGGGCATAGTTACTTCATTATGCTTATTTTGTAATTTAACTAAATGAAAATATGTAGTTAAGATTTAGTAATAAGGTATACTGAAAAAAATTATGCTAGGCCACTTATTTAGAAGGTGACAGTATTAATAGATGTATCTTGTGCAATTGATAAAAATTATGGAAATGCTTTCTATGAAATGCTTTCTTTGAATCCACATCGGCTATATTATAATCTCTATAGTATGTACAGAAAAATCTTGTAGTGAAATTTAAGGTTTGCCAGCAGGTGCCACCCCCCAATAATAGAAACAAGTAGTACTTATATCTAAATAAGTGATGTTTATTAATATAAGTAATAGCATATCTTTGTATTTTGTAGAATTGTATATTTCATATTTTTTTATGTCTTGAAAAAAATTAAGGTGGTAGACTTGGAAAAGTGAAGGGTCCAACATTCCGAATATCAGGTGTACAGGTGAATGCCAAGCTTGTCATCTCCCATGAAGAAGAATTAATACCATTGCACAAATCCATTCCTTCAGATCCAGAAGAAAGAAAACAGTGAGTTGCTTACTTTATCCATTGTAAATTATTTGTTGTTATTCAATAATTTGGGTATGTATGTTATAAAAATGTCTTTTATGTCATTGGTTAGTTTGAATGGAATGTTTTTAAAAATAAAATAAGGCATAGTATTTTGAGGTTCCAATAACTTAAATATATTCTTCAAAATTAATTTTTAATATGGCAGTTAAAAACTTGACCATGGTTATTAACTTTGATATAGGTATACTATCCCATGCCACACAAAGGCAGCTCATTTTGATATAGACTGGGGCAAAGAAGATGATTCCAATTTGTTAATTGGTATCTACGAATACGGATATGGAAGCTGGGAAATGATTAAGATGGATCCTGACCTCAGTTTAACACACAAGGTACTTAGATATTTCTTGTGTCCGTTGACTACTGATGTTGAATTAGATTTTTGCTTTTTAAATTATGTTAGAAATAAACTTGATTGATAGGAAACCAAGGCTTTAACTAGCTGTATGACCTTGGCTTCTTGGTTTTCATGAAGGGGTTGAATTTAAATGATCTCTGAAATTTTGCTTTACCTCTGAAATTATATTTTTATTAAGGCATAGATGTATTTTTCTTTATATTACTAGGCTTAAAATAAAATTCTCATTCTGTCATATTATTCAAGACAATGAATATCATTTATTATCAAACAATGTTTAGAGGTTTTGTGATTTGATACTACCACAGCTAAAATCATTTCTTTGCCTAGACTGGAAAACACTGGAAGCATTGCCTTATTATCATTTATCTTTTTATATTTTACTTCTTCACAGTCACTTTTTTTTTTTTAAAGATTTTATTTATTTGTGAGAGAGAGAATGAGAGATAGAGAGCAGATAGAGAGCACGAGAGGGAAAGAGGGTTAGAGGGAGAAGCAGACTCCCTGCTGAGCAGGAAGCCCGATGTGGGACTCTATCCCAGGACTCCAGGATCATGACCTAAGCCGAAGGCAGTCGCTTAACCAACTGAGCCACCCAGGCGCCCTTCACAGTCATTTTGATATTGGTGTTTTGTCATTTGCTACCTCTGAAGCCAAACTTGAATAGCTTAAATTCCTACTGTAAAAATTTCTTCAGAGTGCATGCTTTGGGTCACCTAAATAGCTGATACATTGTACTTGAGGAATATTTGTATACTTTATATATACTGTTATTCAGAGAGGAAAGAAATCTAAAAATCCTGTAATGTTTAATAACACTGGATGCTAAATACACTTGTATATTTGAAAGAAAATTTTAACCTCACACTTTGTATTATTATTTTGAATGGAAGGATTTTTTTTTTCATATATTTATTTAGAACTCATTCCCAGGCAAATGAAATCTTTGTGGTGGTGTAGTATAAAAAAATGTATTTTGCATTCTTAGTTGTTATTCCTACAAATTTTAACAGTTGTAACTTGCAAGTAAATTATATGTATTTCTTTAAATGAGTAAGCCTTTTTTATAGGCAATAAATTTCTCATTTATTAAAGACAACCTGAAAAAATTAATTTCTTTTCAGATTCTTCCTGATGATCCTGATAAAAAACCACAAGCAAAGCAGTTGCAGACACGTGCAGACTACCTCATCAAATTACTTAGTAGAGATCTTGCAAAAAGAGAAGCTCAGAGACTTTCTGGTGCAGTAAGTTAAAATTTAGATGTTTAAAGAGCAGTTTACTTTTCAGTAAGATAAATTTAGTTTACTAATAGCCCTACACATTTGAGGCTAATACGACCTTATAACTGTATTTTTCTGTAATTTGGTAACTTTAATTGCATATTGTGATATTTTGCCTTAAGTTATCTCTGCATTCCTGTTAAAACTGGTTAAGTCCTATCTTTCGGAAGTGGGATCCTGTTTTTTTTTTTTTTCTCTAGTGTTTAGATAGGTACTGGGGGCAACTTGTTTAGAGTGGTATACTTTTTAAGGGGTCAAGCCTCTATTACTGTTTCATTTGGTGTTACTGGAGAGCTGAAGGTACAGCATAAAGATCCCTGAGCTTATTTATTGGGGAGGGGCCAAAAAAGTAGGAAGAATACACTGAAGAAGAGGTGATTAGAAACTAACAGCCTTTAACCATTTGCATTATAACCACAATGTCAGTAACTATGTACCAATAAAAATATTTCTAATGCTATCTCTGGTAGGATCAAATTTAGTTTAAGATAATAGTAATTTAGGAAGGTGAAAAACCTTCCTTCTGTTTCTTTCAACGTCCACTTTTCTCTAATCCTTTTTGAAAGGAATAATTAGTTATAGTTAGTATCTGTTATTCATAATATGTACTTGATTCATTAAGTTATATCACTTTTGTTGACTTTCCAAGATTGGTGTAGCTTACTACCATTAGACTAAGGATTGGGTAGGAATATGTGTTCTTTTAGCTTTTCAGATTTAGTATTTAAGAAATTTTTTTTCGACTGAATCTGTGGAGTTGGTTAGAATAAAAATAATTATTTTTAGGGAGGGTCAAAGAGGAGGAAAGCAAGAACTAAGAAGAATAAAGCAATGAAGTCTATAAAAGTGAAAGAAGAAATAAAGAGTGATTCTTCGCCCCTGCCTTCAGAGAAGTCCGATGAAGATGATGATAAGGTAAGAATGTGTTTTAGAAAAACAGACTTATATTAGAAAGGGACATAGCATGTTTTAGTATACTTGACATTTAAAATTTGAACTAAGACTTGAAATTTTACTTTTAGGTATTTTGAAGTTCCTTTTTTGTAGTTCATTACATAGTCTCATGTATGGAACAGAATTCTACTCATCTAATAAGAATATCACTAAGAGGGATATAGAGCAAAGGTCCTTCCTTTTCAAACATTTGCCATTTAAATGAGGTTCTGTTTCCATTAATTTTATTTTGAATTTTGAATGGGACCGGCTTACTTTAGTTTTTATAGGAAGGTGAACATTGCATGTATCATTATTAATGGGATTCTAGATTATTTCTTTCTGAATCCACATACGTGCAATCCGTAGTCATGCAAAGAAAAGAAATTAGTCTTTGTCAAGATTTGGTTAGTAATACATTGGCCATACTTGCACTTTTCAGGATGAGATCACTTCTGTGAAACATCCAAATAAAAAAATTAAAACAGAAAGAGACAGTGAAGAAAGACCTGAGCCAGATGTTTTTATAAAGAAGGAATCAGAAGAAAAGAGGGAAGCAAAAGAAAAAGAGAATAAAAGAGAACTTAAGAGGGAGATAAAAGAAAAAGAGGATAAGAAAGATATAAAGGAAAAAGATTTTAAAGAGAAAAGAGAAAACAGAGTAAAAGAAGCTATACAGAAAGAAAAAGACATAAAGGAAGAAAAGGTATGCAAATCATAATGTAAAACTTAGAAAGTGACACAATCAGCATATTTACATTTTAGGAAAATAAATTGCCTGTCAGCCCAGATTAGCCTGAATAACTGAGTTCTTTAAAAATACATGTGGGTATCTAGAAAAGGAGAAAAATAGGTTTGAATCTTTTTTTTTTTTTGAATGCTTTACGTATTAGGGTAACATTACAGAGTAGATTTATTTTTGGTTTCCCAGAAAGATAAAATAGAGTATGGAATGTGAACAAACTATTGTAGAATAAAGAGATATTAATTGTTTTCTGGAAGTGTTAATCATTTCACCTTTGTTTTTGTTGAATTTTTGTTCTTATTTTCTCTTTTTCTTTAGTTGAGCGAATCCAAGTCTGATAGCAAGGAAAGATCCAAGAAATCTTCAGTGTCAGATGCTCCAGTTCATATCACCGCAAGTGGTGAACCAGTTCCCATATCTGAAGAATCTGAAGAGCTAGATCAGAAGACATTCAGCATTGTAAGTAGTAGACTTGCTGGTTATTAATAAGAATTCATATAATATTTTATGTTAATTGGCAGTTTTATCTTTTGGAGCTTTTTAATTTAGAAGTGTATTTGAATTGGGCAGTACTGCAGTTCAGATTGATAAAGGCAATAAATTTAAATTTTGAAAGTTATCTCAAATTTAGAATTAACTTGGAAAAACTTTTTAATAAATTAAAGACTTTAAGGAGAGGCATTTAGGGAATACTTGGAGCAAATTTTTTCCCCTTCAGCTTTAGAATTGTAAACTACTCTGTTCCTGAACCTTTTATCTTTGTAACATCACTTCTTACCTACAGTGAAGAACTAGCTTTTTTTCCCAATCTTTTATAGACCAGTATTCTTAGAAAGTACAATAAAAACAAATAGTGAAAATATTTCATTAGAAAAGTGAAAATAAGGAAAAAAATGCACAATGTAAGCCCCGTTATGTTACTAGATTCAGTAGACGTAAAATTGCACTGTCAAATTGATACAAAGGTTTCTAAAATTTCTGTACCTATTCCGCCTTGTGGACTAGTACAGGTTCATAGGCCACTTTAAGTAACACTGGTCTAAAAAATACTCGTTTTACATGCTGTCATGCTTTTATGTTCATCAAAGTCAGGGAGGATCTATCTTGGCCTCTTTCCAAATGAGTTATTTACTGGATATAATCAGGAACCCAAAATAGTCTCAACTGAAATTAATTGTGATAAATATTTTGAGGAAAACTTTATAGTGATGTTGTAGCATGGGAAAGCAGTTATGTGTAGCAATTGAATGTACTGGCTCTGGAGCCAGAGTGCTGCTGTTAGGAAAGCAGAAGAATTGATACATGGAAAGGTTTCAGCTAGTGCTTCGCTCAAAAAATTGGTAGTGGTTGGGGTGGATGTTGTTATTGAATATAGACATCCCAGCAGATTGATTGATAAAGGACTAAAAAGTCCAGATACAGAGCAAAATCAGGAAAGAGTAGTAATGTTACTAGAGAAAAAAGACTGAATGATATGAGACAGGTACAAATTATCCTTCAATAAGAGATATGTTATTATTGGTAGCACCTAAAGGGAAAATTTATAGTCTGATATAAATGTATCTTGTTTATATACAGTTACAGTGTGCACAAATACATGTAAATATATATTTGTATAAGATATTTCCTCTTTGGGGTGCCTGAGTGTCTCAGTTGGTTAAGCTTCCGACTCTTGATTTGGCTCGGGTCATGATCCCTCTTACACATGCAAGTACGCATGCTCTCTCTCTCTCTAAAAAGATAAAATCTTTAAAAAAAAAAAATATTTCCTCTTTAGGATCTCTAAAATCTGCATTTTTTGCTGTTTGGGTGTAGTCTTAAGTCAGTTTTATTGCTAATATTAAATGCTATACTTGAAAGATGGAAATTTTCACTTCTAAAATCATGTTTTTGTTTTACCTCTTACACCATTCTAGATGCCCAGGTTACCTTCTTGCCTCATTTCTTCTACTTTGTACCCTAACTAGAGAATGTTGATCAATGAACCCATTTATACATTCCTGCTAATTCTGTGGCATGCCCTGATGTAGCTTCAAATATTTTTCATGCTCTTTAAGTGTAGTAGTTCCTTACCACAGTTTTTCTCTCCTCCTCACTTTTGGCTGTTTACATCCCTCCAGTCCCTAAGAATGTTGGGATAGTCAGAATAAGCTACTCTTGTTCCTGTCTTCCATCTTACTTGAACATATCTCTGGACTTTTCATCTTTTTATCCCTTCAGGTTTACATGCTGATTCCTTAGCATCTTTTTAAGGTTAACCTTTCTGTTTGTGACCTGGTTCTTAATCTAGCCTCTCTATCCATTTTCTGTTGATTTTTTTTAAAAAGCCTTTCTATTGGGTGGGAATAAGGAGGTGGTGTGCTTTTGCTTTTCTGAAGTGAAGACTGAACTCTTCTTTGAACTGCTTCCCTTACTCTGCCTGTTCATTACTGAAAGGTGAAATTGTACCTCTTGCCACCTTTCTTTGCCTAAATTTCCTCCTTAGCCTTCTGACTTGTTCATTTAACTGCTGAAATGGAAAACTTCCTTTGTACCCAGAGCACCGAGTTTCTTCTCCCTTAACTTTCATGATTGATCTTAAAATCGCTTGTATTACGGAAATGAAGAATGGAATAGTTTTAAACATGGACTCTGGAGCCAGACTTTCTGAGCTTGCATGATTAGGATTTTACTGCTATATAAATTTTATTTGGGACTAGCTCTGACTGTTAAACTCAACGGCCTTTTCTTGGTCTTCATTTTCCTTCCTTCACATCTTTGCCTAATTTGACACCTCTTGATTTTCTTTGTGTCTTAATGATTTGTCTCCTAAATGTCATTTATAATTTAACAGTTAAGAAAGAGTACAACCTTTGAGGTCAGACCTGGGTTTGACAGATGTCATTTCACTCTGAGCTTCAGTTTCTTCGATAAAATAGTGTTGCATAGATCTACTACCAGAATCAAATGAGGTGCCTTTACACAACACATAGCTTCTGATACCTAATAGGTGCTTTATAAA
The DNA here is from genome assembly GCF_003265705.2 of Callorhinus ursinus. Taxonomy (NCBI): domain Eukaryota; kingdom Metazoa; phylum Chordata; class Mammalia; order Carnivora; family Otariidae; genus Callorhinus; species Callorhinus ursinus. Next base: position 15,332,920 of record NW_027397065.1, on the reverse strand, counting down.
TATTTGTTATCATTGCTCCAATTCCCAGCTTCAGACCTTGGCCTTAACATAGACTTTAGTCATGAATTACTCCTTTTTTCTTTATCGCTATCAATGAGCAAATCATATTGGCTCTTCCATACTACTTGAAGCTACAGCCATCTCTGCCCTCGATTATTTCAATAGCTTCATAGCTGTTTTTCACTGCTCCCCACTCTTCTTGTTCTTACACCCTTTTTGTTCCTCGGTGCATACTCCACACAGCAACCAGAGTGATAATGACTGTTACAGAGAGGGTCGAGTCACCCCCTCTTATTTTTTTGCTTCAAATCCTTGAGTGGCTTTCCCTCACTCGGGATGAAAGATTCATGATAATAGGCTAAAAGATACTGCACCTGGTTTATTATTCCCTTCATCTCTTGCTACTTCCCTCACTCAGTAGGTCCCAGCCATGCTGGCATTTATACTATGCCTTTGAACATACAAGTTTTAGAACATAGGTACTTGTTTGTTCCTCTGCTCAAAAGTGACTTACTCCCTCATTTTCTCTAGATATATGCTCAAACATCACTCTTCTCTGAAGTCTTACGTGAAGGAGGAATCTTTCTCCTTTTTCTTGCTTTATTTTTCTTTATCACAGTTGTCACCATCCAACATGCTGCATCTTGGTTCTTTATTGGCTCTTTTCTCCTAGTAGAGTACAGGTTCCGCAAAGGCAAATCTCTTGTATTTACTGCTCCGTTTCCTGGGTCTGGGACAATGCTGAGAACATGGTATGCACTCAAATTATATACATTTTATGAATCATTTTCTAGCAGAATATAAACTACCAAAATCGAGCAAGAAGCAGGAAATGTAGAGAACAGATAGGAATAATGCTAAAAATTAGAAAGAAAAAGATTTCCCCTTTTTAAAAAAAGACATCAGGCCTGGCTGAGTTCTAATATTACTTAAATTATTCCTGACAGAAGATGGATAACTTCCAAGTGGTTTGGACAAATAGGTCAGTAAAACAGAATAAAATACTCAGAAATGATTTCATACATATAGACACTTAATAATGACTGGCCCTTCCACAGCAGTGATATGAGGATTTCTTCTTTAAATAAATGGCGTTGGATCAGCTAAATATATTGTCTGTAGTTGATCATCCTTAACATTCCTGGAACTAACCCAACTTTGCTACTTGAGGATATAATTATCGTTCATTTTAAATTTGTTTTGCATTTGGATACATAAATAAAATTTACGTATAGTTTGCTTTTTTAGTAATCACTAGTTTTGGCTTAAGGTTATAGCGTTTATTGCACGTGTTGGACTTTAACTGAATCATACAGTTTTTGATACATCATCCTTTTATTGGCATGCCAGTGATATGTAGGCCAAGGAAAAGGTTGGCTCCTATCAAGCATCCCCAATTCCCTGACCAACCAAAATATTATAAGAGCAAAATTCATTAGCTACTTTCTTTTTCTTACTTTCCAAAGGTTTAGAAGAATAGACAGTTTATCCTTATAGCTATATTGGTTTTAATAGCTTTGCCAGCATATTTTATTTTATGGAGATCCTTATTTATTTTTTTTTTTACATTTTACTCTATATTAGAGTGAATCTAGGATACTAAGTTGTGTTCTGAGTTATATTATTTTTTAACATTCTGTGTTTAAGACTGCTTAATGATGTGTTACAGGGTATAAAATAACCATTTTTACAGAAGGTAAATAAACCCAAAGCTTTCACATACAGAAAGATTGAATTTAAATGATAATGGAAAACCTTACTTTCTGAAGAAAATCTGAGAGGAAAAACCCTGATATTTAAGAGCTGTGAGGCAAGCTTTAATGCTTTTTTGGCATCAAACTGTGCTGTGTTTACTCATATCGATATCATTTGAAGGAAGTAGATCTTTGTTGAATTCTTATTTTTAATACATGTTATTTTCCCATTTTAAAGTGTAAAGAAAGGATGAGGCCTGTCAAAGCAGCTTTGAAACAACTTGATAGGCCTGAAAAAGGCCTTTCAGAAAGAGAACAACTGGAGCATACTAGACAGTGTTTAATAAAAATTGGAGACCATATCACAGAATGTCTGAAAGAGTATACAAATCCTGAACAAATCAAGCAGTGGAGAAAGTAAGTGATGTACTTTTCAGGAAATGTTAAATTTGTAATTATGTAACCATCTATTTGTGTCTTATATTTCAATTTATTTTTCTTATTCTGAAGTTTAGGTAACAAAATTATGTTTAAAGAGGTAATCTGAGGGTGATTGTTTTCATTTTTTTCCTTTAACTTTAAAGCTTTTATTTCTGAATGATTGCTTTAATTATACATCATGATAAACCACAGATGGCACCTCTTCCTTTAAATACAGTATAGTGAAGGGGTGCCTGGGGGGTTAAGCATCTAACTTCAGCTCAGGTCATGATCCCAGAATCCTGGGATTGAGCCCTGCATTGGGCTTCATGCTCAGTGGGGACTCTGCTTATCTCTCTCCCTGTGCCCCTCTACCTGCCTGTGCTCGCATGTGCTTAATTCTTTCTCTCTCTCAAATAATTACAGTCTTAAAAAAAAAAAAAAAAGGGAAGTGAAAACTGTTTCAATAAAATTCAGGTTGCATTTTATTTTTAGAAATTTCTAGTTTGCCGAATTTTTCTTAGTAATAACTTTAGAATTTGCAGTACCAAATAAATTTATTGTTACATAAATTTGCAATTCATCTTCCAGGTATAAGTATACAGCCTTGTAAAAATTAATATTCTCAGGCAGTGTAAAATGCAGATTTTTATTTTCCCCTTTCTTTTAGAAGCAGCAGCAACACAGTTGGTCTTAAAATTGTAAATCTGAGCTGCTATAATATTATACAAATCACTTAATGACTGCCAGACCCAGATCGGTGTTAAGTCAAGCTACTAGACAAGTTAGGAATACTACAGAATGACCATGACCCAGTCATATCAGTTTATTAGCCTGCTGATTTCCTTGCTCTAGGCAGTGCAGCTACACATCAAAGCAAAAAACTGTATGATGATAATGACATATTTCTGAAGGACTGATGATTACACTGAAGATTCTGTCCTTGTCGCCTTTCTCCTTAAAATCAACCATGACCCATGTTAGAGAAGGAGACAGGAAGTTGATTATGATCACTAGGCTTTTGAAAACAAATGAAACTGAGCTATCATGTCTGAAGACATGCATGGACAATAATAATAGCCTGAAGTTAATGTGTTTATAATGCCATGGAATGATTCCTGGAGTTGGCATCAGAAGACATGCTTGGTCCCCATATTGGCTAATTATTGGCTTTGTGACCTTGAACAGTTACAGAATATCTCTGAGCCTACTAGTAATCATCCGCAAAATAACATCATCTGTACTTGATATCCTTTATAAACTATATATAAGGGACTGTATATTTTTCAGTTGAATGATAATGATAAGGTATAGTAGGAGGGGCACCTGGTGCCTCAGTATATTCAGTTAAGCATCTGACTCTGGATTTTGGCTCAGGTTGTGATCTCAGGGTCCTGGGATCAAGCCCTCTCCCTCTGCCCCTCCCCCTGCTCACTCTCTCTCTGTCTGAAATAAATAAATGAATCTTAAAAAAAAGATGATAAGAGGAAGGAGAGGAAATAATCCTAAAGTACTATATTGTCTGGCTTAATCTTTTATTTATAGCTGAAATAACATATACTGGAGTTTTAATGCTTTCTTTAGATACTCTAAAACAGAATTCTATACATCTCAAGCTCTTTCAACTCATGATGTCCCTCAAACCACAGAACCATAGAACAGGGATACAGTAAAGTTCAATTTTATATATATATATATATAATCTATATATATATATAGATAATATATATATAATTTATATATATATTAGGCTTAAATGGAAATATAGCCACATTCTCTTTTTATATTCAAGATCCAAAGTTAAAGTTTCTCTGTTCATGGCTCCCATATAGTTGCTCTTTAACACATTCTTTAGGACCCTTCTTAAACAAGCTTAATCCACATTATCTGATTGTATCTTTAGTCAGACTACTAACATAGCTTGTTTCTTTTATACTAATATAAGTCATAATATAAGTCCCTTCCTGATTTGTAAGTTTACATTTTTTTTTGGTTTCAAATTAGGATGGATTACTATTTTCACTCTAAAAGATTATAAAATAGGGGATTTGGAAGAGAAGTAAAACTTAATGTTTAGTTTCATTTTGGAGTCTTACCCATATGGGGGAACCTGGCTGGCTCCATCATTGGAGCATACAACTCTTGATCTTAGGGTTGTGAGTTCAGTATTGGGTGTAGAGATTACTTTAAAACAAAAAAAAAGATTGGAGTTTTAGCCATATAAAGTTTTTAAAAATACTAGAAATAATGTCCTTAGACTTAGTTCCATAGAAGGCTAAGTATGTGTGTTTCTATCTAGAGGTTAGGGGGTTCCATGAAAAATCTAAATATTTTCCGCCAGACTAATTTACCTGTTCTTCTTCTAGAAACCTGTGGATTTTTGTATCTAAGTTTACGGAGTTTGATGCAAGAAAATTACATAAATTATATAAACATGCTATTAAAAAACGGCAGGAATCTCAGGTAAATTAATGCATCATATTTTTCCCTTTATGTTACTAAAACTGAGACATACTTCCTTATAGAAGAATTCAATTAATAAATAGAAGGAATGAAGGAAATACAAAATCACTGTTAGAGCACAATAAAAGTTGTTACAGGTAGGATCTTCTGAAGGAAGCTAAAATTAGTGGGCATGAAAACAAGATAATGGCATAGACTAAGAGTATCTCCTCCAAGTTGTTTAATAACCACCTTAAACATTTGATCATAGTTAACATCATAAACCCTCATTACATGCACTAAGAAAGGTACATCACTTTTATGGAATTCTTGGCAAAAATATGCATACCCTTAGTTTGGTCATGAGAAAAATATCAGACAAACCCCAAATGAAAGATATTCTACAGAATAACTGTTTAGTACTCTACGAAAGTGTCCAGGTCATCGAAGACAAGAAAAAAACTAAAAATCTTTCCTAGATTGGAGGAAACTAAGAAAACATGAAAACTCAGTGTTAATATGGAATACCAGATTGGATCCTGGAGCAGAAAAAAGACTTTAGTGGGAAAATGCAGAATTTGAATAAAGTTTCTAGTTCAGTTCATAGTATTGTACCAGTGTTCATTACTCAGTTTTGATTATGCTGTGGTGTTGTGTAAGATATTAACGTTAGGAGAAGCTGGGTAAAGGGCATATGGGAACTCTAGGTACTATTTTTGCAGCTTTTCTGTAAGTCTAAAAGTCTTTCAAAGTCAAATTTTTAAGAAAGTCATGGGACAAATAGTCTATGCTTTAAAAAAAGGTATCTGGAAGTGATACATGTATACATTCTAATATATGAGGACTTCTTTCAGCATCAGAATTTTCTTTTTAGGGTTTTTTTTTTTTCTTTTTCCTATTTTGTAAGGGTATTTGAAGCCACTTAAAAGATTCTTACCTATGTGCATTTATTTTAGCAAAATAATGACCAGAACAGCAACTTGAATGCTCAAGTGATTAGAAATCCAGGTAAGTGTTACTAATTGTTTTAGAAAGTAAATTTAAAAATTGTTTTCCTCTTTCAGGTTTGTTTTACATGATACATACCCACATTTCTATATCGAATCTCTTATCTTAAAGAGTAATTCTTTTTAGCTAATTAACCTTTCCATAAATCAACCTTTTGTCAGTTTCTAGAATTTATAGAATAATTGTTAAAGTGAATGTATTTTTTAAAAATATTTCGAATAATAATGTATTCTATTGGTGCAAGAGTCACAAAAGTATAGTCTGAGAAGAAAATGGGCCTTAAATTTTTCAGTTATATTTTTTCACATTTCAGAATTCAGTAACCCTTTTGTAGGCCTTACTATACTGCCTTTATAGACCATTTCTAAAGTCTTTAACTGTCTGTTGTGCAACTGATTTTGTTTTTCTGGAGTTGAAATAGGAGTTCTTATAACCTAGCAGCAAAGTTAATTTGGTTACCATGTTTTTGTTTTACATCATTAACAAAAGCTGTATTCTTTTCTCTAACAGATGTGGAAAGATTAAAAGAGAATACAAATCACGATGATAGCAGCAGGGACAGTTATTCATCTGACAGACACTTATCTCAATATCATGATCATCATAAAGACCGACATCAGGGAGATTCTTACAAAAAGACTGACTCTAGGAAAAGACCCTATTCTTCTTTTAGCAATGGTAAAGATCATCGTGACTGGGATCATTACAAGCAGGAAAGCAGGTAAATTGGACAATTAGTTTTGAAATTTTGCTTATTCATGTCTTTTCTTTAATTTACAATAGTTTTAGTCAATTCAGTATTCAGGTAATCATAACAAATCTTAAGTGAAATAAAGGTGTTTGTTTACAAATAGAAAAACTGGTACATAGCACTTTTTGTTAATATTGAGAACTGAATTTCTGTAAATTTTTTTTAATTCTAAATTTAAGATCAACATGTGCAGTAAGAGATGAAAGTATAGGGAGTTCTATAATTAATAAGTCATAAGATTCATTTTTGTTGGTGTTAGGAGAATATTGGCTCAAATATTCCTCAAAATACAATAATAGAGTAAAATAAAAGCTCAATCGAATATGACTGAAATTTGGGGGGGGGTTCTGTGTTCCATTTCATTAAAAAAAATAGGGGAAGAATTAACTCACGTGAAAATGCTTTACTGAGTTTAAACTTAATCACAGCAATCTGTGAAGTCTTGAAATCAGGAAGGTTTCTCTGTTTATTGTTATTTGAAGCCTTTAAGTAGTAAACAACCTAAATAATAACAACAAAATACATTTGGTAAAGGAATATTTTCATAAGTTAATGATAATTATGAAAAGCAAAAGAAAAAACAGAAGAATAAGTAAAAGATCAGAAATAAAGAAATTAGTAGATTTTCTTTGCATTTTAGTTGTGCTCACTACAATAATTCCTTCTGTAATAGAAGCACAGTCATTGAATACATCAATTATAGAATGTCTCTTCCAATTAGAAAAGGGCACATGAAATGAAAAGTTCTATTTGTAGTAGTAAATTTTTATAATTTCACAGGCTTATAGAACATAATTTATGTTTTTTATAACAATGACCTTTCCCCAACTAATGAAAATTCCCTTCCCGCAAATTAGTTCACAGACTGCATTTTAGAGGTTTTTATTTTTTTTCTGCCTTAGAGGTTCATAAAAGGCTCTGATTTCAAGGGTATTCTAGATCGTTATCTTAATCCTCACTTCCAGATAACTAAGATGCATTAGTACAGTTTTTGCATAGAATGAAGCGTAGCAACCTTATTGAAAAATGGGCATGTGAGCTAAGTGAAATAACTCAGAGAAAGACAAATACCATATGATTTCACTTGTGTCTGGAATCTTAAAAAAAACAAAAACAATGAACAAACGACTCAGAAATAGAAAGAACAAACTGATGGTTGTCAGGAGGGAGGGGAATGGGGGGGATAAGTGAAATAGGTAAAGGGGATTAAGAGGTACAGACTTCCAGGTATAAAATAACTTGTGGGGATATAAAGTACAGCTAAGGAATAGTCAATATTGTAATAATTTTGGCGACCGTTGGTAACTACACTTAACCATGGTGGGCATTTCATAATGTGTTTAATTTCAAATCTCTGTGTTGTACACCTGAAACTAATGTGATATTGTACATCAATTACGCTTTAACTAAGAATAGAATTGTATTAAATAGTTAAAAAAATAATTAAAAAATAAAATAGGCATGCAAAATTAGATGCTGCCTGAGGTATTCTGTATGGTTCACTTTAGTTTTGTGAATTGAACGATTTTTCCAGAGAGGCATGCAGAGATAGGTCCAATAACTAAAGCTCACTTAGGAAGTTTTTGTAGTGAAACACAGAGCTTATATACAATTAAAAGGATGCCTTAAAGTATTTTTGTGTTTTATTTTTTAATAATTATTTTATTTGGAAACATTTAATTTGCATTATTAATTTAATTCCTAATTTGTCTTTTATTAGGTATTACAGTGATAGAGAGAAACACAGAAAACTGGATGATCACAGGAGTAGAGATCACAGGTCAAATTTGGAAGGAAGTTTAAAGGATAGATCTCATTCTGATCATCGTTCTCATTCAGATCATCGGTTACATTCAGACCATCGGGCAAGTTCTGAATATACACACCATAAATCTTCCAGGGATTATAGGTATCACTCAGATTGGCAAATGGACCACAGAGCTTCCAGTAGTGGCCCCAGATCACCACTAGATCAGAGATCTCCTTATGGCTCCAGATCTCCATTTGAACACTCAATTGAACACAAAAGTACACCTGAGCATACCTGGAGTAGTCGGAAAACATAACAAAAACTGATATTTTGTCTTTCTGGACTTTTCTTTTAGCCATATATCATAAACCAACACAGTAATTGCCTTACATGACTTGAAAGATATAAACAGATCTTCTATCAGTAGCAGTATTGTTACTTCTTTCCAGGATGCAAGGTCTATTATCCCAACAGAAGAGAAAATATTTTTATATTTAAGGATTATGCTGCACTGTACTACAAATACTGTAGTACTTTTTTTTTTTTTCTTTTTTAAAGAAATGGAAAATGTTTACTATTACAGGGACCTCAACACTGCCCTTCCATATAGGCTGGATAAAACTGTTTTTAAGTCAGTGATTTTAGACTGACCTCCATTTAAATTATGTTTGTATATGAACTTTACTCTGACCTGTGATCATGTTTCAGGAAGGAATGAAAGAGAGTTCTTTTCTTAATAAAAGAAAAAACACTCAAGGACTTTGTTCACTTTCCAAAGCTACTTGTTTACATTGTACACTGCGACCACCTTGCCGCTTTTCATCACAAGCTTGAATATTTAAATTCTGTACTTATATCTGTAAAATAGCCAGGAATTTCCTGTTTGTGAGCTATTATTATGCCTTTTTACACACACACACACACACACACACACACAAATGGCTGTAAATTATTGTAAATGGATTAAATGAGCTTTCCTTACTTCCTTTCCCTTCTCAGGCTTTTTTTGACTGTTCCTTTCCCTACCAACTCAGGCCTTCTTATCATTTAAAAATATCAGTGTAATAACACTTTTTAATGATTTGTCTTGATGGAATCATTGTTTAGAATGTAAAAAATGGGGAAAGGGGCCACTTAATTCCATTAGTCCTCTTTTTATATTGACTATTTTATTAGATACATGTTATTTCTTTTTTTTCTTTTTTAGTAAATATTGTGTTTGTAGTAACAAAATGGTGAGATAATATGTAAAATCTAAACTGCATGCTCTGGAAACATTTTTTTCAGATGCATTTGGTTTAAAAGGGTAGGTGTATGAACACTTTTCAGAATCCAAAATGGCCAAAAGTTATTGTAAATCCATTTGTTTTCCCTTTTCATGTGGGCAATAATGTCAAATGTGCTATGCAGCCAGGTAACATTTTAGATAAACTTGATTGACTTTTAATATAAACTGTTACAATGCACACTGATTGTATATAAAAACCTTATATATGACAAATTAAATTTAAGAAAAAGGATATGTGGGCTCCTGTAATTTTCTGCTGCATTCTTATTCCCTCAAGCACTTAACTTTTTTTTTTTTTTTTTAAGTAGTAACGTTTAGCTACCAGGAAGAAGGTATTTTGGTAAGCAGTTAACTATTGTTAATGTGTGGCACTACAGCTAAATCTGTTTTGAAGATTATATGAATCTGTGAAGTAAAATTTAGATCGTAGAAATCTTTGTTGGACTCTTGTTGGTTTCCTGCAGATTTTATTTTAGAAAGCCTTATATTTATTCACAGATTTTTATTTTGTTATATTCAGTGGGAATTTTTGAATCATGTAGCATACATTCTTGGATGTGTGCTGTGCTGTAGCAAATTTGAATCTTAACTTTGACAAATATAAGTATATTGGTATATGCCTATAATATTCTTAAATGTGTCCTGTTGATTAACTGTGGGAGCAATCTACGGAAATTTGTCCATAGATGGATGTAGTTTTTAAACATTTTCCTTTTATCCATTTAGGTCTAAAATTTTATGTGTACAAAACAAAGCTTTCCTCCCCCCCCTTTTTTTTGAGTAGTGATACCTCTTTTAGTTACCCTGGAAAATAATAATCTCTTTTTTCCTGGCATATCAGATAACATAGGAAGAATAACTCATTTTCTAAACATTAATTTATAATTAAATATAAAAGTGATTAAACAGTTTAGTGCCGGTACACATTTTTTAAGCTTTTCAACTTTTTTCCACATTTAGTATAAATGATTATTCCACAAGATAGCATTTAACAAAAAAATATAATACTTAATGAAATTCTAATTTTAACACAGTAAACAGATCAGGGTTGGCATTTTTAATTCATCATTTTGTAGCTGGGATATTTGCATTATATCCTATTGTACAGATTTCATAGAAGAACATTATTACATATTTTGAGGCAATGGAATGGGCTCTGATTTCTTAACAATGCCACATTTAGTTGAATATTTTAGTCACCTAATTAGTTGAGTTGAATGAAAAATCTAAAACTGTATGTAACATTAATTGATGGAAAATACGTTCATTATTTGTAAGAAGTCGCAATCCTGTAGAAGAGGAATAAGCCATAAATTTATTAAAACACAATGGAGAAGAACATTAGTGCATAGATATCACAGGGAACATTCTCTATAAAATATGCTTAAATTTTGTCTTTTACATGCTCATTCTGCTTTGCTATTTTTAACCATTTGTGTTTAAATTTTCAAGGGTGAGAGATTATGCATAGTACTGTACCAGTTAACCCTCCACTTTAATAATATACAATAAATGATTCTTATTAAAAGCAATGGCCTGTTTGCTTATAAAGAAAATATTCTTTGTTCAGGATATGTTAGAAAATAATTTTAGACTGGAAAGCTGTGGAAAACTGGAGTGTGAATGATTTGTTCATTTCAGAGTGAGTGGCTTAATAAAACAAACCTTTATAGCACAAAACATAGTAGATTACATATGTGATAATTTCTATAATCCGTTTTTGTAGTTAAGTAAGGAAAAGGTTGTATAGATACACTGATTGACACTGATTTCATTTCCATGAGATTTAAAGAATACTCACTGGGGTAATTGGCATAATTCCTGTTCGTTACTCTGTTTCCGACTAAGTAATAATGGAGTTTTATAGTTGTGATTTTTTTTTTTTTTTTTGCAAGGAGTGTAGTGATTTGGGGTGGGGGTAGGTGGTGGAAAAACAGCTAATTTTTAAATACAGGATTCTTTTGGATTTACCCAACTTCATTTGAAATTGTAATGTGAACTCACAAATGTGGCTTCATTGTTAAAATTTTAAGTGGTTTGTTACTTAGTAAATAATGCAAAAAATACTTTTAAATGTTTCTAAATTGATATTTAAGCATGTTAATATAAACCAACTATCAAACCCATTACTTAAATTCAAGACTCAATTTAAAAATACAGACAGATCTATTACATATATTGTAGCACTTCATGCAAGATTTGTGATGAACACGTTTAAGGGCAGATAACTAGGCAATAGTACAACAAAAACACCCTGAGACAAAATAATGTCAAAAACACTTCTGTGTTGAAATTTTTAAGTCTTCTAAATTTAGACATTTAAAACAAAACAATTGATACTATATTTTCTCCTGACAGTGACTGCAGTAATTGACTTTATAGATGCTTTATGCTAATTTTTTTCTTCTTTTTTTAACCTAATAGATTGATTTTATTACAGGAAATGTTTGGATTCTTTATAAAGAAAGACCTAAGGGTAAGAAATATTAACTACATTAAAGAATGAAAAATAAGATTATTTGGTAAAGTAGGATTAAAAAATACTTTCCAGATTTTTTCCAAATATCTATACAAATTCTTCAATGGGGCTTCATGTGCCATATTTTCTATCCTAAAAGGCCATTAGTCACCTTGTCCTTTATTTAAAACAAACTTAACCAATCTTTATTTGAAACAAGATTGGTAGTTCAAACTCCCAAATGAATAAGATGCTTTTAATTCTATGTCCCAGTCTACATTTGAGTCTTGATCTAAATATTAAATTGAAATGGTATAAATAGTCCCCAAACAAAACCTGAGCTCATCATGTTTCTCTTAAATGAGCTAAGATACTGACTGCACTGATCTACATTATCTGGCAGGAATGTGGATTACCTTGTAGTTTTACTATTGTAGACTACTGTTAGGTTTCCAATCTGTCAGTGAGCTGTGGAACTGACCTGGCACTCACTGTTCTTTCCACTTTTTACCTTTCAAAACTTTGCTTTGTCTCTGGTGTTTTTCAGTTTCACTATGCTGAGTTTAGGTGTGGTTTTGTTTATTTTTTAAATTTTTTTAATTTTATTTTGTTAGTCACCATAAAATACATCATTAGTTTTGAGGTAGTGATCCACAAGTCATTGTTTTCGTATAACACCCCATGCTCCGGGTTAACCCAGGGATGGGTATTAAGGAGGGCACATAATGCATGGAGCACTTTGTATTTTTTAGATCAGGTCTTGCCTTGACCAGTTCTTTCTACTTTCTGGAAACCTGTGGTATTACTCTCATAACGTTTTTGATTTCTGTCCTCTGTCTCACCAGCTTTACTGTTTTTCCTTTTCTTTCCATTTCTCTGCTGAGTATCTTCAGCTTCAGCTACTCCCCTGAACTCATCTCCACTTCGATATCTAATAGGCATCTAATCTTAAAATATGGAAAACCAGACTCAGCCCTTCTCCACCAATAACATTAAGAAAAAACACAACTGCCAATGTTCCATAATTTTTGATAAATGAATGGACTTGGCATTCACAACTTTATAATATGTGGCACTTTACCCCTAGCTATTTCTAGTCTTTCTCTCTCACTCATGCTACTCCATTGTTTAGAATACCCCAAAGAATAACTCTGGGACTTTGCATTGCTGGTCCCTCTGTCAAGAATACCTTTATCCCTGGGCGCCTGGGTGGCTCAGTTGGTTAAGCGACTGCCTTCGGCTCAGGTCATGATCCTGGAGTCCCGGGATCGAGTCCCACATCGGGCTCCCTGCTCAGCAGGGAGTCTGCTTCTCCCTCTGACCCTCTTCCCTCTCGTGCTCTCTATCTCTCATTCTCTCTCAAATAAATAAATAAAATCTTTAAAAAAAAAAAAAAAAGAATACCTTTATCCCTAATTTGTACAAAGCTTACTCCCTTGCTTAAATAAAGTCTCTGCTCACATGTCACGTCAAGTCTCTAAACTGGTACGCTGCCCCTATCAATCATTTTTAAATCCCTTTTCTTTTCCTTCTAGCACTTACCATTACTTGACTTCTGTTTTTTTTCATTTGTCATTGACTGCCTCCCCATGAACATGTAAGTTCCATTAGGGGAAGGACTTCATCTTATCCACTGCTGTAACCCCAGGAGCTAACCCAATGCCTCACATATCAGTTGCATTTTTTTCATTATTTTGGTTCTTTCCCAGAAATGCTATGTGCCATAAGTGGCCAGCATTATTAAACTTTTTGTCTTTCCGTTATTACCTGATCTGTTAGTATATTTGGAAACATTTATATGCCTTATCAGTATCTCTTATTACTAGAGTCTTTTTACTATCTTTTGCTTTTTAACTAATAAGAATCACCTGAAACATAAATGCCTAAGTCTCATCTAGAAATTAAAATATAGAAAGGCCTTAATATGATTTGGGGGATTTTAATATTTATTTTATTGACTTGAATAATACAGAGGTTAAGTCTCCTCTTAAAACACTATAAATAAAAAACTGGTATTTGTAACTTATGGCTGCTTAGGAAAGATGATACTTTGTGAAGAGATATTCAGAGGTGTGGTATGTAATAGGAAAATATAAAACATTTTATTTTGTCTGTGCCTTTATCTTTTGATAGGAAATATGTTTTTAGGTGGCATGATAGATTTTTTTCTACTCATAAGGAAAGAACACAACTTGTAAAGACACCATAATGCAAGAGAAACATGTTGCATTTCCAATGTCTTTAAGGTGAAATAGCCAAAAAAGAAAAAATTCCCTCCCTGGCTGGTTTTTGATATTTTTTCCCATTAAAAATTTAGATCATGTTTACATAAGGTAAATTCATCCTTTTTAGGTATACATTGTAATAAGCTTTGACATATTATACAGTTATTCAACCACCAACATATTTAAGATACAAAAACCTTTCCAGCACCCCAAAAAAGTTATCCTGTACTAATTTCCCCATACTTAGTCCCTGGCAACCACTGATTTGCCCCCATAGTTTTATCTTTTCCATAATGTTATTTAAAGGAACATATAAAATATAGGCTTTGAGCCGACCTTTCACTTAGTATAATGTTTTTGAGATTCATCTGTGTTTTTGCATTAACAGTAGCTCATTACTTTTTAAGTGCTGTTCTTCATACTGAATGTTCTACAGTTTGTTTATCCATTCACCAACTGGGTTTCCAGTTGTTTGGCCATTATGAATAAAGATGCAATAAACTGTCATGGACAAGTCTCTGGATAGGCATATTCTAACCTTGGGAAGTACTTTGGGATTTCTAGGTTGTATGGTAAAGTATATGTTTTACTTTACAAAAAACTGCCAAACTATTTTCCAAAGCAGGTATGCCATTTTATGTTCCCACCAGCTATAGATGAGAGTTCTTGTTGCTCTTTAACCATGTGAGCATTTTGTATGGTAGGGTTTGCTTGTTTGTTTTTTTCATGTCGTCATTCTGGTAGGTGTCTAGGGGTAACGAGTAATTTTCATTTCCCTAGTGACTAATGGTATTCAACATCTTTTAATGTGTTTGTCATTCTTCTTTCTAATCTTCAAATTTTTTTCCAATTTTATAAATAGAATTGTTGATACAATTCACGTATCAGATAAACTGCATATATTTTCTCCTAGTCTGTGACTTGTCTTCATTTTTTTAAGTGTCTTTGGAAATGCAGAATTTAAAGATTTTTGAAAAAATCCAGTTTTTCCCTTTTTTTCCTTCTATGGTTCCTTCTTTGTGTGTAGAAATCTTTGCCTAACACAAGATCACAAAGATTTTTCTTACACGTTTTCTTTTAACAGGATTATACTTTTAGGAATTACATTTAAGTCTGTGATCCATCTCAAGTTTTTTGTATATAATATGCAGTATGAACGAAAGGTGTGTGGGGGGTTGTTTTTATGTTTTCGTTTTGTTTTTTTGGATATGCATATCCAATTTTTCCAGCATTTGTTGAAAAGATTCTTTTTCCACTGAATTTCTTTTACTTTATTGAAAATCAGTTGTTCATATGTAGGTGGGTCTGTGTCTGGGCTTCCTGTTTTGTCCTATTAATTTATATTTCTGCCTATGCCAACAACACACTGTTTTGGTTACTGCAATTTAAATAGTAAATTATGGGAGCACCTGGGTAGCTCAGTCGGTTAAGTGACCGACTCTTGGTTTCAGCTCAGGTCGTGATTTCAGGGTCGTGGGAGCAAGCCCCATGTCGGGCTCTCTGCTCAGCACAGAGTCGGCCTGAGATTATCTCTCTTCCTCTCCCTCTGCCTACCCCCCCGGCCCCCTGCTTGCGCTCTCACGCTCTCTCTCAGTAGTAAATACAATCTTTAAATAAATAATAAATTATGAAATCAGGTGGTGTTAGTTCTAAATTTTGTTCTTCAAAATTGTTAGAGCCTTCTAAATTCCTTTGCTTTCCCACATACATTTTAGAATCAAATTGTAAATTTCTACCAAAAACCTGCTAGGATTTTGATTGGGATTATATTGAGCATATAATCAATTTGGAGAATATTGATAGTTTAACAAGATTGAGATGTCTGACTTAGTACAGTATACCATTATTTATATCTTCAATTTCTCTCATCGTGATTTTTCACTATACAAATCTTGCTAGATAAATTGTTAAATTTATCCCTTATAAATGCTTTTTTTAATTACAATTTTTTAAAAGATTCTATTTATTTAAGAGAGAGAACATGAGGAGGGGAGGAGGGAGAGGGAGAAAAAGAAGGGAATCCCAAACAGACTCCTAGCTGAGCACAGAGCCCAATGTGGGGCTCAATCCCACGACCCTGTGATCATGACCTGAGCTGAAACCAAGAGTCTAATGCTCAGTCGACTGAACCACCCTGGTACCCCTTTAATTTCAATTTTTAAGTATTTGTTGATTTTTGGATTTAACCTTTTTCCTGTGGCCTTGCTATACTCAATAATTAGTTTCAGCTTCTTCCAGATTCTTTGAGATTTTCTACATAGATTATCATATCTTCTGTCAAATAAAGAGTTTTATTTGTATCTTCGCAATTGTTTATGCCTTTTTTTTTTCTTCCCTTAATGTACTTTCTAGGACCTCTTTTATAATGTTGGTAAGAATGGGCATCTTGTTATAAGAGTTGCCTTGTTCGCATCTGGGATAAATTCATTCTTTCACCACTGCGTATGGTAGTAGCCATAGCCTTTTTGTATATGACCTTTATCTTGTCAAGGAAGTTCCCTTCTAATATTCGCTTTCTGAGTATTGAAAGAAAAATGATAGTAACCACAAGTACTTATCCTTGGGATGTGTGCACCTGTTGTACAACTTCTTAAATCACGGAATCAGATTGGAGACTGCCACCCTCAGTACCTATTCTACATTTATTTTCTCATAGTACTTTTTATCAAAGAAACCATGTAATGGGATCTAATGATGAAACTGAACTATCTCAAACTGTTGGTTAATATTTTGGACAGATGGACATTATCAATGTGTTTCTTTCAAAAATTTAACATTTCCTGTAGCACCTCTGTGTTTCTGCTGTTTTTGCAAACTATAGCACTAGCCTAGCGCAGCCATCCTTTAAAAATCCGTTAAACATTAACTGATTTCTTCTTTTTTTGCTTAAGTTTATTTTTAAGTAATCTCTACACCCAACATGGGATTCAAACTCATGACCCCAAAAGCAAGAGTCACATGTTCTGACTGAGCCAACTATGTGCCTCTAACTGATTTATTCTTAATTGCTTTATGTACTCTCTCTTCTTGTCTTATCAAATATAAGGTTCATTTATATCAGCTCCCCTTGGAGAATCTTGTCATTTTTTAGAATTCAGTTCACTCTGTTGCCTGGTGACCTCTATACTCTCTAATGGGTTCAAGTAAAACTGATTTTTTAGATTAACTATTTTTTCATGTTAGGTTAGGAGGAATGTTCTCTTACAACTGTATCCTAAGAAGAGGCACTATAAAATGGGTTTTTAAGTCAACTTTACTGAGGCATAATATACATCCCACAGTAAATTGCATGCACCATATGTGTGCAATTTGTTGAGGTTTGAGAAATGTATACATTAACCTAATCATGATACAGAATATTCCCATCACCCCTGAAGTTTTTATTGTGTTCTTCCCAATCTCCATCTTAAACTGTAGCCCAGGAAACCACTTAATGATTGGCTTTATATTACTTTATATTACTACAGATAGATATATCTAACTAGAGTTTAATAAGTAGTGAAATCACACACTCTTTTTTGACTTTTGCTCAATATAGTGTTAAGATTAGTTCATGTTGTTGCATGTATCTGTAGTTTATTGCTTTATATTGTTGTATAATACTCCATTGTATGGATCTGCTCACTTAATGGGTTTCCAGCTTCTAGCTAATATGAATAAAACTTCTATGACCATTCCTTTACAAGTTTTGTGCATATGTTTTCATTTCTTGGATAAATACCTTGGAAAAGAATTGCTAAATCATATGATAAACACTGAACTTTTAAAGAAGCTGTCAAACTTGTACAATGTAGCTGTACCATTTTACAATACATGAAAGTTGCACTTGTTTGCATCCTTGCCAGCACTAGCTATGGTGTTTTTTTTAATAGCTATTATAATAGTTATGTAATGCAGTTGCATGGTTTTAATTTGCATGTTATTGATGACTAATGATATTGATCTCTATGTGCCTTTGGCTATTTATAGGTCTTATGTGAAATACCTATCGAATCTTTTGCCCATTTTGTAGTTGGATTATTTGCTTTCTTATTGAGCTGTAAGCATTTTTTCTGTCCTGTATTTTTAATAGATTTTATTTTTGATAGATTATATTTTTTAAAGCAGTTTTATGTTCACAACAAAATGGAGCAGAAACTAGAGATTTTGCATATGTCCCCTGCCCTCAACATATGCATAGCCTCTCACATTATCAACATCTCTGTAAGCATTTTAAATATATTTTAAATAACAGTTTTTTATTAGATATATGTATTGTAAATACTTTCTCCAAATCTATGACTTGCCTTTTTTTTCTTAATAGTAATTTTCAAAGAGCAAAAGCTTTAAATTTTAATGAAGTCCATTTTCTAATTTTTCCCTTAATATTTCATACATTTTGTATCCCATCCATATAAGGAGCTTTTGTCTACCCTAGAGTCAAAAAGATTTTCTTGTGTTTTTTTTTCTTAGAAGAGTTATTTAGGTCATTGTTCCATTTCAAGTTAATTTTCTATATGATGACCAAAAACTAATGATGTAATATATGGTGATTAACATAACAATAAAAAAAATTTAAAAAAAAATTTTCTATATGATGAGAGCTAAGAGTTGGGGCTCATTTTTTCCTACATGTGGATATCCAGTTTTTCCACCATCATTTCCAGAAAAGAGTAATTTTCCTCACTGAGTTATTTGACTCCTTTATATATATTTTTAAAAAAATCGGTTGACCACATGTGTGTATCTATTTCTGAATATTATACTGACTATCCCTATGCTAAAATAAAAGTCTTGATTACTATATCTTTATATTAAACCTCTTGAAGTCAGGTAGGAAGAGTGCTTCAACTTTGTACATTTTTCAAATTATTGTGGCTACTCTAAGTCCTTCATATTTGTTGACCTTAAACAAAAGAGCCAGCTATTTTACCAGCAAAATGAGTTTATTGGTGAATAGCAGAGGAATTGCATCTCAGGACAAGCAAATTATGGTAACCAGAGGCAAGTCTGGAGAACAGAGGAGAGGGGCTTGCTTTTACAGAAGAAAGGAGGAAGCTGAGAGGGCTGTTTTACCGAGTTCTCACTGGCTGGGCTGTTGCTAGATAAGGAGAAATTCTTCCTTGCCACTGCTGGGGTATGTAAAGTAAGTTTCCTGTTGGGAAATGTGAGGTTTGCTTCTTATGGTGACTAGCAGTACATGAAAGCTCATGTTTCAGGGCTTCCCTATTCCATTTTAAATGAGGTTTATTTTATTTATTTTCATATTTCCCCCTGCTGATTAAGATCTTTCCTCAAACATTGCTGCTCAAGATTAGATTTTTGATACTTAGCGGTTTTGTCCCTTGGTGCCAGGAAGGATATTTACTGGTTGTCCTTTTCCACATCAGAGGGAAAATACACAAGATTGCAAACTCTTGAGGCCACATTTGAGTAATGAGGAAGGGAATGAGGGAGAACTCTCAGGCATTTCCCATCTGAGGTCTATATCTTACAAGGTTGGAAGCATTGGAGACCATCTGTAAGTGCCGAGCTAACACCACCCTCCTGGATGCATCACTTCTATAGAGATTTGACAGGCAACAGGTGCAAAATTTAAAAATGATTACATAGCAGAATAATGACCCCAGTTTGTATGTATATAATAGTTCTAAACCAGCAGCCAAATTTGAAAGCAACCAGCTAAAGAGGTATGGTTATGGTTAGAGAAAGGTTAAAACATGTATGAGAGCATCTGTTTCTAACAGCCTAAACTGATAGGTCTTGGAATCAAACAGAAATTGCTTACAGATAAAACCAAGGGATCCCTGATGTCATGAAATAGATCAGAGTTTATGGTAACAAATCAACAGTCAGAGTTTCCTTTTTTTGCAACAGATTGGGTCAAGAAAGTAAGGAAGGAAATAAGGTAAGAAGCCAAAAGCAAGGAGAAGGTAAACAAGCCTGTTAAGCTTCTTTTGGGGAAAGCTTTTGGGGAAAGCTCTCTCCTTCAGCTGTTTTGATTCCTGGAAATCTATTTTTCAGGCCACCAGTTGGTGTGCAGGTCCAGTCAGGGTTTGGTGCTTTCTTTAGATGCAACACGTGGATCCAAGAATCGATTCCTCAGAGTTTGGCTGCATAAGGGTTAACAGTACCTGAGAGGGGCCTTTCCAACAGAATTGCAGTATGAAGTCTTTCTGGAGATACCTTTTCCAATAGACAAAATCTCTGGGCTGCACGGTGAGATGTTTAAGGTCCTCATCCCCTTCGGCAAGCTGTGTAAAGATTGTTTTACTAAAGCATGGTTTAACAATTAGGTGTTCACAATATCATCAAAAGGAGTAGACCAGAGATTAGAAGGATTAATGGCAGAGCCTTTGATCAGGGTATTTGAAGGGTCTCTGCAAATTTTGCTAATTGGGTCTTAATTACACTGTTCTCATGTTTGAGGATTGAGGGTTGTAAGCACAGTGAAAGTGCTGTAAAACTGGCCAGCCAAACAGCACAGACCTGTCAAAACCCTTGCCCAGTGAAGGGACTTCCCCCATCACTCTGAAATTCCAGGGGGGTTCTTCAGGTTGGGATGATCTTTTCAAGTAGATCAAGATCTTTTCTTATTCTGAAATGAGGTGCCCCAAATATCAAACCTCCATTCGGGAATTTAAAGTGCTTGGGAGCAGTGTGAACAGGTGTTCTTGAATCATATTTCGGCAGGAGGGGTAGGCAAGCAAAGCAGGCACTCTTTGCAGCCTTATTAATATATCCCACTGCTGATTCACAAGGATTATAATTTTTTTCAGTATACCAGTGATTCAATGCATGGATAGTAATCAGTAATGGGAAATTTGGAGTCTCTGGCAGGACTGGATTATTTTTGGCGTAAGCCAAAGTTTTCTTTTTTTAACCAAACTAACAATTATTAGAATTCCAATATTGTTTTTCCTTTTCTAGGGCCAATTGCTGGGCATCTCGTGTCAATTTTTCTAGATTATCATTTGAAGGAACATCTCCGTGGACCATGACAGAAGTTTGGTTGTTGGTTCCTTTGAGAGCAGTGTACTTTGTGGCATTCCAAAGTCATGAGCTACTGCAAAGACATCACTATTGTCATATAGGTATATGTGGCTTTGCTGTCGGCTAAAATGCAAGCTCAAGTAAGACAGTTCAGACTGTTGGGACGAGGTAACCAAGGTATCTTGATGACTTCCAAAGGAGTTGGAAGAGCATACCCAGCATAACATTTACCATTTTGATCCTTTTAAATAAGAACTGTCAGTACAAAAAAAGTTGGTGTTAACCAAAGGAGTTCCCTGTAGGTCATCAGGCAGGGGCAGGAGGTGACCTGTCGGGAGACAAACAGTCCTGAGGAGTACCATCCACAGAAGAGGGAAGGAGGGTGGCAGGGTTAAGATTAGTCATGTGAGGAGTGGGTATGTGTAATGAGAGTTCAGGAGGGAGAGGGAAATAGGAAATTGTTCATTAGGATGTCCAAGGGCAGGGGATTTTTTAAAGCATTCATTTAGGGTTTTATTTTATTTTTAAAGATTTTAATGATTTATTTGAGAGAGACAGAGCATGAGCAGAGGCAGGAGGCAGAGGGAGAAGCAGGCTTCCCGCTGAGCAGGGAGCCTGATGTGGGACTTGATCCCAGGACCCTGGGATCATGACCTGAGCTGAAGGCAAATGCTTAACTGACTGAGCCACCTAGATGTCCCTCCTTGAGGGTTTTAAAGGCTAAATCATCCTGATCTTCCCAAATAATAGGGTCAGGTTTGTTGTTTTTAAACTTTTTTTTATTTTAATTTTTTAATTTATTTATTTGAGAGAGAGAGTGCAGAGAAAGATAGGGAGAGAGAGAGAGACCACGAGCTGGCAGGGGGAAGAGGGGAAGAGGTAAGTGTGCTCCCCACTGAGCAGGAACCCCGACGTGGGGCTCGATCTCAGGATACTGGGACCATGACCTGAGCCGAAGGCAGACGCTCAACTGGCTGAGCCACCCAGGTGCCCCATGTTGTTTTCTAATACAGTAGCCTGCTAGCCAAGAAAACCTTGTAAATGGCACTTGGTTTGGGGTTTGAGCAAGTTCAAGATGCCCATTTGAATCTAAATGTAGCCCTTGTTCTGAAATAAGGTGCCCCAAATAGCAAAGCTTAATTTGAGCAAACTGCAATTTCTCCTTGAAGACTTTGTGTCCCTTTAAGGCTAAAAGTTTAACAGGTGGATGCTGTCTTCTATGCGAAGAGGCCTGAGAAGGGGACCAGAGAAAGCAAGTGCTCTGCATATTGTCATAAAGCAGAGCCTCCAGGTGACTCTGTATCGTCTAAAACTGTTAAATTTTGGGAGAAGTAGGAAGGACTTTTGGTAAATCCTTGGGGCATTAGAGTCTAGTTGTAATGTTTTCCTTCCTAAATAAAGGTAAGGAGATATTGGCACGTCCTATCCCCAGGGCAGAAATAAGGAGGCCGTGAACCCCTGAATACTCCTAGTATTTTTTTATTCTGAGCTTGATGCCCTACAGCTTATCCAATAGGGACCCATAGTTAGTATCCTTACTATTAGGTGTCATGTTGTCAGAGATGGAACAAATAAAGATATTGAAGGGTTATTTGATTCATCTGGTTGCCTATTTTGGTTACTGCTATCAAATTCTAGAGTTATCTCCCCGTTTCGGAAGAAAGAAATCTTAGCCCAATAAAAGGATAGGGCTGAAAGAAGTTGGGAGAAAAGGATGAGTATCTCATAGAGGGCGTAAATAAAAGGGAGTAAGTTTAGAGACAGGGATGCATTGAGGTTTATTAAAAACTCCTGCTAGTTGGACCGTTTGAATCCGTCGAGGCAGGGACTGTTAAATAACAGTGGGGTTGAGCTCCAACAGTGCAGCTCCGGTATTAATAAACACACAGAGAGATTCATTTCCAACCTGGAGAAAGATGGAGAAATGCTCCTGTAGTTCCTCAGAGTCTTGTAATTAGGAAAAGGTTGGTTGGAGGGCTGAAGGCTCCTGGAGAGCTTAAATTGGTAACAATCTTTCTTCCAGTGTCCTAGCTTTTGCAGTAATGACAAAGACCAGACAAAGTTTGGCTTCATTTAGGGGACTCCATTTGTTGGAGTTGAAAATTAAGGATTTCAGTGGATTTCCTTTTAGTTGAATCACCTACGGTGAGCGCGAGCCAATGTACTAACTTAACCAAAGGCTAGAGTGGGCGTGTTTTCCCATTCCATCCTGGTCCTTTTAACTAGAAAGAAAAGATCACAGTTCAGCCTGTTCAGGAACACAGAGTGGAAGACTACCCAAGTGGATTCAACATCGGTAGAAGGCCGGAATTTTCCTTAGAAACAGTCTGAAGTCAACTGTAGTAGTTGTGCACAGGCTCATTGGCTTTCTGAACGCAAGCCTGAATCTTACTCCAGCCAATAGGTTTCGAGAAAGCCCTAGGCATTGCCAGGTGAAGTCGCTTAGTGATTGCAACCCTGACAGTATTACAAGGCCGGGAGTTGGTCTCACATTTGCAGTCCTAGAGACTTTTCAGAATCGTCCTGCTTAGCTGTTTTCCTCCAGTGTTGGGCTTGGCCTTTTACAAAGAACATGTGGCCTACCTGGTGAAGTCTGAGAAACCAAGTTGGTAAGTTCAAACAACTATGTTAAATTCCTCAGCAATTTAAAAAAAAAAATAAGACTATTTATTTGACACACACACACAGAGACAGCACAAGCAGGCAGAGCGGCAGAGGGAGAGGGAGCCCATCGTGGAGCTCCATCCCAGGACCCTGAGATCATAACCTGAGCTGAAGGTGGACGCTTAACTGAGCCACCCAGGCGCCCCTCCTCAGCAAATCTCTGGGAATCCTCGCTTACTTTGGGAAAATCTTTAGTCCAGGGCATATGTGAAATTAAGGATTTAACATTAGGATCTTCCTAGGGTCTAATTTTAAAGGGGCAGGTTCAATTGGGTGCTATGGAGGAGGATAGGGAGGGGTTCTGAGAAAAAGAAGTTCAGCAAGAGAGCTGGAATGAAGAAGTGAAGGGTACCAGGGAGGTGCGCAGGGTAGAAGAGCAGTATTGTGGGGGTGAACGAGCTGAAGAGGCCTCTGATGGCTTATCTTTCTTCAGTAGTTTATTTGCCTGGGTCATTCCTTCTTTCCTTCCTTCCTTCCCTCACTTCCCTTCCTTCTTTCCTCTTCTTTTGTCATTACTCTTTTGTTGTTGTTTTGTTTTAATTGAAGTATAGTTGACATACAATTATATTCCCTTCAAGAATACAATATATTGTTTTGACAATTATATACATTACTCATTGCTCACCACCCTAAGTGTGGTTACCATCTGTCACCAGACAATGTTGTTATAATTTTGTTGACTATATTCTCTGTACTGTAGTTTTCATCCCCATGACTTATTTATTTTATTTTCTGACTTATTTATTTTATAACTGGAAGTTTGTACCTCTTAATCCCCTTCACCTATTTTGCCCCTTACCCCACCACCTTCCCCTCTGGGAACCAGCGGTTTTTTCTCTGTATTTATGAGTCTGTTACTTTTTGTTCATTCATTTGTGTCATTTTTTAGATTCCAGATATAAGTGAAATCATATGGTATTGGTCTTTCTCTAACTTAGCATAATAACCTCTAAGTCCATCCATGTTGTCACAAAAAAAAATTTAATTTTTTATGGCTCAGAAATATTCCATTGTGTGTGTGTGTGTGTGTGTGTGTGTGTGTGTGTGTGTGTGTGTATACCACATCTTCTTTATCCATTCATCCCTTGATGGACGCTTCAACTGCTTCCATGTCTTGGCTATCATAAATGATGCTACAATTAACATAGGAGTACATCTATCTTTTCAAAATAGTGTTTTCATTTTCTTTGGGTAAATATCCAGTAGTGGAATTACTAAGTCATATAGTATTTCTATTTTTAATTTTTGAGGAACTTTGTACTCTTTTCCATAGTGGTTGCACCAGTTTACATTCCAACCAACACTGCAAAAGGATTGTCTTTTTTGATACTAGCCATTCTGACTAGTCCTCTGCCCATTTTTTCATTTGTTTATTTGTTGTTTTGGTGTTGAGTTGTATGAATTCATCATATGTTTTGGATATTAATCCCTTATCAGATATATCACTTGCAAATACCCTCTCCCATTCAGTAGGTTGCCATTTGGTTTTGTGGATGGTTTCCTCACTGTTAAAAATCTTTTTAGTTTCACATAGTCCCAATTCCTTTTTTTTTTTTTTTTCTTTTGTTTCCTTTGCCTGGGGAGACAGATCCAGAAAAATATCGCTAAGGCCAGTGTCTAAGAGTTTATTGCCTATGTTTTAAGGTCTTACATTTAGGTGTTTAATATTTTGAGTTTATATTTGTGTATGGTACAAGAAAGTGATCCAGTTAAATTCCTTTGTATGTAGCTGTACAGTTTTCCCAACACTATTTATTGAAGAAACTGTCTTTCCCCCACTGTATATTCTTGCCTCCTTTGTCATAGAATAACTGACCATATAAGTGTGGATTTCTTTCTGGGCAGTCTGTTCTATTTCATTGATCTGTGTGTCTATTTTTGTGTCAGTACCATATTCTTCTGATTACTATAGTTTTATAGTATAATTTGAAATCTGGGAATGTGTTACTTTTTTATCTTTGTCAATATTGTTTGGCTATACATGGTCTTTTGTAATTCATACAAGTTGTAGGATTATTTTATTTCTGTGGAAGATACTATTATTATTTTGATAGGGATTGCGTTGGATCTGTTGACTGCTTTGGGCAGTGTGGACATTTTAACGATATTCTCCTAATGCATGGATATGATCTATCTTTACATTTATTGGTATCTTCATCAATTTCTTTCATCACTGTCTTACAGTTTTCAGAGTACAGGTCTTTCATTTCCCGGATTAAATTCATTTCTAGGTATTTATTCTTTTTGCAATTGACTGTGGTTTCTTAATTTCTCTTTCTGATAGCTCATTATTAGTGTACAGAAAAGCAAGTAATTACTATGTATTAGTTTTGTATCCTACAAATTTACTGAATTCATTTATCAGTCCTGATAGTTTTGGGGTGGAGTGCTTAGCGTTTTCTATATGTAGTTGTCATGTCATCTGCAAATAGTGACAGTTTTACTTCTTATCTACTGATTTGGATGCCTTTTATTTCTTGTCTAATTGCTGCTAGGGCTTTCAGTACTGTGGTGAATAAAAATGGTGACAGTGGACATCCTTGTCTTGTTCTTGATCTTAGAGATATACATGCTGTGGGTTGTGACAGATGCATGACATGTATCCACCATTATAATGTCATACACAATAGCTTCACTGACCTAAAACGTCTCTCTGCTGTCTTTTCATACCTCCTTTCCTCCAACTCCTGGCAACATTGATCCTTTTACTGCCTCCATAGTTTTGCTGTTTCTAGAGTGTGATAGAGCTGGAATCATACAATATGTAGCATTTTCTGATTGGCTTCTTTCATTTTGTAATGTGCAACTTAGTTTTTTCCTATCTTTTTATGGCTTGATAGCTAATTTCTTTTTAGTCCTGAAAAATAATCCACTGTCTAGATGTAACAGTTCACTTAATCCCTTCACTTACTAAAGCACATCTTGGCTGCTTCAAAGTTTCGGCAAGTATGAATGAAGCTTTCATATAAACATTCATGTGCAGATTTATGTGCAAGTTTTTGTATGGACCTAAGTTTTCAACTCATTTGGGTAAATATCAAAGAAATCATATGGTAACAGTATGTTTAGTTTTGTAAGAAACTGTCAAATTGTCTTTCAAAGAGAGTCTATGGTTGTGCATTCTCACCAGCAGCAGTGTATGAGAGTTTCTATTATTCTACATCCTCTCCCACATTTGGTGCTGTCAGTGTTTTGGATTTTGGCCATCCTGATAGGTGAGTAGAGGTATCTCATTGTTACTTTAATTAGCAACTATATCCCTAATAATGTAGGATGTTGAGCATCTTTTCTTTTCTTTTTTTTAAAGATTTTATTTATTTATTGAGAGAGAGAGAGAATGGTAGAGAGCATGAGAGAGAGGAAGGTCAGAGGGAGAAACAGACCCCCTGCTGAGCAGGGAGCCCGATGCGGGACTCGATCCCGGGACTCCAGGATCATGACCTGAGCCGAAGGCAGTTGCTTAACCAACTGAGCCACCCAGGCGCCCCTGTTGAGCATCTTTTCATGTGTTATTTTTAAATTTTTCATTTTTACTTGCACATCTGGATTAACAATGAGTTTGAGCGTCTTTTCCTATATTTCATATTCCTTTGAGTTTCTTCTGTGAATTGCCTGTTTATATAGTTTGCCCATTTTCCTATTGCTTTTCTTATTTTATTTTGATTTCTTATTGATTATTCTCATTCCTTTGGGATGCTGGAAAATTAGTTCCTCATTGGTTTAAACTATTGTAAATATCTCCTCCCAATTTATTATCTATCATTAACTTTTACATAGTATCTTTAATTGAACAAGAATTCTTTTCTTTTTTAAAGATTTTATTTGAGAGACTGGGAGAGAGAGAGAGAGAAAGAAAACGTGAGCAGGGGAGGGGAGGGGCAGAGGGAGAAGTAGATTCCCTGCTGAGCAGGGAGCCAGACATGGGGCTTGATCCTGGGACTCCAGGATCATGATCTGAGCTGAAGGAAGATGCTTAACCTACTGAGCCACCCAGATGCCCCTGAACAAAAATTCTTAATCAAATCCATTGTCTTTTCCCTACCTTATGGTTTGTACTTTTGAACTTGACTATGTCCTTTATCTGTACATTAGTCACAAAACACTCTTCTACATTATCTTCTTTTCACTTTTTATGGTTTTAGATTTTACTTTTAAGTTTTTAATTAATTTGGAAACTACTTCATTCAAGGTTTTAGGTAAGGATATAGTTTTATTTTTCTCTGTATTGTGAACTAGTTTCTGTAACACTATATCATAATAGTCCTTCCTATTCCCATTGATTCATGGTGTAACTTTTGACTTATATCAAGTTATTATGTATACATAAGTGGAATTTTGTGCATTTTGTTTCATTCATCCAGTTGTCTGATCACATTATTACTGCATTACAAGAGTGTTACTACATGGTAGGGCAAAACTACCCTCTTTGCTGTTCTCAAAATTAGGTGTCTTTAGGCAAATGCATTTTTTTCTTTGTGCATTACTTATATGGGCCTTAAGGTTTCTAATTAATTTGTACAAATTAATGTACAAGGAAAAATGTATGACACATTTAATGCAAAATTTCTCTGCTTGGATTTGTTTTTTGGTCTATCAAATCATTATAAAATAGTTAAAGACTCCATTATAATGATATGTTCACAGTATATTTATGCCAGTGTCAGAATTAGTGGAAATATCTTTAAATTGTTCCATTCTATACTTCTTAAATATTTTGGACTTAAATATATGGACGCATTTAGAGGTTTTGATCTGTATAGAATAAGAGTCAGAAATTAAAATTTACTTCATTTATTTCACTTAGTATAATAAGAAAATAGAAGCACAAAGAGATAAACTGACCTGCCCAAGCAGTTACAGGTTAATTACTGGTGAAGTCAATAGTAAGTACATATTTCTTAACTTGGCCTTTATTATATAGTTCTGAACATATCTATGGTTTATTTGCTGCTTAGTCTTTCATTCAGTTATAACAGGAAAACATGTTTGGCAAAATAAATTTTTCAAGTGTTAAGCATTTTTTTTCACATTATTTTGTTTCTAGATGACCCTCATTATGGGGTTAAATTTTCTGGTTTGAGACAACAGAACTTCTTATAAATTTGAGTAAAACAGAGTAGAGGATGGCAGTTTGGTAGAAGTCTCTTGATGTCATAGCAAGAGATATGTGTCTTTATTTTATTTTATTTTTAAAGATTTTATTTATTTATTTGACACAGAGAGAGACAGCAAGAGCTGGAACACAAGCAGGGGGAGTGGGAGAGGGAGAAGCAGACTCCCTGCTGAGCAGGGAGCCCAATGCAGTGCTTGATCCCAGGACCCTGGGATCATGACCTGAGCCGAAGGCAGCTGCTTAACCAATTGAGCCACCCAGGCGCCCCGAGATATGTATCTTTAAAAGCAACTCTTTTCAGAATTTACCTTTTCACTATTTGCATACTCACCAAGTTCAGGGTATAGTCCAGTGCTGATAAATGGTCTCTTATTTGTAATGTCTTACTGAAATAGGAGGATGCCTAAGCAGGTGCAAGTATTTTGCAAAACAGGTGTTACTAAAAGACTCTAGTAGTCTGATACTGATACGTAAATATCAAATGTCCTTTCCAAAGGCCATTCTATGAGATTAGGAAAAAGTAACACCATGATGATATAGACTCTATTTCTTTCATGAGACTGGCAAATGTGGGTAACTCTGTTGTGTGTCAACTTGGTTAGTCTACATTACATTCCCGAGAATTCCCTTTTCTATATGTTGCCGGTAAAGCTGGACCACAAGGGAGATTTCTGAGGGGATTTGAAGAGTAGAATGAAGAGGCACCATTTGTGCATTACACATATTGTCACTTACCTGTGGCTCACCTCCTAGCATGGGCAGTGACCAGGACTGCACCTGTCTCTGACCCCTTGGCTTGATCAAAGGCTCTATTTTTTGCAGGATACTCACTCAATTAATGTGAAAGGCAATAAAAATGGACACATTTTTTTTTTCAGTCTATTTTGTGGGCTCCAGCTCTTGCTTGTGAGTTTGGGATTGTTCTTCTCTTCCTCACTTTATATCTGTCTTCCTTTCCCATTCTGTCTGACATGTGCACATCAAACTCCAGCATCACATGCAAGGTCAGCTGCCTTTCAGAGACTCCTTAAGCATCTCCCACAATCAGTAACTTCAAATCCTTGTACCAATTCCCCATCTGTCCTCCTTCTTCTCTGATTAAATCCTGATACAAATATGCTTAAAATGTCCTTCTCACCTGCATGCATTAAATTAGCACATGTGCCCTAAACAAAATTAAAGATTTTTTTCAGTTTGCATCTAGACCAATGACTTTTCTTCTTGAATTATTGAGAACTTTTGACACTGTTGATTCTCACTTGCCTTGATTTTAAGACTCCAGCTGTATTTTAGGTATTAATTTGCACTTTGGGCAGCAAGTAAAGTAATAGAAAATCTTATTCAACTGTTTTAAACAATGAGGGGAAGTTACCTCAGATAGTTCCAATGTACTTTGTGTCCAGGGTGATTATCAACAATTGAGTGATGTAATCAAGAGCCCAGATTACTTCCTCTTTTACTCTGCCTTCCTTGAGATAGTGTCCTTCATCATTGCATTGTTGCTTTTGCTGTTCTAAGAGAAACATCATGTAGCAGAAGGGGGGCTTCTCTTCCTGGGTTTTTTATTATCACCAAAGGTATTTTTCTCAGAAGTCTCCACACTGGGTTCCCCCTCACAGTTTCATCAGCCAGCACTGTATACACGTATGTGTATGTGCATATGCCTAACCCAGTCTGCCACACAAGGAAAAGAGGACAAGTGATGCCTTAGCTCGATCAGGATTTACGCTGGAGCCGGCAGTAACTCCTCCGCTCCCCAGTGGAATCCACTAAGACTTGGACAGCAAGAGTGAAAGAGGAAAAATGTCCCCGACAAGCAAACATAGTGCCTGCTGCATAGCAGATATTCTATCTCCCTCATGTCAGACCTCTTTTCTCTGTTTGAAATCCTTAAAAATGGACCAACTCTACTTGTTCTCTTGACCTGTTTGCCCTTAGCAATCCCACGGACCTTTGCCCTTTTAAGTATATTGTTTTGGTGGATGGTTTCCACCTCCTTGTCCAATAACGGTGACCTCTCTCCAGCTCACAAGTGTTGTTTTAGAGGCTGGCTGTCTGCTAGCACCTTGAACTCTGCTTATTTTTATCAACCTGTTTTCCTTCCTCAAACCATCTCTCCTCACCTCAGATTCTGCATCGCTCATTTTCTGCTCAGTGGAATTCAAGTTAATTATGGTTTTATTCTAATTATAAATGATTTGAAAAAAAGACAAGCAAAAACAAAACACCACCTCATCTATATTCAGTAATTTTAGCATTTAGATGAATACTTAGGATGGAATTCAAGATCGTCTTTTGCTATTCTAGAAAGAAGAGGGCAAGAGTAAAGGTTTGCTGGTGACTAACTGCTGTCATAAAGGGGTTGGGGCGCCTGGGTGGCTCAGGTGGTTGGGCGACTGCCTTCGGCTCAGGTCATGATCCTGGAGTCCTGGGATCGAGTCCCACATCGGGCTCCCTGCTCAGCGGGGAGTCTGCTTCTCCCTCTGACCCTCTTCCCTCTCGTGCTCTCTATCTCTCATTCTCTCCCTCTCAAATAAATAAATAAAGTCTTTAAAAAAAATTACAAGCCTGCATATTTTAACAATTTCAGCTACATTATGTAGTCTGATCAGGCTGGTCATTGACCAGTTGCTCACCCCTATCAGTTGCATTAGCATTTAACTTGTCACTTTAAATTAGAAAGGTAACAAAAGTTTAAGAAGGTTACAAAAGTTTTAATCCCCTACTAAAAAGAAAAAGGGGCGCCTGGGTGGCTCAGTTGGTTAAGCGACTGCCTTCGGCTCGGGTCATGATCCTGGAGTCCTGGGATCGAGTCCTGCATCGGGCTCCCTGCTCAGCGGGGAGTCTGCTTCTCCCTCTGACCCTCCCCCCTCTCATGTACTCTCTCTCTCTCATTCTCGCTCTCTCAAATAAATAAATCTTTAAATAAATAAATAAATAAAGGGGTTGGATTCCTTCCCTCTGTTGTCCTTGGGCTTCCCACCTCTTTCTCCCTTAAAACGAACTTTTCTTATATATAGGATATTTTTTTTAAACTATCACCTCTCTCTCTCTCCAAGAATGCAGGGGATTCCAAAGAATCTTCTGTATTTTAATGCTAGCCTTTGAAGCTATAAAATGTCAACATTAATAGGCAGTTCTTTAAGAGACTGAAATTTTAATTAGGTAATTAATAATATTTGAATTGATTATGTTATATTAAATAGTAATGAACAGGTGTTAATACACTGGCAAATTTTTACTTGAGCATGCACATTGAGCTATAAATATAAATAAGTTTGAGATTCTCCGGTAATTATATGCATAATACATCTGGGGCCACTCTGCTCATCTCCAATAACAGACTGCTATGGTCAAGCTTGCTCTTTGTGACTGTATTAGTCAGGGTTTTCCGGAGAATTAATGTCTATCTCTATCTCTATCCATACCTACCTACTTTCCTACCTATCAGCTTATCTGTATTTATACAGAGAGAAGGGTGGGATACAGAAGGGGAGGGGAGAGAGGGAGAGATTAATTTTAAGGCCATGGGTCACATGATTGTGGGGGCTGGTGAGTCCAAAATCCTTATGACAAGTCAGAAGGCTGGAAAGTTAGGGTTTCTATGTTGCAAACTTGAGGCAAAATATCTTCTTTGAGAAACCCATCTTTGCTCTCAAGGCTTATAACTGAACATAAGGCTGAATATAATATAACTTGAATAAGGCTCTCTCAAATTTGGTGGGGAGGGAGTTAATCTGCATTACTCAAAGTCTATTAATTTAAATATTAATCACATCTAAAAACATCTTCACAGCAACATCTATATTAGTGTTTTTATTTAATTTTTTATTGTTAATCACCATACATTACATCATTAGTTTTTGATATATTAGTGTTTGATGAAACAACTGGGCACTGACCGTAGCCTTGGCAAGTTGATGTAAAAATTAACCATCACAGTGACCCTGCCACTCCTTGGCCATAGCTAATTGAGAAAAGATGTACACTTCAAACTTGGACTAATCAGGCTTCTCTCATGGAAATTTATTGTGAGAGACTTAGGGACTCTTATGGGTCTTTATTTATCCCTTGACCTAGAAAGTTATATATCGGAAATCTTCAAAGGAACATAAGAATGAAGCAGACCTGGAGATAGCAGGAGGAACAAGAGACCATGCATCCCCAGAGTAGCCTAGTGAATTATCTTATATATTTATATATATATAATTTATATATAAATATATATATTTATATATATTTACTTATATATATCATGCTGTATTTCCTGCCCTCAGATTTTGTGAGATAATAGAGATTTTTTTTAAATGAATCTTTTTCTATTTATGTTACTTTGAGTGAGTTCATATTTGTTACTACCAAGTCATCCCTAAGATACCATTACACATACCATTTTTTTTTTCTCATTTAAGTGGTGAACCATCAGAAGCTGCTAAGGAATCTGTTAAGAACAGAGAAAGTTGCATTGGAATTGGTATCAGAATTAAATTTCTGACTTTGGCAAGTTTCAGTCAAGGGGAAGGACATTATTCCACATGGCGTAGATTGAAGAAAGCATACGAGGTAAGGAAATAGAAACTGTGACTATGAACAACTCTTTCAAGATGTTTAATGATGAAGGGGAACAGAGAAATAAAGCATTACCTACAGGGTTATGTGGAATACAAAGACAATTTTTATTTAGGGGGTAGAGGTTGTTTGATTGAAAGAGAAGCAAATACCTGAGGATATTTCTCATTAGAAAGGGAATCAATATGATGCTGAGGAGAGGGGCTAATTGCACTGATCAAGCCTCCATGAAGGTGAGAGTGCTAGAGTTTGAGAGCATATGGGGAGAAGCTGGTCCTCTCCATCAAGAAAGAAGTGAGTGTGGCAGTGCTTTCAGGCTGTGATTGTGATTGATGGGAGGCTGGTATTTGTAGAGGCTGCATCTCTTGACTCCTCATAAACCAAGTTCCATCACCTGAGGAAGGGAGAAGAGCAAGCAAGTTTAATAAAGATTAAAAAAGGGTGAAATGTTTCTCTCAGAGATTAGGAAAGAAAATTAGGAGGGAAGATATATGTGATGGCATTGATGTGACTGAGTAAATAAAAATGACTAAGATACCCTAAGTGACCCCTGGGACTATAATCTATATCCTCTATATGGGCAGACCTGCTAATCTTCCTCATGTGTAAAAGAGCAGTAATTATACTGGTTATTATTGTTGAACACCTTACCCATGTGTTTTTACAGTTGTACATGTTATCCGTGAGGCTGATATTTTACTGTTATAGAAATTGACCAGGAGAATTCTATTAATTCTACCAGGATCACAACTAGTGATAGGTGGGGTAAAAATTCAGGTATTGTTTTGGAAATTTCATTATTCCCTGCTCCGTCTACCATGCCACACTTTCTCCATAATGGATATCCTAGTTGCTGACAGCACCAGGGTATGGGGTTCCTTGGGGCAGAGGTAGGAGGAAGGGGGCAAGTTGGGAGGAAGCTGTGTGGAGGCTTGAATGAAGGTAAAGCTCCACAGTTGCCCTGAGAGAAACCTGAAACTATAGCCTGATGTTACATTCAGCTGATGGAGTGTCTGTGTTTATCTCTGGACTCTAATGTGTGGTCTGGATGTCTGTGGAAAGCAGAAATCTTGTTATTTGGTCAATACCAAATCACAATTATTGAAGGCAAGTAAGCTGATTTTTTTTTTTTGATCCATTGGGTTGTCATATCCTAACTTTCAAAATCCTTTTACTATAACCACATTTCATAAAACTAGGGAGAATATGTGAGATGTAGTCATCTCTACAAGTTGCTATTTATCCAGTGCAACAAGAAGGAAATGCAGTTCCTGTTTCTAAAACATCCCATGTCCAAATAATATGTTCCATCATCATAACCACAAGAGGGCGGTGTGAATCCACCCATTAAACTTGGCAGGTTTTCTGCAAAATGTATGCTCTCGGACTCCCCTCAGATAATTGATAACTAAATTTAAGATATTTATTTATTTATTTATTTTTTAATTTAAGATATTTAAAGTATATTTAAGTTGGTATCTAAAAGTTTTCAAGATAAGGGCATAATTTTTATGTAACAAAAGATCATTTCCAGTATATTTTAAATACTGACATTTTAAAATAAAATGTGTATCACTTTTTCCATATAGCCAAAGAAAGATAACCACATGACAATTTGCTAGCCATCACCATCCATTTATTTTATTTTATTTTTTTAAGATTTTATTTATTTAACAGAGACAGACACAGCGAGAGAGGGAACACAAGCAAGGGGAGTGGGAGAGAGAGAGGAAGACTTCCCGCGGAGCAGCGAGCCCGATGCGGGGCTCGATCCCGGAACCCTGGGATCATGACCTGAGCCAAAGGCAGACGCTTAACGACTGAGCCACCCAGGCGCCCCCATCGTCACCCATTTACAAGTTAGATAGTGGGGAGCAAAGGAGGGAGGGGCCGACAACTTGTGCTTTCTTTGGGTGGTGTTCCTCTACTCCTGCCCTGCCTGGCCTCATCTTTGTATTTTTTTTAAAGATTTTATTTATTTATTGGAGAGAGAGAGTGAGAGAGAGAATAGGCAGGGCCAGAGGGAGAGGGAGAAGCAGACTCCCCGCTGAGCAGGGAGCCCTATGCAGTGCTGGATCCCGGGACCCCGAGATCATGACCTGAGCCGAAGGCAGATGCTTAACCCAGTGAGCCACCCAGGTGCCCTTATCATTGTATTTCACTAATAAAAAAAAAAAAAACCTTTAATCTCTAAGAATATTATAAGGAAAATCTTTAACATTTAGAAAATTTGTATTTTTTCTACTTTCTTCTCGTATATAAGCTTCCATCACAACATATATATTTGTAGGGTTTTCTAGATTGCCTTCTCAAACTTTTCCTGCAACAAATATAAATTGGAAGAGTTTTAAAAAAATTTCAAGTGAGCATAATTACAGTTATTACTAATATATAATTAAACATGATAGCATAAATTTAAGTGTTGATAATTATTAAACCTAAAATGTAAAGTTGCATTCAAAAAGTAGATATTGAAGGGCGCCTGGGTGGCTCAGTTGGTTAAGCGACTGCCTTCGGCTCAGGTCATTATCCCGGAGTCCTGGGATCGAGTCCCACATCAGGCTCCTGGCTCAGTGGGGAGCCTGCTTCTCCCTCTGACCTTCTCCCCTCTCATACTGTTTCTCTCTCTCTCTCTCTCAAATAAATAAATAAAATCTTTAAAAAAAAGTAGATATTGATGAGATGGATGAGGATATATTTATTTTAGAGTGATACAGGATTCAGCATCAATTTTATTTCTTCTACTCTAACAAACACATAAATATGTAGATAGAAATGGCAGGTGTTTTGTCAAGGCAGTAACAAAATTCCTTAATTCCTTAAACTCCTCCCCTGTCACATGCAGACAGTCACAGTGATTGATCATCAGAAATGTTTTAATGGTCTAGTAGTTGATGACTGGTTTAGATACTCCTATATTGCGGTAAGAAAGAACTGAAAACTACCTGATTTGTAAAGTGAGTGTTACTCATTCATTAGAGCCCATTCACTTGCTTAAGCAGTATTTTGACTTGTCCTGTGGCTTGATGCTCCAGAGGTTTTTCAAATCATGGCATTGTCCCTCGGTAAGACTAGGGATGAGTGAGGGACATGCATTTCACTTATAAATTGGGAGAAAGGTGATTATGTAGAGGGAGTGGGCAAGGAAAACCAGCATCATCTTCAGCCCCAAGGATGTCTTCGGGTAGAACTATTTTAGGAAATACTACATATGAAATAAGAGAATCTGGAAATCATGTGCACCGTGAAAAGTCTTAATGTAAGCCAGTTGGAAGATCATTGTCCTAACTACCTTAAAATATGGGCTTTTCTCACCTGTGGACCTTTGAAATCAATTGAGTTAAGAACATGTGAGGAACACTGAAAAGTATACAAGCCCCAGATTTCATTTCTAATTAAATAAACATATTGTTTAAGGCTCAAGGAAGACTTTTCTTTCTCCAAATCAATGTATTAATTCATACCTTCTTTTAATTCTTATATTACAGTAGATATGATTTTGTAGTCTACATTTCAACTGTTTAAACATCTTTAAATGTTTGGTAGAATTCACCTTAGAATCTGTTTGGTCATTGACTTTTGTTCGGAGTTTTTTGATTACTGATTCTATTCATTACTAGTAATTGATCTGTTTAGATTTTGCATTTCTTTTTGACTCAGTGTTGGAATATATGTTTCTGGTAATTTATCCATTTCTTCTAGGATTTGTTGGCATAGGATTGTTTGTACTATTCTTGTATGATCTTTTATATTTCTGTAGTATATTTACAACTTTTCTTTCCTTTCTTATTTAATTATCTGTGTTCTTTCTCTTTTTTTTCTTGATGAGTCTGGCTGAAGGTTTATCAGTTTTGTTTATCCTCTCAAAGAACCATCTTAGTTTCATTGATCTTTTCTGTTGTTGTTTTTAGTCTCTATTTCATTTATTTTTGCTGTAATCTTTATTATTTCACTCCTTCTACTAAACTGTGTCTGTTTCTTTCATCTGATTAGGGAAATTTTCATCCAATATTTCTTCATATAGTTTTTCTCTCCCTTTTTCTCTCCCTCCTTCTGGGACCCCTATTATGTGAATGTTAGTACCATTGATGTTCTTCCAGAGTTCCCTTAAGCTAGCCTCTTTTTTTTCATATTTTTCTTTTTGCTGTTTTGATTGGGTGATCTCCATCACACTGTCTTTCAGATCACTGATTGGTCTTTCTGCATCATCTAATCTGCTATTGATTGCCTCTAGTGTATTTTTCATTTCAGTTTTTGTATTCAACTCCGATTGGTTCTTTTTTATAGAACTGTGTTCATTAATTCTTTTGTTGAGGTCAGCGAGTATCTTTATGACCATTACCTTGAACTCTTTATGTGATAGGGTAGCTTATCTTGGTTTTAATTCTTGTTCTGAAGTTTTTTTTTTCTTGTTCTTTTATTTGGAACATATCCCTGTGTCTCCTCATTTTACCTAAGTTTCTGTTTCTATGTGTTTGTTAGATCAGTTATGTCTCTCCATCTTAAAGGAGTGACTTTGTGCAGAAACACGAACGGGTTCAGTAACACAAACCCATCTTGTAACCTGAGCCAGCTGCCCCAGGAGCCCCTGTTTGGGCTGAATGCACCTTCCTGTTGTGGCTGGGTTGTGATTGGTGCAGACTCACTGTTGTGTAGGACTCTTCTGTCTGTGCAGAAGTGTGACAAAATTAAAAAAATTTCCTAAGACACTAAATGAAGGGTTTTATGATCTGCAATGTTTGTGAGGTTTGGCCTGATAGCTATTGGGCACTAGTAATTGGGGCTGGACCCTGGCTTCTCTCTCTGAGAGGCCTGGCTGCAACTGTTGTGGGCCCACTTGGGTGTGGTGCTAACCCTTGGTATAGCTGGCTACAGGCCTGGCTGTGACTACTATAGCATACTGGTGAGCAAGACAGGCCTCCAGTGGCGCTTGCTACGAGGTCTGGCTGCAACTCCTGTAGGTGTTTTAATGCGCTGGGCTGGACTCTGGGGGCACGGATGTTTAGGAAGTGTTCTGGTGCTGGCTGAGGCCACCTGCTGGGAATGGTAGGATGATAAGCCACTTTAAAAGGGCTCTGGTGATGGCCATGGGTGCCTGTCAGGTGTGGCAGGGTGGTGAGTTGTTTAGGAGGGGCTCTGGGTCACGTGGGTGGGATGGGCCAGTGAGTCCACAGGGAACTCTGGGGCAAGTAAATAGATAGTGTCCGAAACAGCTCCACGAGAGCCAGGCCTGCTAGTGCTTTCATCCTTAGAAAACTTTTCAGCAGATCCCCATAATATTATCAAGTTCCTACCTATACTTGGGTCAATTTCTTGCCTTTATTCTGTTCACTAGTTTATTTATTGTCATGGTGCTATATAAGTTATTGATACCTGGTAAGACCTGTTTTTGAACATTTTTTTTTGAAAATAATTTTCTTTCCAATATAACCTATGACACTGATCTTTTTTGGTTTTAAAGTCTTCACAGCTTAAAAGGTAGCAGGTGTATAAATACCAGTACGTAGTTTGGTCATTCATCTGCCCCCAGACAAAAGATTTTAGCAACTGTGTATTGAATAGCATTATTTTGCATAGGTTTACAAAATTGTGACGAAGTTTACAGGAACAGTCACTGTGCATGAAACCCTTTAGGACTATATGCCACCATAGACAAGTGTTTTAACAAATAATGTACTGGGACTGGTGACAGGGGATCAATTTTCCAATAAAGTTCATTTATCTTCTATTCGTCACTCTATTTAATCACTTTTTTGTCGGCTGCTTGTGCAAAATCATTACATGTCTAGATTTTCTTGCTCTAGCTTGTTCAGATTCACTTTCTGTATTTACAGAGTTCTAGGAACTCTGGAAAACTAAAAATCTAAGAGCAGAATTAAAGATACTACTAGGTGTTTCACACCCTATTTATATTATATCTACTTTTATTATGAATTACAGTACTTACATTACCATTTTCATCACTCCTTTTAACCTTTAATGAACTACTTCATGCTATGGATATGTTTTCTTTGAATTAGGATGATAACGAAAAATTCAAATTTAACAAATTTAAATGACAATACTCAATTGACTTGAAAACACCATGAGCAGACAATATTTCAATGTAGCTGAATGTTAAGCAAGATTTTGTGATCAGTCCAAATAGCACATGTACAACTCTAAAAGTTTAGAAATTGTTAGAACATAACGAGATTTTAGCAAAAATAAAAATTCACCTTAAATTTCAAATTTGTGAAATACATGCAAACAGTTGTAAGCATTAAAAAAATGTTTTAATTGCCAAACAGATGGAGGATCCTTCATAGATTCAGGAACTGCCCAGGGTCTGAGGAAAACACTTTGAAACACACTGTCCTAAGGCATTTACTTCAGAGATTAAAAGCTCCATATTGTGTTTCAGAAAAGTAGAACTCAAACAATCCAAAGACACGTAAGTTGACAAAAGACTTGTACTAACAGCCTCAAATGTAGACAGATCTAGATTCTGACCAGTACTACCTTAAATTTCACTTTGTTACCCAGGAAATCCCCTATGATCTATCATCATTACTATCCATATGTGTTCTGTGAAGAATAGCCATTTATCAAAGGCTAGCCATTTTTGTGATCTGAAAAGTTTGTGTAGATGTAGTAATTGTATTTTTCAGTTTTTAGGATAATGATGCTCCTGTTTTAAAAATTTTCTTAAGGAAAGGCTTCAAAAAAACCCCACACAGTTCCCATGACCCTCAAACTCAGATCCCACTCTTCAAAAGCAACTACTTTAAACTGTAAGATTTTGTCCTGGCATTTACCACTATATTTCTGTATATTTATTGCTTTCTCATAATTCATCAATTTTAAGTATTTTTTTATTTTTATAGCAGATAATAATTTTTGCCCTCTTATGTCTTTCATCCACCTGATTTTTCCAATATGGTGCAATCACAAGTTTTAGTTAAATTCATGTAGTGTTTCAATTAGTATGCTCAAATATTTCTCTTAAATGGACCAGTAGTGCACAGTGACATTTTTCGTATGACTTTGCCCAATTTCCCTACCAGGAGTGGTTTCATGTTTTATTTGCTTTCATTCTGCAGTCTTTTTTGTCTTTTCCAAATTATTTTTTAGTTCAGTCTTTCTGCCACTGCTGGGAGTCACCGTTCGCACCCAGGTTTGATACTCTAAATAAAACCAAACCAAACAAAATAAACCTTTTCTCTCTTGTTGTTCGTTAGTTTTTCTGTTCTACCTTCTTGATGATTTCCTAGACTCACTTTCCAATTCTCCTAGTAGTATCTTTAATTCTGCTCTTAGATTTTTAATTTTCCAGAGTTCCTCGTTCTCAGGATTTTAAAAAATGGAACCTAGTTCTTTGGCTGTGGTTGTGAAAATATTTTCCCTGCATTTTTCTTTTCCCCTCGCTTGCTCCCTCCCCAGCACCTTTTAAGCTCAGGGTAGGGTTGGGGGGTGGGTAGGATAGAGGTGGGGGTTTGGTTTCCTTCATGAAGTGTTGTCTCCTCCAGGAGTAGTTATCTATAGGTTCTCTGGGCCAGTTTTTGACTGGAGACCTGGGTTCTTACGGCTTCATAGGTAATGAGCCTCTATTTAGTTGCCAGAATCACTCAGGCTTCTCTTGATACCTTGTTACTCCCATTCCTGAGGCTTTCAGAAATGCTTCAGGGCAAATTGACTTGCTTTCTACTGTATCTACCTTCACCTGCATTGGATGTTTCTTTATCTGGTAAATGCATGACCATTCCACTATTCACTTCTGATTTTAACATGGTTTAGGGAATGTGAATTTATTTTAGTGTCATCAAAAATTGACTTTCTCTTTGTCTTGTACTCATTCCTGGGCTGATTTTAAAGGGAATAAGGAGTCAAAAAGTATCTTCTTTGCCATTTTGTTCTCATAGTGGGATTAGTCTTGTCTGAGCCAATAATGCCTCTGCTGAACTGTCCAGAGTTAAACTCAAGGGCATAATTTCAACCCAGGAGAAGAGGTGCTTTGGGTATAAAAGACTCATTCAGATTTCTCAGCTAATTAACCCAGATGTCCCATGATTTTTAATAATTCAAGGAAGTATTCACAGTATGCTGCACTAAAAACCTCAAAAAGAATCCTTAAAATACTCATGGAAATTCTGTTCCTGGGTTCTCAGAACTTTTTAAGACTTGGAATACTTATTCTCAGGCATGAACAGCACTATTAAGCTGTGAATGACTGAGGCCATTCACTAGGGCATGTATAGGCACCATAGACTTCTTTTCTTTTCTTTATTCTTTTCTTCTCTTTTTTCTTCCCTTCCCTTCCCTTCCCTTCCCTTCCCTTCCCCTTCCCCTTCCCTTCCCTTCTTTTTTTTTTTTTTTTTTTTTTTTTTTTATTTGAGAGAGAGAGAGAGAGAGAGAGTGCACGAGAGGGGAAGTGTCAAAGGGAGAAGCAGACTCCCTGCTCAGCGGGGAGCCTGATGCGGGATGCTATCCTGGGACTCTGCAATCATGACTTGAGCCCAAGGCAGATGCTTAACCTTAACTGACAGAGCCACCCAGGGGCCTAGGCACCGTAGATTCCTAATAAAGAAGTGGGAAGCACATCCCTCAGAAGGCCAGGAGGAAGTATTCTCTGAATCATCAAATCACTGATTTCCCACCCCAAGATCTTTGATTAGATAAGGGTGTATTTTAAGGGCCTCAAGAATCCAATAGGCACTTTAAAATCATTTGAATTTAAGCATTGTATCTATATCTCTGGTATATTTGACCCTGCTGGGAAATAAAGGTATGTATCTGTAAGTGTATTTTCCAGTTAACTTTATTAATTGTTTATGGATTGCTATATATTTTCTTGTTTTCCAAAAATATTTTATATAGACTAAAAGATCTATATGATAACCAACCTTTCAGTGTCTCAGTTTTTAATCACCTCTAAGTGGATATAATAGTACCTACTGCATAGCATAATTATGAGAAATAATTGAGTTAATATTTGTAAAGTTCTTAGAACAGCGTCTAGCACGTGGTAAATTCCATACAAGTTTTTAAAAATAAAACAACATAGCAAAAAGAGATAAAATAAGTGAGGATGAGGCACCTAGAAAACA
Source organism: Callorhinus ursinus (assembly GCF_003265705.2). NCBI lineage: Eukaryota > Metazoa > Chordata > Mammalia > Carnivora > Otariidae > Callorhinus > Callorhinus ursinus. Next base: position 15,290,480 of record NW_027397065.1, on the reverse strand, counting down.
AAGGGTTTGGAAACAAAATCCAGTACACAAAAATATGCCCATGAAATCCCTTACCATTACTAAGAAGTGGAGGGGCACCTGGCTTGCTCAGTCTGAGGAGCATGCAACCCTTGATCTCAGGGTCACGAGATCAAGCCCCACGTTGGGTGTAGAAATTACTTAAAGAAATTTTTTAAAAGTAGTGGAATCACTAGTTAGTTTTGAGCTTTGTGTAAAATAGGAAAGGCAATCAGTTATATGATTCATAGAGCCCATAATTTAAAAACCAGAGATAATACTGTTCCTTATATTAAGAGCAGAGAGGGGCGCCTGGGTGGCTCAGTCGCTAAGCGTCTGCCTTGGGCTCAGGTCATGATCCCAGAGTCCTGGGATCGAGTCCCTCATTGGTCTCCCTGCTCAGCGGGAAGCCTGCTTCTCCCTCTCCCACTCCCCCTGCTTGTGTTCCCTCTCTTGCTGTGTCTCTCTCTGTCAAATAAATAAATAAAATCTACAAAAAAAAAAAAAAAGCAGAGAGAAAAGTACATCCCCAGGTCCTAATATCTATCGTTGCCACTAAGTTTCTCACAGTTACTGAAGCAGTAGGTTTTACTGGGCTGTCCTTTTCTGTCACGTCATAAACAGTCCATGGAGAGCAGCCTGGGGGTGTGGCAGACCTGCAGAAGGGAGAAAGCTGTGGGCTGGTTTGGTGACATACTATCTTTACGTCCTGGCTTAGTCCAGGATTAACTTGGAGAATATCCTGAGGATCATAGCTGATCTTCCAGCGCTCAGTTATCTAAAATTAAAAACAAAAGGCAGGGGGTGGGAGTGGAGCTTGGCACATGATAAACACTCAAAATCCATTTAATAAAGGAATGAATGAAATCCTTTATTTCAGCTATTTTTATTGGAAAACATTACATAATGGGCAGTACAGATTTTGCCTTCTTATTTGGTGAAGTCAAAATATAATTTCACCTATTCTCGAGGACTCGGTTCCACTGTCATGAACATCCCCGATACAGAAAACAGTATTATGCTGAGTAAGCTGTCAGAGGGAGAGCTTTCTTGTAAAATATTTCAAGAGCAGGAGATTGCAGAAGTATTTCTGGGAAAGTCCTCTTGTTAGACATACATAATAGATTAGTTAAGGAAGAGTTCCAGGTAAGTGGGGACTAGATAAACCAGACCGTAGCACCGAGTCATCCAATGTAGGAGACAGAGGTGTTGAAGGCTTAGGGCTTAGAGATTGAATGTTCTAGATACCTATCTGTACCCATTTGAAACATTGCTTGCCTGTTCTTAGAGCAAGTGTTTGGGGTTAGACATTGCCTCTCTTTATCATTTTCATATTCTATGGGTAGAGTAAAAAGAACGCTCCTTGAGTCTCTGAATTTTTGGTATATTACATCTGATTTTCACTTAGCAATTTCATTAACCTTATCATTTTTAGTTACCTAGAGATTTTTCGGAATGGCACAACAAAATGTGTAGACAATAGAACACAATATGACCTTAAGGAATTCAATTTTAGCATGATGAACAAGAGTAACTGAAATCAGTTTAATTTTATAAGTGCATCAGTGTAGTTCAGTAAACTTAAGAAGCGGAGTAAGATTCTCAAGAGAATAGGGATATATAGTCTGTAATAAAGAAGTAAATCCTTGAGATTTTTTTTTTCTGGCCAAAGAAGGGTTATGAACATATTATTGGCACAGTCAGAAAAGAATCCATTAAGGGTATATTAAAATCTTATAAAATTTAGACCACATTTCTCACCTATTTGGATATATTATTTTCCATTTTAATACTTTGCTAGCAATTAAGCTTGTTGATGCTCCTGCCAACTTGATTAATGAAATGGAGTGTTGGGAACACTGACACATTTATTCCTCAGAAAACAAACGCTTTATCTTTGTTTCTGCAATTTCTTCCCACGCTTCTACCATCTTGGTCCCTATCAAGTTCTACCCAAGACCTAAATGCATCTTTCCTGTAAAAAATGGGCTTCATAATGGGTGATCATTGCATTATTAATGGGCTTGTTCAATTTACTTTAAAGTCATGTTATCACTACATTATCCCAACTATAAATAAATTGCTTAGATTGAGGTCAAAGGTAGCCCAAGGAAGTAACCTTCTTCAGTGAGCCACCTGAGCCCGCTCCCAGCATTCATTGACCTGCATACCCAACACATGTTAACAATCGATTCAAATTGCCCTTCAGTGAAACAGCCTCCTGCTACTTTCCTCCTAACCTCATCATTCAGAGAGCTTGGGAGCCCTCAGGACTCTCTATATTGATAAATGGCAGCAAGGCTTACACTGGGGATGGGAACTAGGAAAGAAGACTGAATTTTTGCTCATGGAGAATAGGAGGTGTATGGACTTCTCTCCATTGCACCAAAAAGTGAGGCAGGAGGAAGTTCTTAGGAAAAACTGCAATCTTCTAATATGCTTTCTTCTGGCCCTAGAAGAACCCATATATTTACCATCTGGGATTTTCTAAGTCCCCACTAAGGTAAATTGTCTTTATAAAAATACTAAAATATATAGTGACCTAGAAATTTTTAAGCATCAGGAGAATATTTTGGGGTTTTCCAAGTCTACCTAATGACACTATTAAAAAATGAAGAGTTGAGAACAGTTTCACCAAAGTTAATTTGTGTTAGTTACTGTAAAAATGATTCACATTTCTATTTTATACAGAGCACTATAGAAAAATGTTGAGATTTTTACAGTAATCTTGTCTATTGATGAACAACAAGAGATGCTTGAAACTGTTTCTAAATTAACACAGGTTAAAAGTCCACTCAATTCTGTATTTTGTGCAACTTGTTTTGGTAACCATTTGGGAAAAAAAGCCAAAAAACTAACAGTGATAAGGGACACAATAACTGTTGTTAAGACTCATCATGAAGAAGAGATATTTTTCTGCCCCTTGACATAGGTTGTAAATTCCAAGAAGACATGATTATACAGTCTGAAACACTTAACAGTCTCATCTAAATGATTTCAGTAGATTAATTTCAGTTGGAATTGATGAAGAGCTGAAAAGATATGACACTGTAAGATAAGCATGTAGATTTATAATCAGTGAAAGTTGTGTTTGGATTTATGATCTTGCCTTGCATATTGAAGACTTGTGTCTGTTCTATGTGGGGTGTGGGTGTGTGTGTGATGTACATGTTAGACATGAACTAGTACTTATCTTACTATTTGAAGGGAGTTCTTTCCCCAAATGAGGCATTTCTTTCTTTCCCTTAGGAAAGTGTAGATAGGATAACTTTGCTAGCTAGATGATAATTTACTGCATTTAAAGTTTTAAAAGTAAGTTAAAATAATTTGAAATAAAATATTGGTCAAAACAATGTTTTTTTATCTGTCAGATGGTGTTTTCCAAAGATATCTAAAGATAACTCTAATCCTACATGATCGTCTACATACGATTTTGATACTCCCTCATCAAGAGATGGTTTATTTCTCCATTTCCTTATATTTGGATAAGCCCTGTGATGGCTCTAACTTATGGAATGTAGTGGAAGTAAGTGATGCTCTGCTGGTTTCTGGTATAGACCTTAACTCCATTTGATTGATCTTCGCTGGGCATTAGGAAACTGCTTTTGTACTCTGCTCACTCTTTTTTTTTTTAAGATTTTATTTATTTATTTGATAGAAGTGAGAGAGCACAAACAGGGGGAGCAGGAGAGGGAGAAGGAGAAGCTGGCTCCCCGCTGAGCAGGGAGCCTGATGCGGGACTGGATCCCAGGACCCTGGGATCATGACCTGAGCAAAAGGCAGACACGTAACAAACTGAGCCATGCAGGTCCCCCCAAGTGAGCATTTAGATTACTGTATTCCCAGGTGACCCCTAACCACCACTGCATGAGAGAGCTCAAAGAAGAACCACCCCGCTGAGTCCAGCTAATCCATAGAACCATGACAGAAAGTACTTTACATTATTGAAACTATGAATAGACAGTCTAGAAATGAAATGTTGCTATATGAAAACTGTGTTAGCCCATTTAAAAACATTTCCTTTTTAAAGTTGAGCACTAAGGGTTGCACATAATATTCCTCATTGCTAGACTTTAAGTTTCTCTAGGTAAGGAAATAAGACTATTTAGCTTCGAATCTCTAGCATTCGACAGTATTTTGTAGTTAGTAGGTACTCAAGAAATGTTTGCTATCTGAGTAACTCTTCCCTTTAACATTACACTCCATCCAATTCTTCTACTCATTAGGATCCCTCTTCCATTGCAGGGAGTTACTTTATAAAGTGAACTTATAGTCCTATCCCATGATTGCCAAAGAATGTGGTTATGACGAGTTGACAAATTTCAGCATGTTTTTGTGAGGTAGTTAGTAATGTTGATATTTGTATAAGACTTTATTTTTTGTAATGATTTTACTTATTTGAGAGAGAGAAAGAGTGGGGGAGGGGCAGGGGGAGAGGGACAAACAGACTCCCTGCTGAGCAGAGATTCCCAATGCAGGACTCTATCCCAGGACCCTGGGATCATGACCTGAGCCGAAGGCAGACGCTCAACCGACTGAGCTACCTAGGCACCCCTTTAATAAGATTTTATTGATGTTATACACATACATGGGTTTATATCAGTATTTACACAGAGAACAGCCTAAATATTTTTAAATTTTGACCCTGTTGATTCAAACAGGGATGGTGAAGTTCATTTTTATAGTAACTGACCAAAGTATTTAAGTAAGATTATAGATATGTGATTTACCTTCTTATGACAACATCCTCAAATATTTTAGATGCAAACAAAATAATTTGTAATATTTATTCATAAAAGAATGATTTTAATAGACTACTTATCTAGACTTTCTTAGCATTTTCTTTCAAGTAGGTGCTATAATTTAATGTAAATCATATAGCAACAGTAAAACACAATTGGACTGGAGCATGGTTTCACATGGCAAGCATGGACTTTAGAATCTTAGTGAACCTGGATGCTAATGTAAGCTTCACCTCTCACTGCTTGGTGATCACACTCTAATTAGTCAACCTCTGTTCATTTTCCTCAAACCACATAGAGTTTGCAAGTTGCTTGCACTGACATAATAGATGATCAACAAATCCCTTTGCTTCCCCTCTGCTGGGTGTAAGGTCAGCCCATTTCTAGTATTAACTTCATCTCTTTCACACAGCCTCCATCTTGGTATTCCTAATAGGTAAGTGTCAGAAAAAGTGGTTACCATGAGCCTGGAGTCTTTATGATGATAATGGTTACATCTGTCACCTTATTCTTCACTCCTTCTTTTTTTGTTTCTTCTAATTTCAGTCCTAGTTCTACTCTTGTGGCATCACTAAGTTGAATTTAAGCTTGTTTTCCTCCCTCCCTTTTTTCCTTCCTTTGCTCCTTTTCCTTCCTTTCCTTCCCTCCCTCCCTCCCTCTTAGAGCCTGAAAAAAGTGGGCACCAATGTCCTAGAGCTTTAAAATCCCAAAACTTTATGGAAGTCTTTGATGAAGTGAAGGAGAGGCTCCCTGCCCATTTTGTGTTGTTTCCCTATCTGTCCTAAACTGGGCCAGAGAGATTGCTCCTAGGATGTAAACTCTCCATGGGTAGCTGGAACTACAACTTGGTGAGGTGGCCATGTTCAACTAAGAGTTCCTGTGAAGTACAGAAAGCAGCCTGCAGAGTGAGAGAGAAAAAAGTACTTGTAGAATCAAAAGCAGAGATGAGACCCTAATGACTTTCCAGGTACTTTTCAGCCTTGTGGGCCTGACCCCACCCTGCCCTTGGGGTTCTGTAAGCTACCTCTGAAACCTTAGAAGAAATCTCCCACTTCTCCCTTTGTGCTTGCAGTAGCTCAAATTGAATTTTGTTGAGGAAATCATAGAGTCTTGATCAGTTATTACCCTTTCCAATGCCCAAGGCAATGTATAATAAATTTTAAAAGCAAATATATAAAAGGAGGATGTGATGTTTAATTTCATATGTCAACTTGAGTGGACTAAAGATGTCCGGGGAGTTGTACAACATTATTTCTGGATGTGTCTGTGTGAGTGTATCTGGAAGAAATTAGCTTTTGATTCAGTAGAACGAGTAAAGAGATCCATCCTCACCAATGTGGGTCGACATCATTTAATCCATTGGGACCTGAATAAAACAAAAAGATGGAGGAAGGGTGAATTCTCTCTCTTCATGCACTGGGACATCCATCTTCTCCTGCCCTTGGATATTGGAGCTGCTGGTTCTTGGACCTTCAGAGTCTGGGACTTACACCAGCTGTCCCCTGGTTCTCAGGCGTTTGAACTCAGACTAAATTCTCCCACTGGCTTTCCCAGTATTCTAATGTGCAGATGGCAGATGGTGGGACCTTTCAACCTCCATAACTGCATAAGCCAATTTCTATAACAAATTCCCTGCCCACCCCCCAAACCCCCAACACCTAACATTTGAACAACACAGGGTCTGGGGGTCCCAACTCCCAACACAGTAAAAAATCCTCATATAACTTTGCCCCAGAAGTTAACTACTAATAGCCTACTGTTGACTGAAAGATCATGATCTGAGCCAAAGGCAGACACTTAACCAACTGAGCCACCCAGGTGTCCCTATATCCTGTATTCTTAAGTGAGAGAAAATGTTAAGAAAATCCTAAATGGACCCATGCAGTTCAAACTTGTGTTGTTTAAGGGTCAACTGTAGATATTTACATATATATAATGTATGTATACACACATATATGGCCATATATGCAGCACATCTATATCGATTCATATTTATATATGTACATGTGGTTATTCCATTGGTTCTATTTCAGGAAGAACCCTGACTGATACAGAGGATATCCGATTATTCCACACCACTGCTTTTCTTCATAAATATCTCTGGCCTTCCCTACATTTTTGTATCTCCAGTCCACGTCTTTTTTTTTTTTTTTTTTTTTTTTTTTTTAGCGGTATACAATTTTTTCAGTCATGGCTCCTATACTGTTTACTTTCTTGTCACTTTCTCCTTCCCAATGCTATTATTTTTGTAGTCCTTTTAACATCTTTTCATTAACCTTTGTCCATGTTGCTTTCTTATTGAGTCTGTGTGCAGTTTCTTACAACTCCTCTCCTCTCACTTGATCTATTTGAAAAAAATTCTAAGATCAGAGAAGGGGAGGACTTGCTCAGTGGCCATGGTGAGCCTCTTGCCTTTTGTCATTCTCTACTATAAGCCATTCTGAAAAGTTAAGAATGCTTAACTGGGCTAGTCTGGAAGGGATCTACAGACAAGAGCTAAGGGTATGATGCAAGCATCGCAGGCCCTGTCTCCAAACCCTCTAAGTGCAACCCAGTCAATGAAAACATTTTAGAGTGTCCTTTCCCAAAGTTGGATACTCCACTGGGACTTTTATTCGCTGAGGTGTAGAATACAGGACCAGAAGTCTGTAGCAGTAATTTCCACTGGTAGAAGCTTTGCTTCAGAGTTTTTCCTGTCCCTCCAGGTCCTTCCAGGCCACTCTTAATTCCTGAAGTTCTGTCCAGGGCAAATGGTTGCTTGCAAGTCAGGATTACTCTCTTAGTAGGGGCCTTGAGATTTCTGGGGCAGCACAGTGAGGAGGCAAGCCAGAGTCACCTGGTATACACAACCTTTGCATTTGGTCTCACTCCTTCTTCTAGGAGACATGGGTACAGAATTCATCTCCCTTATGGGATTCCGGAATGTTCACAGGGGCATAAATGCAAATTCAGTTCTAGGAATAGCTTAAGGGTTTGCCAGTTCCCAAAGATGAACATACAATTCTCCATCTCAGGTACATTTTTGAGTAACCTGTTGATTGCTAGGTCTATACTTGGTAATGTGCTAAGAACTTTAGATGTGGTAACACATGTAACTCTTACAATGAGTGTTTGAGGTGCAAAGTTCTAATAGGATCTCTGTTTTAAAGATGACGATATAGTTTGGCATTATCTAAGCTGTATAACTAGCAAAGTTGGTGGATTTGAGTCCCACACTATGTGATTCCAGAGTCTATAATCTTGACCACTATGCCATGCTATTTGTTCTACTTTAATGTAGTGTGTATAGAATAAGTATTTCCACACAAATGGACCTTTAATAATGGTCCTGTGGCCTAAAATGTCATCAATATCCATTCCATATTTGTCATTCTGGTTTGTGATCTCTTCCTCTACTCTTGCCACCCTCCCTTCCAGCTCCCCAAATATACTTTGACCTCTCTTTCAACCTCTAAATGTCAACCAGATTTCCAATTTAACAGAACACTGACAATCTTTATTTTGTGCCATCCCAAGTTATTTTACTACTCTTTCTTTTTCCTTGCCAAGAAGGAAGATGAACATTCATGTGGTAATTCTGGCTTAGAATTCATCCCTTGTACTTAAAGTGAGCAAATGATTAGCTTTCTTCTGTCTTCAGTGCACCAGTGACCAACAATGTATTAATGGCATTGCTTTTTGCCATGTCACTGGAAGACCTTGCTAGAAAATAAATTTGTTGTCCCCTTTAGTAATTACTACCTTGCTGTTTCCCATGTGAAATCTTTGAAAACCTTTTGTGTCATCAAGTAGCCCTGTTGCCTTTGGCAGTGCCAAATTATTTTATTTTTATTGATGTATAATTGATATACAATATTAGTTTCAGGTATACATGATAAGTGATTTGATATTTTTACATTATGATATCCTTATGATAGGTCTATTTACTGTCACCGTACAAATTATGATCATACTATTGACTTTACTCCCTGTGCTGTTATTACATCCCCATGACTCATTTACTTTATACCTGGAAGTTTGTGCTTCTCAATCTCCCTCACTTATTTTGCCTGACCCCCAGCCCCCTCCCCTCTCTGGTAACCAACAATTTGTTGCCTGTATCCGTAAGTCTGTCTTTGTTTTGCTTTTTAGATTCCATATAGAAGAGGAATCTTATGGTATTTGTCTTTCTCTATCTCACTTATTTCATTTAGTGTAATACCCACTAGGTCCGTGTCTGTTGTTACAAGTGACAAGATTTCATTCTTCGTATGACTGATACTCTGTTGTATATATATACTACATTCTTCTTTATCCCTTCATCTATTGAAGAGCACTTGGATTGCTTCCACACCTTGGCTATTGTAAATAATGGTACAGTGAACATAGCGATGTATATATCCCTTTGAATTGGTGTTTTTTTTTTTTTTAAGATAAATACGCAGAAGTGGAATCTCTGGCTCTTATAGTGGTTCTATTTTTAATTTTTTGAGGAACTTCCATATTGTTTTCTATAGTAGCTGCACCAACTTCCCACCAATGGTGCACAAGTTTCCCTTTTCTGTACATCCTTGCCAAACTTTTGTCTTTTTGGTAATAGCCAATTTGATAGATGTCATGCTATATCTCACTGTGGTTTTGACTTACATGTGCATGATGATCGATAATATTGAACACTTTTCATGTACCTGTTGGTCATCTGTATATCTTCTTTGGAAAAGTTCTCTGCCCATTAAAACTTTTGTTTGTTTGTTTAGTATTAAGTTGAGTGAGTTCTTTGTATATTTTGGATTTTAACTCCTTATCATGAGTATGATTTGCAAATATCTTCACCCATTTAGTGAGTTGCCTTTTTGTTTTGTTCATGATTTCCTTCACTGTGCAAAAGCTTTTTAGTTTGATATACTTCCATTTGTTTATTTTAGCTTTGGTTGTCCTTTCCTGAGGATACTCGTCCATAAAAATACCACTAAGTCTGGTGTCAAAGAACTTATTGTCTATGTTTTCTTCGAGGAGTGTTATGGTTTCAGGTCTTACATTCAAGTCTTTAATCTACTTTGATATTATGTTTCTATATGCTTTAAGATGGTGGTCCTGTTTCATTGTTTTGCATGTAGCTATCCACTTTTCCCAAGATCATTTATTGGAGAAACTCTTTTTCCCCCATTGTATATTTTTGCTTCCCTTGTCATAGATATATTGACCACATAAGCATGGGTTTATTTTTGGGCTCTCTATTTTGTTCTATTGGTCTGTGTGTCTGTTTTCATGCCAGGACCACACTGTTTTGATCACTATCATTTTGTGCTATAGTTTGAAATCAGGGATAGTGATACCTCTGGCTTTGTTCTTCCTCAAGATTGCTTTGGCTAGTTGGGAGTGTTTTGTGGTTCCATACAAATTTTAAGATTATTTGTTCTAGTTCTGTGAAAAATACTATTGATATTTTGCATTCAATTGCATTAAATCTGTAGATTGCTTTGGATAGGAAAAACATTTAGCAATATTCTTCCAATCCATGAGCACAGAATATCTTTGTATCTATTTGTGTCCTATAGTTTTTAGTATGTAGGTCTTTCACCTTCATGGTTAAATTTGGTCCTAGGTATTTTATTTTTTGATGCAATTGTAAATGGGATTGTTTTTCTTCTTTTCTGTTGTTGTTGAGGATGGATTGCTCATCTTTATTTTTATTTTTTGGTATCTCCATGTTTCATTTTGTTTAAATACAATTAACAGTATTATTTTAGTTTCATGTATACAACATAATAATTCAACAATTCTATACATTAGTGCTTACCATAATAAGTGTGTCACCATCTAGCACCATACAAAGTTATTACAATATTACTGACTATATTCCCTATTCTGTACTTTTCATCTCTGTGATATACTTATTTTATAACTGGAACTTTGTACATTTTAAGCCCTATATCTATTTCACCCATCCTGCTAGCCATCTCCCCTCTGACAACCACTTTTTCCTCTGTATTTAAGAGTCTGGGTTTTTAAAAATCCTTTAAAAAAAGGGGTGCCTGGGTGGCTCAGTTGGTTAAGTGTCTGCCTTTGGCTTAGGTCATGATCCTGGAGTCCTGGGATCAAGCCCTGCATCAGGCTCCCCTGCTTCTCCCTCTCCCTCTACAGCTCCCCCTGCTTGTACCCTCTTTCTCTTTCTCAAATAAATAAAATCTTAAAAAAAAAGTCTGTTTTTTTTTCTTTGTTCCTATTGTTGTGAATATGAAGATGTCCTTTTTATGGCTGAGTAATATTCCATTGTGTGTTTGTATGCATATGTGTATACTTTGCAGTGTATCTTCAAATCAGGGATTGTGAGACCTCCAGTTTATATATATATATCACAGCTGCTTTATTCATCTATGGATGAACACTTGAGTTGCTTCCATATTGTGGCTATTGTAAATAATGCTACAATAAACCTAGTGGTACACCTATATTTTTGAAATAGTGTTGTTGTTATTTTTAGGTAGATACCCAGTAGTGGAATTACTGGACCATGTGGTATTTCCATTTTTAATTTTTTGGGGAACCTCCATACTATTTTCCGTATTGGCTGCACCAACTTACATTCTCACCAGTGGTGCATGAGGGTTCCTTTTTCTTCACTACCTTGTTATTTCTTGTCTTTTTGAGTTTAGCCATTCTGACAGGTATAAGGTGATATCCCATTGTGATTTTGATTTGCTTTTCTTTGATGGGTAGTGATGTTGAGCATCTTTTTATGTGTCTATTGTCCATCTGGATGTCTTTAGAAAAATGTCTATTCAGATCCTTTGCTAATTTTTTTCCCCAGAGCCCACTGTGGCTTAATCCTGCTGCAGCCACCTATATCATAAGTTAAGTTGATCTCCAAGTGTATTACAGAAACATCATGGCAATATCAGTAAATTGCCAGAGTGGATTTCCCTGTGGTCATGCATTTAGTTAGCCAAAAAAATGGCCTTGTTTCCAGCAGTTAGCAGATGTTATCAGGTGTAGGATTTGCTATATTTTTTTTAAAGATTTTATTTATTTGTCAGGGAGAGAGCAAGAAAGAGCACAAGCAGGGGGAGTGGCAGGCAGAGGGAGAAGCGGGCTCCCCACCAAGCAGGGAGCCGGATGTGGGGCTCAATCCCAGGACCCTGGGATCATGACCTGAGCTGAAGGCAGATGCTTAACAGACTGAGCCACCCAGGTGCTCAAGATTTGCTGTTTTTTAATTGGATTGTTTTGTGTGTGTGTCAAGCTGTGTAAGATTTTTTATGTATTTTGGATTTTAATACCTTATCAAATATATCATTTGCAAATATCTTCCCCCATTCTGTAGGTTGCCTTTTCATTTTGTTGATCATTTGCATTGCTGTGCAAAACCCCAATAGTTTATTTTTGCTTTTGTTTCCCTTACCTGAGGAGACAAATCTACGAAAATGTTATGGCCAATGCTGAAGAAATTACTTTCTGTGTTTTCTTGTAGGAGTTTTATAGTTTCTAGTCTCACATTTAGGTCTTTAATCCATTTTGAATTTATTTTTGTGCTTGCTGTAAGAAAGTGGTCCAGTTTCATCCTTCTGCACATAGCTGTCCAGTTTTCCCAACACCATTTGTTGAAGAGCCTGTCTTTCTCCCATTGGATATTCCTGCATCTTTTGCCATAGATTAATTGACCATGTAAGTGTGAATTTCTCTCTGGGCTTTGTATTCCGTTCCATTGATCTATGTGTCTATATTTGTGACAGTGCCATACAGTTTTGATTACTGTAGCTTTGCAGTGTATCTTGAAATCAGGGATTGTGAGACCTCCAGCTTTGTTTTTCTTCCTCAGGATTGCTTTGGCTATTCAGGGTCTTTTGTGGTTCCATACAAATTTCAGGATTATGTGTTCTAATTCTGTGAAAAATGCTGTCGGTTTTTAATAGTGATTGCATTGAATCTGTAGATTGATTTGTTTGTTTTTTAAGATTTTAGTTATTTGGCAGAGAGAGAGAGAAAGAGAGAGAGAATGAGTGGGAGGAAGGGCAGAGGGAGAAACAGACTCCCCACTGAGCAGGGAGCCCAATGGGGGATTCAATCCTAGGACCCTGGGATCATGACCTGAGCCAAAGGCACATGTTCAATTCATGAGCATGGAATTTTTTTTTTTTTTTAATTCATTTGAGACAGAGAGATGTAGAGAGAGAGAGCACGAGCAGGGGGAGGTGCAGAGGCAGAGGGAGAAGCAGGCTCTCTGCTGAGCAGGGAGCTGGACGTGGGACCCGATCCCAGGACCCTGGGACCATGACCCGAGCCGAAGGCAGAGGCTCAACCATCTGAGCCACCCAGGAGCCCTGGAATGTTTTTTATACGTGTGTCATCTTCAATTTCTTTCATTGTTGTTTTATAGTTTTCAGATTACAGGTCTTTCACCTCCTTGGTTAAGTTTATTCCTATGTGTTTTATTTGGTGCAATTGTAAATGGATTGCTTTCTTAATTTGTTTTTCTGATAGCTTGTTATTAGTGTATGGAAATGCAACCAATTTCTGTTTGTCCATTTGTCCGTCCTGTGACTTTACTGAATTCATTTATTCTAGTAGTTTGTTTGTTTGTTTTTTTAGTGGGGTCTTTAGTGTCTCCTGTATATATGATTGTGTCATCTGAGAATAGGGGTACTTTTTTTTCCCTTGGCAATTTGGATGCCTTTTTTTTTTATTCTTTCTTTTTTGGCTAAATACTACGGCTAGAACTTTCAGTACTACACTGAATAAAGGTGGCTAGAGTGAGTATCCTTGTCTTGCTCCAAATGTTAGAGGAAAAGCTTTCAGCTTTTCATTATTTAGTATGATCTTATCTGTGGGTTTGTCATAAATGGACTTGGTTATGTTGAGGTACATTACTTTTATACACACTTGAGAGTTTTTATCACAAATGAATGTTGAACTTTCAAATGCTTTTTCTGCATCTATTGAGAAGATCATAGAACTTTTATCCTTTTTGTTATTGTGGAGTATCATGTTGATTGATTTGCAGATGTTGAACCATCCTTGCATCTCTGAGATAAATCCCACTTGATCATGGTGTATGATTCTTTTAATGTATTGTTGAATTTGGTAATATTTTGTTGAGGATTTTTGCATCTGTGTTCATCAGGATTATCGGTGTATAGTTTTCTATTTGGTGGTATCTTTGCCTTGTTTTGGTATCAGGATAATGCTGGCCTTGTAAAATGAGTTTAGAAGCATTTCTTCCTACTAAATTTTTTGGAATAATTCGAGAAGGATAGGTACTAACACCTAAATATTTCGTAGAATTCACCTGTGAAGCTGTCTGGTCCTAAAATGTTATTTGTTAGGAATTTTTAAATTAGTGACTTAATTTTGTTTCTTGTGTGGGTTTATTCAGGTTTTTTATTTTTTGTGATTCATTCTTGGAAGGTTATGTGTTCGTAGAAATTAATGATTTCTAAATTTTCCAACTTGTTGGCAATAATTGTAGTAACCACTCATGATCCTTTATATTAGTTGTAAGTTCTTTCATTTTTTTTTTTTTAATTTATTTGGGGCCTCTCATTTTTTCTTGATGAGTCTGGCTAGAGGTTTACCAATTTTGTTTATCTTCTCAATGAATGAGCTTTTAGTTTCATTGATATTTCTATTATTTTTTTAAATATTTTTATTCTGATCTTTATGATTTCCTTCCTTTTACTGACTGTGAGCTTTACCTTTCTTTTCCTAGTTCCTTTAGGTATAAAGTAGATAATTTGAGATTTTTCTTTATCCTTGAGGTAAGGCCTGTATCACTATGAACTTAGAACTGCTTTTACTGCATTACATAGATTTTGATAAGTTGTGTTTACATTTTCATTAGTCTCAAGGTATTTTTTGATTTCCTCTTTGATTTCTTCACTGACACAGTAGTTGTTCAGTTATGTATTGTTGAGTCTACATATGTTTGTGTTTTTTTGTTTTGTTTTTATCTTGCAATTAATTTCTGCTTTCATAATGTTGTGGTCAGAAAAGACGCTTGATAGGATTTCGGTCTTCTTGAATGTATTCTTCTTTTGTGGTCTACCATGTAATCTGTACTGGAGAGTGTTCCGTGTGTACTTGAAAAATAGGTCTATTTTGCAGTTTGGGATGGAATGTCCTATATGTATCTACTAAGTCAGTCTGGTCTAATGAGTCATTTAAGGCCAATGTCTCCTTACTGATTTTCTGTCTGGGTGATTTATCCATTGATGTAAGTGGGGTTTGTTAAAGTCCCCTACTGTTACTGTATTACTGTCAATTTTCCATTTATGTCTATTAATATTTGTTTCACGTATTTAGGTGCTGCTGCTATATTAGTGATTGAGATGATAATTTTTTTTAATATGTCATTTATGGCAAGTGCAGTTCCTACTTGGTTAATTTGTGTATGGTTTTGTCTTATGTATTCCATCTGGTAGCAGAGTGCCTTTTTCTTTTTTTTTTCCTGGAGTTGGGAGTTTTCATTATAATAACTTAAAAAAAGTTGGAGGGTCATTGAACTGTCCTCCATGAAGAACTCTCAATTAGAAAACTTGGCTCCATTTTCTTCTTGCTGGAGTTTGATGGACATACTTTAATATATGTTAGCTGACCAGACTGGTTTGTTCACTTGGTTTGAACATCATCATAACCAGGGAAGGGTGAACATTCCACTTGTGTAGGATCTGTTAGCGTATCCTCCTGGGCTGTAGATGCCCCCTCTCCTTATACATCTACATGTTACTCATAAGAAACACAAACACTTCTGCACTCCAAGCATGCTTCATATTTTGGGTACAGAAGGCTGTATATCCTATTATTTAGTTGATAGTGTTACACATCTTGTTTACTTGGTAGAGTAGTAAGTTTAGAGGAAAATAGTTTAAAAAATAATGTTGTGAATATGCCTTTTCCATTTGGAAGACAGAAAATGAATGAAAGGAGAAACAATATGGTGAGCTAGGCAGTCAGATAAGGAACCACGAACTGCTTTTTCTTTTTCTTTCGTCTTTCCTTCCTTCCTTTCCTCTTTCTTCTTTCTCCTCTCCCATTGCTTCCCTTTTTCCTTTCCCCATTCCCTTTCCTTTCCTCTCCTTCCTTCCTTCCTTCTTTCCTTCCTTGCTCCCTCCCTCCCTCCTCTTCCTCCCCCCCCTTCCATCCCCTGCCCTCCCCTCTCCTCCCCTCCTCTCCTCTCCTCTCCTTTCCTTGTCTTATTTATTACATTCTCTGAGGCAGGGAGATGCTCCTTGGTACACATGCAAAGACCTTGCTAGTTTGTTCCTGCTGTTCCCAGAAACAAAGTATCTTTTCTCAGAAAGGACTGCTGCAATCTAAGACTGCATTAGTCCAACTGCCTTCAGGCAGTAGAATGCTAAATGTTATGGCTACCAAAAAAAAAAAAAAAAAGAGAAAAAAGAAAAATAATCAGATAACAGGATTCTTAGGGTTTGTTAAAGTCTCCGTTTGCTGTTTAAGACAATAAAGACCTCTTCGTTAGGATTTTAGGCAGTCACTTAAATTTCAATCCCTGAAAAGCTGGGGTTCTGGACAGAGTACACTGCAAGAGAAATTTTGACTTCTAAGCATAGACTTCATTTTGATGTGGATTATTTCTTAGTATTCATTTAGTACCAGCTTATGCATTAGGTAGTCAGTGGCATTATCACGGTCATCCAATTTTGTGTTTCAGATGACTTTTATTTTTAATTCTGAACTACAGATAAACACTAAGAGTATGGATTAAACCTTCTATTTAAGAAATGATTATGTAGGTTTCCTCCAGCTGGAATTTGTCCCATTTAGTATTTGACTTAGTAGCAATAATTGATTTCCTTTGCCTTAAGTTCGGGTTTCTTTTTCAAGTTTTGCTACCCTTTGGCATGTTTCTTTTCTTTTCTTTTCTTTTTTTTTAAAGACACATTTATTCAGCGTCATGATCAGACTATTACATTTAGCAATCAACAGCATGGGTGCAAAAAAAAAAATCTACATTAAAACCCTTTGTTGGAATGCTTTACACTTTCCACAGAACAGAAACTAAAATAACCTGTTATACAATTAGTCACAAATACAGTCCTCGAGTTTTTTTGCCCATACACATGAGTATTGTCTAAAACATGTCTTCTTTGTAGCAGCTAGGCCCTGCCACCACTGTGCTTGGCTGAGTTCAAAAATCTGTTGTAACCTGTAGCCCCCCTGTCACTTCTCTGGCTCTCCTCTCCTGCTAAGCTTTGTTTCCTGGCAGTGATTAAAACCTTCTGCCACTGCCATAGCTATTGCTGCTGCTGGAACCACCATAGCCACCTTGGTTTCGTGGTTTGGCAAAGTATTGGCCTCCACCACCCTAGGGGCCAGAGCTTCTGCCTCCAGAATTTCCTCCTTTCATGGGTCCAAAATTTGAGGATTGATTGTTATAATTGCCAAAATCATTATAGCTTCCGCCACCTCCAAAGTTGCTTCCATCATTACCAAATCCGTTACAGCCATCCCCACTGCCACCGTATCCACCACCACCTCGACTGCCACCAAAGCCACCTCGACCACTGAAGTTCCCTCCACGACCAAAGTTGTCATTCCCACCAAAACCACCTCCACGACCACCACCAAAGTTTCCAGAACCACTTCGACCTCTTTGGCTGGATGAAGCACTAGCCATCTCTTGCTTAGATAGGGCTTTCCTTACTTCACAGTTGTGGCCATTCACAGTATGGTATTTTTGAATGACAATCTTGTCTACAGAGTCATGGTCATCAAATGTTACAAAAGCAAAACCTCTCTTTTTGCCACTGCCTCGGTCAGTCATGATCTCGATCACTTCAATTTTCCCATACTGTTCAAAATAATCTCTCAGGTGATGTTCTTCAGTGTCTTCTTTAATGCCACCAACAAAAATCTTTTTCACAGTTAAGTGGGCACCAGGTCTTTGAGAATCTTCTCTTGAGACAGCCCTCTTTGGTTCCACAACTCTTCCATCCACCTTGTGTGGCCTTGCGTTCATGGCTGCATCCACCTCCTCCACAGTGGCATACGTGACAAACCCAAAGCCTCTGGAGCGCTTGGTGTTTGGATCTCTCATTACCACACAGCCCGTAAGTGTTCCCATTGCTCAGAATGGCTCCTCAGACTCTCATCGGTTGTTTCAAAGCTCAAACCTCCGATGAAGAGCTTCCACAGCTGTTCAGGCTCTTTGGGAGACTCTGACTTAGACATGACGGCGGTGGGAGGGGAGACTTTAACGATGCTTACTCTGCGGCGTCCACGGGCAGAAAGGCCCCTTCGGCATGTTTCTTGCACAAAGAGCAAGTTGAGATCTTGTGATGTCTCTTTTTAGAACACCCGAGAAAAGGAGATTTACAAGTTCCCAAAGCCAAAAAAAAAAAAAAAAAAAAAAAAAATCGTGCCCCCAAGTCTTTCCCACCAGAGGGAAGTTGTTGCAGTCCACGCTATCTTAAAAGAACTATAGTGCAGTTCCCATGTCTGCAAGTCACCAAAACTATTACTGAAGACAAGACCTTTGGGATGATACCAGTGGACCAGTTTCACAGCCATTGACTTATTTGAAATTGCTTTAAACTTAAAAATGAAAAACTACAAGAAAGATGTAGTTTAGAAAATAAGTGAGTTTATGGGCAGGTTATACAATGTGGTGTTAGTAATCGCCAAGGGTTTGGCACAAACACACCCTCGCTCCCTTTCTTCTGCTCCTGTCTTCTGCAGCTCTTCCAGCAGGCGTCACTATAATCACAGAACAGACATTCCACAGCATGGTATGTAACTTTATTTTTCTAGCATAATAATTTAAAGTATTTACACACCGCACACTCACTGTTTTACACAGATACTTATTCATATGCCTATGAACCACATCTAAAGGTTTCTTTGCAAAGACTCGACACACTGGGAATTTCCAAGCATAACAAAGAGAAGAAAAGGACAAAAAAAAATGTTCTGAGTCTTTTAAAGATAGCCATGTGGAGCATCTGTGAAAACCAGTGTTTTCCCCCAAGTTTTAAGCTCCCCCAGGAGACCTTTGAATAGTTACAGCCTATCCACATGTTGGTATAACCTGAATCTCTGTGGACTAAGGAGGATTTAAAGAACCAAAATGTACAAGTACTATTTTCTCTAGAAGTCCTAGAAAAGAAACGGAAAAATAACCTGGTCCTTCTCTAGAGAAGCATCTGTATTTGTCAGTTATCTGTGGGGACTGTAAATGTGGTACAGGGGCACTGATTGTAAAGGGACAATAGCCAAATACACTGGTACAAATACTAGTGCTACAGAACGCTTTTAAGTGGCTTTCCCAGCTCTATGATGCGGCCACACAGCCTAAGTGTCTTTCCCCAACTATTCCCTGAAAAGGACAAAGGTTCTCTTAACCATATACACTCTAAAGCCAGATACTGTAGAAATTTCTACTGCTTTTACTTCACTTTTATACTGTTTGCACAAGAATAGTGGTTATAAGTACTCTATTTTTCCTCCTTTGTTCTACTCAATTACATAACGAAGTTACTAGCTAACTCTAGCTTCTGAACGTGGCACACGGTTCCGTAGGTGAACAAAAACAGCCCCAGTTCAGAGACGATGGCAGGTAGGCTCCAGTCCAGTTTTTATAAAAAGTTAACCGGTTTAGGTTTCAATTCTCTGGTGTTACATCTTTATCAAGTAAGTGGCAGGATGCCTTTGTGATCTTCCCAGACTTGCCATGATGATTCTGTCACACATCAGAAAACGAGAGGAGGGTTGCCACCTGTAGACGAACCCACAGCTCCATCCTGTGATCGGATGATAGCTCAGTTCACTGAGAAATAGAATTTCACAAAACGAAATCCTTTTTTCCTGCCAGTCGGGGCCTCTGGCAGTAAGCCTAATCAACGGGACATGGCAAGAGGCAGAAATTACCTGGCCATCTAAAACTGAGCACAGTCTGGATCCAAATTGCTGTGGTATTTGAAGTTCATTGACTTTTCCTTGCACTTAGGTAAGGTACAAATTGTATCCTTTCTCCTTGGTACCAAACATTTACATAGAAGAGAAATTTACCTACCCTAGAACTCACGTCCTCATGGTGCTTGCATTTTGTTGTGGTGCTTTCCTTTTGCAAGGGGATGCAACAGTGAAAGGGAGGAGGCAAGGAGAGACTTTAGAGGAATTTTACCAGCTACGTGAGCAACTGACAAAATACTACTACAGATGGTAAGAGGGAGAGTGTCTGATGAAAGAGAGAGACCGCCTGGGGAGCAACATTGCTTAGTGAGAACGTCTGGATTAACCAGCACCCAGTTAGTCGCATAGTGGGTTGGGCCAGGAAAGCGTTCCTGTCGTCTAACACCCTATTCACTCCATCATGCAACAGATACATCGGCGACCGTGAGGAAGACCGTGGTGTGGAGGGCAAGGAGGAGTGGCCCACTTTGTGACGGGAGCTGGGCCTTGATATGAAGCAAGAATCCAACAAACCCTCATCTCTGGGTTCATAAGGTGAGATTAAGGCGGGTTTACGGAGGGGGGTAGAGACAGGGAACAGTGTGTTTCTGAGCGCCAGCAGCCAAGGACTAGAAGGCTAAGAATAAGAACTTGGGCTTGCACAATTAGAAGAGCAACGTGTGATAGTTTCAACAGGGACATGGGATGAGGGCAAGTCTGAGAGCTCCTCGGGTCTAGCCACACGCCTGGTATTTATCTGTGAAATTGCCACCTCTAGACCCTTCTGACCGATCAAAACAGCAGTTTTGTCTGCCTCAACCCCACATACGGTAAGTGCTCAGATAAAACGATCCTAGTTCATAAAGCTGTGGTAATATTCTCCCTGCCCTCTGACAAAGTGACAGCTGTGGAGGAGGAGGGTGAGGGTGCCTTCGAGATGCAGTTTCACAAGAGCCCAAGCACCTGTCAGGGGGGAGTTCGCGGTCCGTCCACCTCGAGTGAGGGCAGGAGGCGGCTAAGGACACCCCCTGCCTCACAGGAAGGATGCAGCTGCCCCCAGAAGGTGGCGAGTGAAAGCTGTGCCCCTGGGGTGGCAGATCAGTAGCCAGGGGCCGAGGCAGGATCGAGCGGCCAGGAACAGCTCCACACACCGTCCCTGGTCCTCGTCGAAGGGAGCGCTGCGTCTGGTGTCTGGGTATATGTACTATACGTACTGACCAGGTACACACATAAATATTTAATATATAAAAAATAAAGTGCTTTCTAACAGGTCCCCAGGCAGGGACGTTATAAAATATTTCACAAAACGGCAAAACAAAAATCAATACAATCAAAGAACACTACATCCAACATCCACGAAGACAGTCGAACACAATATGTACACTCTGGTGGGGGCCCCCGGACACACACCCTGTCATATACATGGTATATACATATATATAGATATATATACTCTCTTACTCAATATATTATGACAATATATATTTTAAAATTCTGTTATAGACAAGAAATAAAAAAAAACACAAGACGCCCCCTACAAAAACACAACGAGGATCAAGCATGGGAGTCCGAGAGTGACAGCCCCGGGGCCACCTCCGTGGGGCACCCCCTGGCTGCCGCTGGGGAAAATGTGCCAGCGCTCGCGGCGCGGGTGCAGAGCCTCCACGTCCCCCAAGGCACTGTGCGCAGCAGCTGTGAAGTTGGCGTCCCCAGTGGTGAGCAGGTCGAAGACGCAGGACTGGAAATAGATGTCCTTCACGGGCATCCTCTCGTGGCACTGAGCACTGGCAGCCTCCAGGGTGTAGCCCGGCCAGGCTGGTGCCAGAGAGGTGTGAGGCGTGCTGGGCCCCAGGATGGCAGACACCTGGCCCTGCCCGTCATCGATGCGCTCGCTCAGGGGGCAGCCGTTGACACACAGCTGCAAGTCCTGGCTTTCCTCGTAGGACATTGCCAGGGCCTCGGGCATGCGGATGGCGAGCGTCAGATAGCGGCCCAGCTGCCGCACGAACACCGTGGTCCCGATGTAGCGGGCGTGCATCTCCACAGAGCGGCCACTCTCCCTCTCCACGATCAGCAGGCTCCTGGGGTCGCCAGCCCCGCCGCTGGTGCTGCCATCCACAAAGGCCGCCGGCAGGTCATCGGTCACAGCTTGGTACACTTTCTGCTCTGTACACTCCCGGTGAGCTTTGAAGATGATGGTTATCTGCGGGCAGGGACACACACAAATTTAAGCAGGCGGGCAGGGACACAGCCGGTGCTCCCCTCCAGTCTGGAGCCCAACGGCTGGAGACCATCACTAACCTCAGCCCACAGGCTTGGCCTCACCAATGAAAGGTGTCTCTGTTAAGGAAAAAGAAAAAGTCCTCTAGGTTTAGAATAAAAATTTGCTGCAAATCTAGGGAATGTACATCAAGAAAAATTCTCTTTCCTAAAACAGAACTATGTATGCTGTTGGGGTACAGGTAACTTTTACTGATAGTCTGGTGTCTTGTCTTCTTCCCCGGACAGACGAGTGGTGGTACAGCTCCAAGAGAAAAAGACTCCAAGTCATGTAGAAACGTTAGGGCGTAGTTAATAATATACCCATTGGAACTTTGATTTCTAAAAAGAGTCTTCATCTACAAACATTCTGACAAACGCTGGGGAGTGAAGCAGAGTCGAGGAGGGGGCCATCCCTCCCACAGCCACCAATCACGTGCCTCAGCCAAGATTTCTCTAAGTCTCTTCATCAAATGTCTCACATGACTGGCTAATCCCTGTGACTGGGAAATCACTTGGCAAATACAGCTCCCAGGCACTGGCAGAGAATAAATACCCTCAACCTAGTTACAGCAAATGTTTTCCCCAAACAGCACCACGGCCCTTGAACTTCTCAAGTTTTTTTTTTTTTTTTTCCTCGAGCCAACTCTCAATTCTCCAAATTAAGCAGAAAAAACTGATACTACAGAAGCTTTCCTTGAGTCAACCCATTTTCCTTCCTTATTTAGAACAATTAGAAGACACTGAACCTTCCCCTCCGACATACTCCACACCCTCCGGTATGCGTGGTGCAAGGGAAGAGGGCTATGTGGACAGACGGGGCCTTCTGGGTCACACAAGGTGGGAAGAAAGACAACATTTTGAGATTGGGGTTACTGTCAGGAACTGAAGTGATGGCTTATTTTTCTTTCTTCTTAAAGAAAAAAAAAAGTCTCAGTCAAGGAAGAAGGCAGGCAGGCCACTCTACAAACTTCCCTGGATAGAGGAAACCTCCTACCTCCTGCAAGGGAACGGATCCAAACAATAGACCCTTGTTACAAAGGCCAGAAAATGCTCTGCCTGTCCCCTCCCCACCCCTCTACAAGTCCTCACCACCACCCTCCAGCTTATGCCTGTAGTTTTTTTTCCTCAACCAGGCCACCATTTACTCACACTATTTAACTCCACATGTTCCCACTGGTGTTACTTGACTGGAATTTTCCAGCCATTTCATTTTACTTCAGCCAGTTATAAAGCTAGATCTGAACCAGCTGCACGGGAGCAACTGGTTTAGTTCATACCCGTTGTTTGCAGCTGCAACTAAAAGCCAGACAATGTACCATGAAAATGCTGGGTTTTCGCCCTTCCTAATTACCCTGACCCACAATTTCATTTCACTACCAGCCGTCTCGCATTTCAACACCTTCTTAACAACCCAAAGGAGGTGGACCAGAGATGACTGCAGGAAATTTGTTGTGCATCCAACCATAGGACCTTCCAGAGTGAATGGGATTTTGAGCGAGATATCTAATGGGACTATAAAATAGATTTATTTGGTGGCTCTAGAGACAGTTTGACACGTGCTTTTTTTTAGGGCAAGCTAGGATCCCTTGGAAGTGAAAAGATTAATTCAAGTAAATTCTGCACGTGAAAGACTTGAAAGCGAACACAGATGGCTCCAACAAGGGCGAATAAGACTTCTCATATAATCGTCCTCATTTTCAACTGGGGCATTCACACTCAAAGACTGTCTTTCTAGCCTAACAAACCTCAAATTTAAACTAAATTCACACTACTTGTAAGAATTAAGTACTTTTTTGTTCATCTTAGGAAAAACAAAGAGGAATTAGTTTTGTTGAGACAACAGATCTGATTCCAAACAAGTTCCCAAACGGAGCAAGGGTCGATATGAACACGAGTGGAATAGCTCCACGTGCCTTACCAAGCCTAGTGCTTTCACAAAGCACACCAATTCCAACTCAGGAGTCATTTCAAACACCTCATGCATTACTGTCCTCTGCTAGGCCTGTACCACTAACACTAACTAACTCCCATCCCTCTAGAAGATCGAATAGCACTCAAAGCTTGAGTTCTGCACCAGGATCTACACCGACCCAAGATCCCAGGTTACTTAACAGATTTTTGTCCAGTTTTCTAGGAGTCATTTTCTCTATGAGACAGTGAAGCTGGTGTTTCTTTTTGTCTCTCTTCTGGGTGAAAATTCTCACGCAGAACAAGTAAATGTACACAATTAGCCCTTGCATCAAAATACTGAGGGTGAGGATGAATCGATCTCAAACCACAGAGAGGGGTTTCCTGAGTGGTCCTCTGTAGTTTGAGTATGTAGTGAAGAGGTATCTAGGGATACAATGTAGGCAGAGAGAACATAGGCAACAGTTGTACCTGACTTAACATTCTGAAATGTTAATTTCATTCCTCATACAATTACAACTCAAGCTCTTAAAAAAAGGCATTCAGCCTCAGCCAGATAGGGCCAGAAATTCATTTTCAGAAAAACAAAATTTGTTCATTCTTATTAAGTCTTAAAAAAAACCAAAACTTAAAATTTTTGGCAATTCTAAATGTTTTCTCTTTATGCTCTGATAGCAAAGGAGGATATTCAAAACTGTATTTTAATGCTTTCAAACTGATAATTTAAAAACACCAGCCATGCTGTTTACTTTCCCCTTCCATGAACTGATCCGTATGCTGTAATAACTCAATTTGGCACATCTATTCTATGCCACACCATTTATTATTGATGGATGCCATTTCTGTGCATTTAAAACATCAATGCCTTTTGTTAAACCTTTCCCACCAAGTCCCTCTCAACCCCTACCCTCAGACAAACTACTCTAGTTCTCCTCATTCATTTTTAATGTTTCACTCCCTGAGATCTTTACCACCCACAAGGTCTATTAGGAAGACAGAGCAGCTACAAATCAATCTTTCCACATGTGATAGAAGGATTTAAAGTTCACTGTGAAAAATAAAAGTTTAGACGCACCTGCCTCTCCTTTCCACCATGCAAAGAAAATGCATTAAAAAAGAAAACGAGGTAGCCAAGGAAGGAAAACCAAGGCACTGCTTTGCCAAGAGACAGATGCAGCTTCCCTAGGCTCGACAGCTTTGCAAAGTGCTGGGCATAGGTTTTTCAAACAGCAGAATTCCCCGAAGGCTGTACGCTTAACTACTTGTGCTTCTTGTATTTTGGAAGAAACAATTATCAGGGTTCAGTCAGGCTATTTGGCGCTGCATGTGCAGGACCTCCCCAGGGTCGATAGGAACCTGAGGATTCACCAGAATCCTCAAATTCCAGAACTGGATTCCCAGATCAAGGGACTCTTAGCTCTTGGATTAAAATGGGCCAACAAAAGCAAGCTGAAATAGTCACAGAAATTAGGTTGGAACAGAGAGAAACACAATTTTGATACTACCTGGTTAAAATTCTGCTTGTGGTAAAGGAAGCTAAAATGAATTCTATTTCATATAATTAGGTGACATGTCTACTGCATCAGATCCTCTGGGTGCAGTTATAGGTTGGAAAAAAATAAGCACCTCTGGGAGGCTGAGAGAATACTGCTCATAGCCCCTT
Organism: Callorhinus ursinus; assembly: GCF_003265705.2. Lineage (NCBI taxonomy): Eukaryota > Metazoa > Chordata > Mammalia > Carnivora > Otariidae > Callorhinus > Callorhinus ursinus. The sequence continues at coordinate 15,265,022 of NW_027397065.1, read as the reverse complement.
TTAGGTCAGTGGCATCCAGCCTCTACAGTAAGTCCCCAAGTGTGAGCAAAAATCAACCACTCCAGTAAGGCTACATGCTTCAAAGGAAAAAAATTCACATGCTCTATCGCTAGGTCTAGAACATCTCGTCTTTACTTCTGATGGTCAATTTTCTCTCATATCAGGAATAAAATAAAGATGTCTACTTTTGCCACAGCAATCAGACAAGAAAAAGGAATCATTCCAAATTGGTAATGAATAGGTACAACTGTCACTATCTGCAGATGACACTGATACGACTTCACCAAAAACCCTATTAGAATAAATCAGTAAAGTTACAGGACACAAAATTAATATACAGAGATCTGTTGCCTTTTTATACACTAAGAAGCTATTAAAGAGTAATTAAGAAAACTATCCCATTTATAATAGCACCAAAATGAATAAAATACCTAGGAATACATTTAACCGACTAGGTGACACACCTCTACTCTGAAAACTATAAAACAATGATGAAAGAAATTTAAGACACAAATAAATAAACAGATGTACAAATACTGAAGATATACCATGCTCATGGCCTGGAAGAATACTGTTAAACTGTCCACACTACCCAAAGCAATCTACAAATTAAACGTAATCTCCATCAAAATACCAACAGCATTTTTCACGGAACTACAACAAATAATCCTGAAGGTTTGTATGAAATCACCAAAGACCCTGGATAGCTAAAGCAATCTTAAGAAGAACAAAGCTGAAGGCATCACAATCCCTAATTTCAAGCTATAGTACAAAGGTGAAGTAATCAAAACAGTACAGTACTGGTACAAAAACAGACACCCAGATAAATAGAACAGAATAGGCAGCCCGGAAACTCACTCATGCTTATATGGTCCATTAATCTATGACAAAAAGAGAACAAGAACATACAATGGAGAAAAGAGTCTCTCCAATAAATGGTGTTGGGAAAAGTAGACCACTTTCTTACACAATATAAAATCAAAATGGATTAAAGACCTAAATTTGAGACTAGAAACCATAAAACTCTTAGAAGAAAACGTAGGCAAGAACCTCCTGAATATTGGACTTAACATTTTTCTCCATATGTCTCCTCAGGCAAGGAAAACAAAAGCAAAAATAAACTACTGGGCCTACATCAAACTAAAAAGGTTTTGCATAGTGAAGGAAACCAACAAACAAAAAGGCAATCTACTGAATGGGAGAAGATATTTGCAAATGATGTACCTGGTAATAGAATTATTTTCAAAATATATAAAAGACACCAAAATAAATCCAGTTTAAAAATGGGCAGAGGAAAGTTTTTAAAAATACAGATTCAAAGGGGGTACATGCACCCCGATGTTTACAGCAGCATATCAACAACAGCCAAACTATGGAACTAGCCCAAGTGTCCCATCGACCAATGAATGGATAAAGACGATGTGCTATGTATGTATACATCGGATTATTACCAGGCCAACAAAAAGAATGAAATCTTGCCATCTGCAGCAATGTGGATGGAGCTGGAATGTGTTATGCTAAGCAAAATAAGTCAGTCAGAGGAAGACAAATATCCTATGATTTCACTCATACGTGGAATTTAAGAAAAATAGATGAATGTTTGGGAAGGGAGAGAAAAGAGAAGGGGAAGGCAAACCCTAAGAGACTCTTAACAACAGAATGAGGGTTGAGGGAGGGATGGTGGGTGGGGGATGGGTTAAATGGGTGACGGGTATTAAGGGCACCTGTGATGAGCACTGGGTATTATATGTAAGTGATGAATCACTGAATTCTACTTAAACCAATATTACACTCTATGTTAACTAACTAGAATTTAAATAAGAATTTGGAAGAAAAAAAAATGGGCATTGACAAATGCCTGAATAGGCATTTTTCCAGAGAAGACCTACAGATGGCCAACAGACACGTGAAAAGAAGTTCAATATCACTAATCATCTGGTAAATGCAAATGAAACCACAATGAGAGATTACCTCACACCAGTCAGAATGGCTAGTACCAAAAAGACAAGAAATAACAAGTACTGGTGAGGATGTGGAGAAAAGGAAACCCTGGTGCACTGTTGGTGGGAATGTGAACTGGTGCAGCCACTTTCTAGAGCCGCTGTGGAAAACAGCATAGAAGTTCCTCAAAAAATTAAAAATAGAAATAGCAAACCACCCAGTAATTCCAGTGCTGAGTCTTTACCCAAAGAAAATAGAAATTAATTTGAAGAGATACATGCATCCTGATGTTTATTGCAGCATTATTTACAATCAACAAAATATGGAAGCAACCTGTCTACTGGAAGTAGAATGGATAAAGATGTGCGTGTGCGCACACACGGTGTTGCCATTTGCAAGAACATGGAGGGATGTAGGTGTTGGACTAAGGAAGTCAGAGAAGGAGATACCATATGATTTCACTTGTATGTGGAATCTAAACAAACAAACTCAAAATACGAGACCAAACTGGGGGTTGGGGGATGGCGGCCGGGGGGGGGGGGGGTGGAGGAAAGGGGTAAAGGGGATTGAGAGGTACAAACTTCCAGTTATAAAGAACTCCTGGAGATGAGGAGGACAACAGGGGGGTATAGACAGGAAGGCTGTAATAACACTGTACAGTTACAGACGGTCACTACACTAACTGTGGTGAGCATTTTATAATGCATGGAATTGTTGAATCACTATGTTGTACACCTGAAACTAATGTGACATTGAAAGAGGATACCTGAATTGAAAAACAAAACAAAACAAAAACATACTTATATATACAGTATTTAGGGCAAAGGCTGCGATGGTTACTAACTGAAATGTAATTTTACAATTATGACATAACCTATACATCAAGTATTCACCTACAGGAAGGCTGAACTTCAGACCTAGAAAAGTGTATTTTGTTAGACGCTAACAGATAGTACATGTGTTAAAGGGGAGGGCAGCAGATGAAAAATCTTATCCTAGACTCCTCTTAGGCTGGAATGAGCCCTTAAGGGCCTGATACCTTCAAAAGAGGTCTCAAAGTAGGTTTCTCTACCCTCAGAATCTCTGCACAGAGCTCTGTTCTAGGAGCACTTCCAGGATTCCAGAGAAATGGAATGGATCAGCCTTATTTAGTCTTCAGTGTTGCCCCAGGTAATACATGCAGGAACAAGGGCTGCCTTGGCTGCTGGAGGGCTTCTTGGCAACAGACGGAGAAAGAAGAAACCAAAGCAGAGGCGAAGGACACCCACGGCTGAGGCTCCTAGGGTGGTCCAGAGCAGAAGCATGAAGCTCACTGGCTGGAAAGAATATGCAAGAGTGAAAAGGAAGCAGGCCCAGGGACGATACATGAAAGAGGCACAAAAACGTCAACTTCCAAAGAGTAATTTCTGTAGACAGAAGACAAGAAAGGCTGGAAGTATAAATAGGCTCTGAGACAGTGAAACTTGCCAGCTTCCTTGTACAGACCAGAGCCATGCTGCGCTGGGCATGCGGAGGAAAGGCCTTGAGTCCTCGAGTCTTAGCCACTCAGAGGACTCAACACGGAACATGTCTGTTTGCTGTGTTCAGACTTCACATTGTAAGGAGGCCGGCACATGTAGGGACTCATGATGCTTCTAGATGGGAAGTTGGGTATGTGTGGACAGTATTACAAGCCTCAGCTGCCACTGCGCTTCTGAGCAGAGGCCAGAAGTATTTTGAAAGGTGAGAACCAGGGCTGGAGGCAGTAACTCTAGGGGCCAGAATCTGCCCTAGCAGGTCTTGCCTTCAGGGATCTCCTGGGGGAGGGGGCAGTGCCACAGATCCCAAGGCCCTAGGAGCAGGACCTCTGGCAAACAGCTCTAGGCCTTGGTTCAGCATAGCTGCTGCCCGAAGCAATGGGGGTTAGGAAATCACAGCCTCCGATCACTTTAGATCACCTCTCAAAACTGAAAAAAGTAAAAGGGCTTGAGGGTCTTTACAGTACACTCACACCCTACCACTTCTAGGTTCAATTTCAAGTTCCCAGGGCTATTAAAAAAAAAAAAAAGCCCATTCAGGAAAGAGGAGGTTAGAGGCAATAACCCTCTATTTTAAGCCAGTTAACTGAAATGCTACAAAACAATATCCTCGGTCTTCATCCGCCTGAGGCAGCGAGAGAGGAAGACAGCAAGAGCACACAAGCACAGAGGGCGACACAGGGACGCACTCTCACACGCCTTTCGGTGTAGACATTAAACCCGGACCCCCTATATTTCAGGAGCCAATACAGAGCAGAGGAGAATTGAGTGTTTAAATGCCGTCCTATCAATCTATCCACGGTACACAGACTGTGTTCTAACACTCAAACAACCCCACCAGAATTAGCCAAACATTCTTTTGGCTTCCACTCCTAAAATAACCAGCTAACTTGGACACAAAGAACTCCTCTCGCCACAGACCCAGTTTCGCCGAAAGCTCTTTGTACAAGCAACAGTGCCGTGTTTTCACAGTTCAAGTCTGTACCTTAGATGTGTGTTGCTATTCTTGTTAGTTATCACTTACAAGTTGAGCAGTTTAAAAAGTCCTTCCGTTACCCCACCCACGAGAACACAAAATTCAAAACAGTGGAAGAGCAAGTTCTACTGCAGTGCGAACAAATCCGACAGAATGGGGAAGGTAGATTGCGCATTGTTCACTACTGTAGGTCACTTTTTACGGGCCACATGCTGCGCTGGCAAAACTGTCTGGTTAGCATTAATTGAAGCCAACAGAAATGTACCAACCATCCAATGTTTCCTTCTCGCCCCTTCCTCTCAAAATGTTGACTCAAAGAAAATATAGCAGGGCAGAGAGAGAGACTGGGAAATGTGACAGTAAAAGAAGTCGTAACGCTCAGCTGTGTATCAGACTGGGCCTGTGCCGCTGGTTTCCCTGCATGGTTGAAACCAGCAGAGCATGCAGAGCATGACTCTGTTTTAAAGAGGCCCACCGGCAGGCAGGCGCGGCGATGGAAACCTGCCTGGCTTGGGCAGGAGATGGGTTATTTTCATTTACAAATGCGGGATATTCTGAAAGTCTCCTCCTCCTCCTAAACCACAGCTGGGACAGAGGGAGTGGCACAGTGAAGGACGATTCAAAATACAGAACTTAGTAGATACACAGATATAAACTGTACATAATTTTAGATGGTTTCTACTAACATCTTTAAGTCTCTTCATTCTAGAGAATGAAGATGGTAAAAGACTCATTACCCAGGGTATTTAAATGCACATGGACAACATGATGATGTAGCCTGTACAGAAAAGTACAGCATAGCAGCTTCTGGGTGGTTCCGCTGGTTAAGCATCTGCCTGAGGCTCGGCTCAGGTCATGGTCCCAGGGTCCTGGGATCCAGCTCCACGTTGGGCTCCTTGCTCAGTAGGGGGTGTGCTCTCTGCCCCCCAGCACCCTGCTCATGCACGCATGCTCACTGCCCCCTCAAATAAATAAATAAAATCTTAAAAAAAAAAAAAAAAGTACATCATAAACAATAACCAAGGTAGGCCCATTTATCTTACAAAATGATCTTTCATGCTTCGGGATATATCATATAGCTAATAATTTCTCCTCCATTTTCTGCCCCCCCCCCATACTTGGAAATCCTTTTACCTCCACAGAAAATTTGCTGAACCTGTATGAAACAAAGTTAGGTAGTTCCTGAGCCTAAAACCTTATACCCAATACAAACAGGAGCTATGCAGGAAATGGAAAAGGTTAAAATAAGAACATTACCACCTGGATTTAGAGCTGACTTCTCTTCTAAAAACTTTTCTTTACTGTTTCAATATTGTTTCTACAATAAGTAAATTCAGGGAGGAGAAGGTCATTGATGACATGCTTTCATGCGTTTTAAAAATGAGACAGGACCCAGAAAAATGAATTCAAGAATTGGAGACTCTTGACAGTCAAATTCTAGAAAGCTTTTGGTATTAAAGACCAACAACCTTTTAAAAGTGGCAGCCAGGTTCCAGACCCTATGGGAATAAGGAAATCCAGGTGTAAGTGAGGGGCCACTTTGACTGTGGTAGGTGGAAAGGGACACCATGCCAAATCCCAGGAGTAAAAACACTGACCTGTGACAGTGACCAGGGGGAGAGATGTGCCCTGGGTACATCAGCCCCTCTCTCTGGCCCCTTCCTGACACCTGTGACAACAATGACCTGTGACAGGGACCAGGGGGAGAGATATGCCCTGGGTACATCAGCCCCTCTCTCTGGCCCCTTCCTGACACCTGTGACAACTTGCTAAGTAGAAACACCCAAACCAGCTTACAAATGTTCTAGAAACACCTAGAATCAGCCTACCAATGTTCTAGAAAGAAACCTCGAATGGCTAGTTTTACACACAAGCCCCACAATGCTCCACCGACTCCTGCAGGTTTGTTACGGGCTTAGATTGAGACGGAGACTGCAATGCCCTCTGCATCTCCCTCACCGTCCCCCCACCCCGAAAGGGGGCCATGTGATGTGCCGCAGTGCTGCGTTAATCATACGTTTTTATCAGAGAAATGATTACACTGAAGAGGAAGCTACAACTGCAAACTTCCTCCCCATCTGTTCCCCAATATGCCTCAATCAGTCTTTTTTTTGGTAACCATTTTTGCAAAAAATGAGGACCAAGACAAGGAGCTATTATAAAGAGATGGCAAGAATATCCTGCATTAACAGGTAATCCCAAAAAAGAAAGAGCAATTTTAGCCTTTAAAAGTTACAATATATCTGCCAGAAAGTTTGTGATCTCTGGAAGGAAAGGGCTCTATATTCTTAAAGAAAATGTCACTGTCCCCTCTGTAACAATGCAACATGCAAGAACAGTGTCCATATATCCAAAATACAATCCTGCCGTCAAAGTACGAGGCATCTTCTTTAGTCGATAAAAATAAGAATGATCACCATTGGGTAGCTCAGACGATGTCCATAAAGATACTAAAAACATAACGGGGGACAAAAACTTGGCCACAAAGAAAATGCCCGAGGCCTGGGGTCCAAAGAGGATGGTTTCTCCAACCTTGATCCACAGACTGCTTAACATGACAGTGGAAAGCCTTTGAAATGCAGGCACGTCAGGCTTTGCTTTTGTCACCAACAGAGAAAGGGTCCAGAACACTGGTTTACCTGCCCATATACTGTATGGACTAACAGCTACATGCAAAGGGGCATCAGAAGAGAGGAGAGTACCCAAGTCAGGCTCTAGGACCCCACAAGGGAGTACGATGTATCACGAGGAAACACCTTGGGTTACACAGTTTGAAGGAGACAGAAAGCAAGAATGAACCAAACAATCTAAAGTCTTCCTACATCTCTAGTTTCATCAACCAGCCCAAGTTTTCAGGCATTTCCCAGAAAGTAGCTAGAATTTGGATTTTAGGGAGAATTATGGAGTTCAAAAAATAGTTAACTGCCGGGCCTGCCCTCTTCCCATGCTTTGGAGAGGCGCTGGTGCTCCTGCCCATGGCATTACCAGGAGCTGGAAGCCCAGAGCCGTAGCAGGGGCGTGCAAGGCACGTCAGAGCGCTCACCCACCTGGCCTGCAGTCACCTGGCTTGGGCAAGACAAACAACACCCCTCTTTCCCAAACGCAAACCCTTTAAGGTAAACCACCTTTTCTCACTGAAGAAGGAAGCATGGAAAATTCTGTAGCCTACCTCTAAAGGAACCTGCTGTCAACCCCCATCTCCCCTCCTACTCCTAATTTGGTTTTCCTGAGACTGAAGGAGAGGATGACAAAGCTGGAGTGATGCAAAAGGACACGAGTCCGTTAAAACAGAGAGAAAACTAAACCAAAGGTAGCCAAAGTACTTGTAAAAAAATAAGTTTAAAAAGTATTCCCATTGTTTAGGTGTACAATAAATGCATTGCTGAAATTTTTTGGAAAGGAATCACTTTAAATGTGTATCCGAGAGACTGGCGATCTTAATACAGGCCGCTAGGAATATATCTGTAAAGAATCTTCCCAGAAAATTCACTCCAAAATCACTTTCTGTAATCATGGCATATAAGTCCACTTAAACAGAAATACACAGATACACAGAGTGAAGTTAAGAGGAGATGAAGGGGCTGGCAAACAGAATGTGCAGGAGGTGGTACAGAAGATAATTATCTGCACGGGTGATCTAGCCTATTTACCTGAGGCCCAAGGGAGCTAGGTACACATGTCCTCTTTGGAACCTAAATAGTTTCCTCCTCCCCACAAAACAAAACCTGCCTCTCTTTCCTATTTAGCCAACTCTGCCAGTTCTAAGCTTGTCCCTCTCATCTCTCTTCTCTAGGCCCTGCAGGCCTGAAGCCGCCGCTCACAACCAAAGGTGGGGAAGATGGCCCAGAGCTGGTGTGGATCTCAGCCGAGACATGGAGGTGTGCCAGAAAGCCCCGCAGCCCCTGGGGTGGAAATAAAAAGCTAGCCCTAGCCTCCCCTTTAGGAATACACCTACCTGGCGAAGTAGCAACCGCACAAGACTCCTCTGGAGAGAGGAAGCCAAACAGGCCCCTGGGGGGCCTAACAGCACGAGTGGCCTTGAGGAAGCACACCTGTATGCCCTGTGACCAACTGGAAAACCACACCAAGTTCCCCAGGGAAGGGGGGACAGAAAGCAGATGGGCGGGAGCTAAGGCCACATTGCTGAGTGCTGCAGGTCTAGCTGCCCTGAACTCACTGCTTGCTATGTGGACAAAGGAAAAGGCTTAGCTAAGAAATGGCCCCTTGAATACAGAGGACTTCACTTTCTTTCATTCCGTTTAGATTCCCCCCCGCCTTTGTCTTTTTGTGGTGAGAGAAAGGTACTCAGGGGCACCTAGGGATCACAAAGAGGACCTTGAAGATGGCTTGCTCAAGAACCCACGTTCCCAGGACTGAGGAACTGTCTTAAGGACCTCACTGGGCCTAACAACCGGGACCAGTGATTTAGTTCAGTGCTAAAGGTAGTGAAATGAATGAGTGCTTACAGACAATTTTAGCAGCACAGTTGGCCAACCTCTACCATAGCACCGGTCAGCTTTTCAATCTAGTGACACTGAGCACATGGGTCATTAAAAATGCTTGACCCCAAGGATGATATGGTATCTGCCGAGTGCAGTGCTAAGTTAACAAGTAGCTGGCCTATGTATGTGTTTGAGGGCTCAGTCAAGCAGAGGCTCATACAAAAAAAAAAACCTTCTGAAAGATTTTTTTAAAAAGTATTGCAGTAGACATAAAAAAAAAAATCAGATCTTTTGGGAACTTATTTCATATGTACTTTTGCCTCAGAGCATTTTTATCACCGTCATTTTTTCATTGCTTAGAATTTTTAAAAGGTTTCATTTTGGCCCTGGGTAGGTAAAAGGAAATTACGCTACAAAATTTTAGGCCTTTAGTTGTGTTTCAGCGGCATAGGTCATACCAGCACTGAGATAGGTCTTCAGCAGTAACCTTCCAGATGCTTTTGGGAGCTTTGCAGAGAGTTGCAAAAACAAAAACAAAAACAAAAAAACCAAAAAAAAAAAAACAAAAGGACAAAAACCTCACAACTACCAGAGGTCCTGAAGCCATAGAGTCATCTGCTCCTGAACAGCGTGGTCACCAGATGTGGGAACTACTTTCCAAAAGTGCACTTCAAGACAAGTATTCTCACTGTCTGCTGGAATTTAAGTCAGAGGACAACTTGCCTCCCACATCCGTTTTGCAAAGGGTGAAACTTTTGATCCTTATCTAACCTGCAGGGGAGGGGGGAAACAAAGCTGTACTTCTCACTCATTTGCTAGAAACAAAGAACGATGATAGACCTGATCACAACTGAAATGGACTGACCTAAAGTACTTCAGTGTCAATTGTTCCATTCATATAATATCGATACTTAAAAGGTAACTGGATGTCCCCAAATAATTCCACCATGATCAGTAAAAAGTACAGAATTTTGAAAGGCTGATTAACAAGCAGAAGTGACACACGACTAAATGGAAGGCATGGAAAATTAAATTTAGGGCTTGTGAAAAGAACCAATACTTTCCCATGCACAAAGCACCTGCTAATCTCCAAAGTACTGCTGACGGTCATCCAAGCCCTCAGTTATCTACACCGTCAATTACGACTTTCTCCATTCCCAGTGGAACTGCCTTCTTGAATTTTCAGTCTCACATTTTCCTGAAGACTATTCCCAGGTTTTATGCCCTAGGACGCTGCAGCAATGATGGATTTTTGGCCATGGTTTGTCTTGTAACTTCATAATTGGGTAACTTTCTACCATAACTTACAGCCAACACATATTTTGATATACAAATAGGAAAAATTATTTAAATACTTATAAAAACCAGAGGAGGGAAGGCTTGAGATGTAGGATTTGGAAAGGCAAGCCTGGGGTTTTATTGGGAGTTGAAGTGTAAACATTTTTGAGTTCCCCTAAGATGTCTGGACTAATGTAATAGACTTCTTTGTTCAGAGCAATGACTTCTAATCTTAGATTTGTGACACCCCCGGGTGTCTCCAGATATCTCCGGAGGTGCTGTAAAATTACCTCCTCAAAATGCCAAGTAAAATAATTTAAATTCACTTAAAAAATAGGCCACACATGTTTGGAGGCAAGGGAGGGTGTCTTGGAATCAAAAGAACAGTCATAAATATTACAAAAGCTTGATCCTTTTCAATTACATTTTAGTCTACAGCAACTGATGAATAAAGGAAATGGAGCAAGATGACAGTCTGTGTGATTTTTGTGATTAGGGGAGACTGGGAAGGAGCTAGTTACTTGGGACAGTCTTTTTTCTGATCTCTACATTTACTTACTGATGCCTGAATTAGCACTCACTGGCAAATGGGAACCTCGTTCCTAGCCCTTCACCTACTTGCACTGACATTGGTGCCTCAAAGTTGGTTTAAATGATCTCTATTAAGTATGTGTTTCTTTAAAACAAACAAACAAACAAGAAAACAGACAGGGGCAGCTAGGCAGGGTAAGCTGAAGTTAATTTTGTCAGTTTTCTGCTCAGCGTCTTCATTCAGTTGTTATCCTCAGATTACATACATCACTGCTCTACAATATCCAATTCTAAAATTGCTTAGTCACAACAAGGTTAAGAACGAAAACACAATTGTGGGTTTGCAACTAGGAAGCTGGCTTATGGCCATTATATTTTACTACAGTTTCCAAATTTCCAATAAATTATGTTTCCTGATGGGCTATTGCCCCAGGTTTCAGAACTTTCTTTACTCCGAACACTCGAGTTATCCGAAAAATCGGAATATCGATTTAGAAATCAAAGTGACAAGAGTCACCCTCAAAAAAGACATCACAGATAAAAAAAATACATAAGTATACATTTTTCCATTAAACAGGCCTGTCTTTTCATAAAACCTCAGCTTGTGTTTTTAATTTTCATATCACTGCTTAAACTTAGACCCACATTTTACATAAGCCCTAGGATTCCAGTGAGAAATTCTTTACTAAATAATTTTCGTTTACTCCTCCATTCACCCTGTTAATTGCTTGTCAAGAACAAGAAAAAGTTCCTTTTAAACTAGGTCTTTTGTATCATACTTCAAAAATCGTCTGAAGAAAAAAAAACTGTCTGAAGAATCAAAACAGTTCTAAGTCAGAAGGAAAAAAGTATACTTGCCTTATTTGTAGCGGTAGCACTGGATCCAGGGACCACAGGCACATTCGTCACTTGAACTGAAAGATAATTATTATCTATGAGTGGCCAGGCTCCTTCCACTTTGCACGTCTGAAAGTGATCCTTGAAAGTTCTAAGGTGAGGATCTCCGAACAAGCCACAGAAAAGGTAACTAGGAGGGTTCAGATCCCCTCCCCTGTGTTCTCTGGCTCCTGCGTGGCTGTGATAGTTACAAGGGTCATGGGTCACTTCAGGGTTGGTAGAAGATGTGGGTCCATCCTTAGAACAGTTCCTCTGGCTCATGAGGTCACTGATACCCAGCACAGCAGAATGGTACACCAGGTTACCACGGCAGGCTTTTGAAGTCCTCTGGGTGCAGCCAGCATAGGCGCGCAGAGCCTTGCAAAACTCCGAGTCAAAACCGTCAACGGCAGAGTTCAGGTGTGAAGTCAGAGACACAAAGTCCGTGGTACATTTCTGGATTCGACACTGGGCTGGCTGTTGGCAGTCACCTATGAGAAAGAAGATAAGACCCAACATTTTCTGAATGCTTCATAACTGCCTGAGGTACCATGAGAAAATGACATTTTCCTTTGGGAACTGTTTGTTCGATTTCATATCCTCCTATTTTAAGAAGGCCTTCAGAAATAGGGTTGCATTGTGCTTCTGTGTCTCTCACAAATTAAGCCACTGGGAGAAAAACTGCACGCAATTAGTTACCTTAAAACTTGAAATCAAGAGCCGCTGTGAGTGCACATGAGTCTAGCCCAGTATTCTTATGTTAAAATTACAAGGGAATGGCTAAATGGAGTATCTTATCAACTTTGCTATTGTTTACATTCTGAGAAAGATTCCTTTGCTCCAACTCCAAGGCCAAGCCAAAGATGTGAACTTTGTTTTGATTTTGAAAAGGGCATTAAGTCATTTGCTTTGGAAAGCAGGGGGTCTAAGCAGAAAACCACGATTAAGGTTCCACACCTTAGGTAGGGACTCCTAAATTACAGCATGATTAGTTAAAACACCTTTACGTGATTCTAGTACAGCTAAAGGATAATAAGAAAAAATCCAGGTACTAAGTTATTCTGCATTTCTCTAGGGGTGTTTATTAACAAACTGTATATAAACTGACAATCTCCTGGATGCTACAAAATGTAACTGTTCTCTTAAAAAAATAAAGTGACTCATTTATTTGATCAAGCTGTGTCATTACTTCTCCCTTAATATCCATCACCACTGGATCCCAGATCCCAAGCAGCCCATCAGGAAAGGTACAATGAATCAAAAAAGGACAACCAAATTGAAATCATGCTACACGGACAGATGATTCCACCGACTGTTTTATCAGAAAGAGAACCAGGGAACTACAACACACAGAATTCTTGAGTATATACAAATGACTTTTTTCCTTAAGTCGACAGTTCAGATACACCTAATGATTTAAGCAAAGCTAAAATGAATAATAATAATAAAAAACTATTACCGCCCCACTTTTTAAAGTCAATTTTCAAATGATGTTTTGTCACTAGCTTCTCATATAAAAAAATTAAGGGGTGCCTGGGTGGCTCAGTTGGTTGAGCACCCAACTCTTGATTTGGGCTCAGGTCACGATCTCATCATCTTGGGATTGAGCCCCGTGCTGGGCTCAGTGTGGAGTCTGCTAGTCCCTCTTCCTCTGCTCCTCCTGCACACCCCCCCCCCCCCCCCACCCCCTGTGTGTGCACACTCTCTCTCAAATACAAAAATAAAATCTTTTTTTTTTTTTTAAATTAGAAACCTCTCAAAGCATAAAAAAGATGCAAGAATGGCCAATACTAGGTCAGTTGTGTGCACCAATCAGTTTTATATTCTGGTCCATAAAGTGGGAATGCTAGAATTACTGAAAAGGAAAATACTTTTCCTAATCATCCACCTCAAGTTTTATAGAAACTTACTTTAACACGTACTTTGTGTTATTTAAACATTCTTTTTAGGTCTCTACACTGGAGAAAGTTTCAATACTTTCAAGTCTTAAGATTCCTCAGCTGAGAAATGAGGAGGTTGTTTTTGTGATCTTTTCCAGGCATAAAAGATTTTATCATTCCTATTCTAGGTGAGGGGAAAAAATAATCAGAGTATTATTAAATATATAATTATTTTAAGATGTGGACATAGACTTCAAAATAATATCAAGATTTAGGACTTCATCTGAAGAAGACTTAAAACTAACCCTAATATCACTTTAGAAAAATACTTTAATCTTTTCAGTATTAAAGTGCTTTTAAACCTTAATGGAATAACCCGTAATCTCTGTTTCTGGCTTGAGTTCAGCAGAAAAGACTGGGGGATGACCACCTCTCAAGCCACCTCCCCCACTATTTTTACATTTCAAAGACCAAGAAGAGAAAAATGTAGTCTAGATTGGGTACTCTAACCTGGGGGGAGGAATACACACACACACACACACACACACACACACACACACACACTCTCTCTCTCTCTCTCTCTCTCAACTTTTTGGGGCTATGGACTTACAGCTATCATTAAATCACACTTAAAAAAAAATAATCACAGAAACACTTCATGTGTTTGGCCTATCTCATGTTGGCTCATTCTAGAGTGGACAAAAGCAGCTCCTATGTTTACAGAATTCCTCTCTCCAAAGTAGATCAAGTCATTTTCAGCTGTTTGACTCAAAAAACCAAAAGCCAACCAACAACCTCAAAGGCATTAAAGCCATTTTACAGATGGGAAAAATCAAGACAAAAGGCTATTAAAGGCCTTGTGGCTGGATTATAAATAGCTAGAACGAAGCCCAGGATAAAGTGCCTTTCTTCAAATCTCCTTTTCCTTCCTCAGGTCACATCTCTAAATTCCTGATTCTCACAACAATAGCTGATAGCTTAAAAGAAGACTTAACTATTGTATCAATTATTTTTTTCTTTTTAAATGAAATTCACAGCAAGCAGAAAGCAAGGAAATGAAAACTGGGCCAAGATCAGTCAGTAATGAACAGCTCCTACACTACAAATAAATGACAGCACAAGAACTTTCCGCTAAACCTGCAATGCCTATTTGTTCTTTTTATGGTCTATAAAATCTATCCGAGCATACATTTACTTATAATTATTTTAAATAGTCATAAAATATCCAAAGTAAGAAAAGCATGAGATGCAGATGAAACTAACTGTTCAGAAGAGAATCAGAGTATAGATTCCCACCTCCTTTTTCCTTCCCTGCCCCCCCCCCTTTTCCTAGCAGGCAGGTGCTGATTCTTTTGATAAATGTCACATCAAAAAGAACTCCTTGGGTTCTTTTGTGTGGGATGAGGTTTCTAACAGCCTTTTCAAAGACAGATGATGGGAAAAGAGGATGGCTAACTAGAGAGTGCATCTGGGTCAGCAGTTTCAGCCCCATCACAGGCTCCTGTATAATGACTAATTTGCAGCATACAGAATACACCCAGAAATATCCAGGCTTCATGAATTTGTAATAACAGTGCACACTTTGCCTGTTACAGGCGGTAAAGTAGGCTTCCTGTCAAGATGCCAAGACAATGTAGAGCAGAAACAATCTCAAGGATGTAGCCAACAAAGCCATGAAGAGTATGAGTAAGCAAGTAACTCCCATATTGTATCTCCATTCAGGAATTGTAGAGGTTTGCTTGGGGCGGGGGGGGGGGTGTATGAAAGGACTTTTTTATTTCCTAGGGCAGAAAACAAAATCTGCAGTTACAGTTGTCTCCATTTTTCAAGTCAGATGATCTACGACTGGTGTGATAGTGTTTTCATGCCAGTTAATGAAAGTGCTAAAGGATCTGTGGGTCTACAGCCTTCGTTAATGATTCAAAGACCTCACCATTCAAGACCATTTCCTTGATGCCAGGACTGCACGTGTGAATTTGCAGCACAATCACCAGTTTATAATAAAAGAAATAAGATATGCTGAAGCTGAATTAAGTGAAATGCAGGGCCATATGGGGTGCTGAGGCAAATTATATTGATCCAGGCATAAAACATATGGTAGCCCATCTGCAAAGAGCACTACGCTAGGCTCTCTGAAGAGAAACAATCCTTGCATTTCATAGCAACACTCATCAAAGAAATCTTTCAAAAGGAGCCCGTTTTTTTCTGTAACCAAATTAATCATTCCACCCCAACTAGTTGTTCACAGATATCACTCACCATGGAAACTCTAGGTAGAATCCAATGGTGACTTTAGTGAAGACACAGGAAGATATGGAGAAGAGTTTCACATCCCAAGGTCTTGAAATAAGGCACCTTACATTAAACATTAAAACAACTTTTTCATAACTGGCCAAAAAAGAAATCTTCAAGGACCACATTCCAATCTTGCCTTAGTACCCTCTGACAACGAAGGGAAACAATATCCAAGCCGTCATGAGGTACACACAGTCCTACCTAATACTTCAATTTCCATTTCAAGAAACATAACACTTTGACATCATGAAGACCAATTCTTCACACAAAACACTCCTGAATATATCTTTTGACACATCATTAAAAATTTCCATGTGGCCATAAGCAGGTTGCCATTACTTCCTAAGATTCTAAGGTCATTTAAAGCCTTCATCACTGTAAAACTTAATGTTACACCCTATGTTTCCCCAAGTGAGTGTTAAAACGCAGCTGTTCCATCACAAAGCAAAGTTACGAAAAGTAAATTAAGTCTCCTCAAATGCCACATTTTCCCCCCATTACTTAAAAACCTCCCAGATTTTTAGCAAGGCTGGTATGACTTAATAAATAAATACCACTCCACGCAGGAGGGTGGCATTACAGTTCAGGATTCTCCGCATCAGAGAGCGCTGAGACTGCTGTCATAAAATACAGGACAAAAAAAGGTCTCTAAGAAAAATTTACCTAATGCTCTAGTTGTTCTCAATAAGAGTTTCTCTTTCAATCTGGCATTAAATAAATTCTTTAGACAAACTCCTGGACGCGGTATTTATTAGACCATCCTAGATAGTCCCCCCTCCCCGCGCTCTGAGATGCAACTGACATAGATCATTGTGTTAATGCAACTTATTTCACAAGAAAAATAAGTATCACCTGCTAGAAGCCTCATTTGCAGGCCGACTTTTGCTAAGAACAGATAACTCACTCCTGCTTCCATAGAGGAAGCGCCGGCCTCCAGAAAGCCTCGTGAGATCTGTCAACCCCTCCTGGAACCCGAAAACACGCGGCGAGCCACAAAGCACTGGTTTCTCCAAAGAGGGTGACAAGCTGAATTAAAAGCAGCTTTCGCTAATACGAAAGAAATCCCTGTTTAAAGACGTTTAAGTTACTTCGAGATTAACCCCCAGGTTTTCAAATTCCGGTGAAAATCTTTACCTCTGAGGCGATTTCTTCCCCTCATCGCCACCCTCAACCCCCAGAGAAGCAGCACAAGGCTCCTTGTCTGCCCTCGAAGGGGGCGGCGGCGGCGGAAACCTGATCCCAGCCTGACTTTCAGTAAACACCAATGCAGTGAGCAATAAAGCACCCGGAACATTTGTCTCGGGGGCGCAGCCCCCGTCGCCCCCGCCCTCTAAATCTTTGATAAGCGGCTGCTGGGAAGATTTATCAACGGTCCCAGCCGAAGGCGGGGAAACTGGAGCGCTGGAGGGGGGGAAGGGACAGAGAGGGAGGGGAAGAGGCCTCTCCACTGCGCCCTGGGCGCGCCGCGCGACTTGCGGGTGTGTTCCTGCCGCTGCGCCGCGAGCCCGGCAAAGGTGCAGGTCGGAGCCCGTGAGGCCTCTCCTGTCTCACCACGCCACGCCACGCCGCCCTGCTGCCCCAGCGTGTGCTTTCGGGACCGGGGGTGTTTGGGAACAAAGCACTCGGCCCTGGGGCTGGCTCCCCTCGCGCGCGCGCCTCATACCTGCGTGGAGCAGCCCGAGGCTGAGCAGCAGCAGCAGCAGCAACGCCAGGGGCGGCGGGCAGAGTTGGGGGCGGCGGCGCTGCTCAGCCCCGGCGGCAGCAGCGGAGGCGGCGGCAGCGGCGCAGGAAGGTGCTGCTCTCAAGCCCATGCCCGTCCATGCAGGTCTCGTGAGCTCCGGCGAGGGCGGCGGCGCGGGCGCCGTGTCGGGCTCGTGGCTGTAGCTGCGGCATGGACCGTGGGACGCACCTCGCTTCCTCTTCTTCCTCCTTCAGGCACGCGTCGGATACGGGCCGCCGCCACCGCCGCAGCGAAAAGCGCGCCGCGGGCGGAGCGAAGCGGCGGCGGCGGCGGCGGCAACGGGGCGCAGCGGCATCGCGGCGGCCGGAGGCGGCGGGCGGGGCAGAGGGGGCGGGAGAAAAGACACAAAGACTGTGAGCTTAGTGCCGAGCCCGGCCCCAAAAGCGCGGGCGCCCCGGTCCCGGCCAGCGTGGGCTCAGCGGGCGTGGACCCACTGAAGGCGCGCCCAGCCGAAGCAGGCAGCCGCCGGCAGCCCGGATATCTCTGTGCGGCGGCCCCGCGGTCAATCAATCTCAGCCCCGCACTGCCGCTCCGCCCTCCCTGCGTGCGCCAATCCACGTCGTCCCCACCCCCGGCCGAGCCCCTCCCTCCCACTCCATTGGCCGTAAACGCGGGTCCTCTGGGCCCAGCCCGCCACTCGCAGGCCCAAAGCGCCCGCCCCCCACACCTCCTCCCGCCCTCAGCTTGCTCATTGTAATTCGAGTTCCGCGTCCGCCGGCTGTGAGTCCTGTCCGCCGTGCCCGGGCCCAGCCTTCCTCCTGCTCCCTCCTCTTCTCTCCCTTTCACCCCTTTCCGCGATCTGTTTCCTCGTGCCCTACAGAAACTGGCAACGGCAACTCTCTCTTGCCGGCGTTACAAAAGAACCGGCTTTCTTCTCCTTTAATTAATGTGGATTGGGTTCAACTTCCCCCTAAGGTTTTTTGGGTGTGTGTGTGTGTGTGTGTGTGTGTGTGTGTTTTAAATCACCCCCACTCTGTCCCTCCCGTGTGTGTGTGTGTGTGTGTGTGTGTGTGTGTGTGTGTGTGTGTGTTTTAAATCACCCCCACTCTGTCCCTCCCGCTCCAGCTCCGGCTACTGAGAGGAAGTGGGCGCTTTTACCGAACGCCGTGCGGCAGGTCCCTTCGCAGCCAATCACATCTGCGGAACCGCGTTCCGAGCCTTTTCCGGACGTTTGGTAAAGCTAGCACCCAGCGGCGTTGGAAGTCCGAATGTGACCTGCGGTCCGGAACAGATCGGATGGGCTGGGAAGGTACCCACCAGCTCCCGGCGGAATTCGCTGGCAGCTGTGCGAGGCTCTGGCGTTATTGTTCCTCTGACATTTCCCTTCCTGAAAGCAGCGGGGAGGAGTCTGAGAGTGGGCGAACTTCAACGTGTTCGGTTACAATGTAATTAGATTAATGAGGATAGTGAGTTTTTAAAGCAGTGTAGAGTAATTATGCCATCATTTCTTGTTGCTCGGTGGCTTTTCCACAAAATTTCGTAGTCTATTAGTATATTAATTCAATGGCAGGTCACTTTCTACTTTTGTCACTTGGATGGATCCAAAGATGAGGGGAAAAAAACCCAATTGTGTGCCAGAACAGAGGTTGCCAAGTGTTGTTATAGGAAAGCATGCTGTGAGGTTGATGATAGGTTCCAATTTGTTATCAGTAGGTGTGAAGTGGTATCTAATCTCAAGAATGGCTTCAAAGGCTAGGAGCTACTTCGACTGCCCTTGCCTTTGCCATTCCTCCAAGGGGCTCAGGTCTGCCGTTTTAAATTCACTTATAGCCAAATTGCAGTTTGCAGCTGTACCCGTTCACTACTCATAATCTCTAATTAGTAATTTCGTATCAACCGCGGACACGTTAATATTCCACATGTTACAATGTGCTAATCAATGGACTAGGATAATTGAGGGCAAACCTTCGATCACTCCACTTACTCATTAAGACACATTATGAACTGTACAAACCAACTAGGTCCCTAATGAAGGATGCCTATTTTTACTGTAACTTTTCATTACTTACCTATTACATACTATGATGACTCAAGTGGTAAACACACCTTTCCCTGCCCAAGATATAATCCAAACCTTGTGTATATCCATAATATACTTAATAATAGCTTCAGAGTTGCCTGGAGAAAGGACTTTTTGCAGGCGGAGTTATCTGATACGATTTGTAGATAGTACTGTCGAATAAATACTATGAGACCAAAAATTTACTGTCTTGAAATGACTACATAAATCAATGAACTAAAGTTAGTGAAATACTGGTAAACATCTTTTAAAAGTAACCAAATCTGAGTCAAAGTATTTTGCTGAAAAGACTAACAGTAAGATGTTTCTTTTTCCTTAACCCAAGATTTAATTCGACCCCTATGAAAGAAGCATGCCACTTTATTGATCATACTTCAAACACATAACCGAAAGTTAAGGATCAAATTCAGGTTAGTTGGGGTCTTTTAGCTGTCATTACTTTCTCTGATTTATCCCCCTGCCACTTCTCCCCCACCTGTGTCCTGTTTCTTAAACACACAGTGCTCTAAATTATTTTATCAATAGAGGGCGTCCTTGAGTCGCTGCAAATTCTGGTATCGAAATGCAACTGTTCTTTTAGAGGGAAAACTTCATTTTTTTCTAAGGTGCTTTATTGCTCATCTGTTGTAAAATTTGACAAGCTCAAGATTTATAAGGCTAACAATTCATTTTTTATTACCACATAAGTGTTCAGCCGGCTAGAGTAAAATGTTAAGTTTCACAATTAAACCGCAAGGTGGTTCCTGTTTTCAAGTCTTTAGGTCAGTTGACAGACTCGCAGGGTAAATTCGGACTGTTAGCAAGATCCCGAGTGGGCTTGGAAAGCAAGAGCTTGGTGAATGGTCGCTTATAGCGCATCCATTCCTCCAGCTCCAATGCTGCAAGTTAAGGAGGATTTTAAGATTCTATAAAGAAAAATCTAGGGATTTCCCCCCATAAAATCAATGACTTATAAAAGTTTTACATCTTAATCTGAAAAAAAAAATCATGAAGTGACAGCTTGCACAGCTCACGAACCCACCCTATTTCTTGCCACTTGTACTCTTTCTCTCTTCATCTTTGTTTTCAGGAAGGAAAGATGAGACCAGAACAGCACAATTAGAGGACACGGCAAAGCATCCCACGGTATGAACGTGCAAGTGAATAGAATTAAAACACATGCCAGCAACATGAACGGATTCTAAATAAGAATTAGAGGTTTCTTTTCCCGAACGTATACGTGCGGTCTTAACCATTCCCCTGTTGATTTATCTCCATTTCCAGAAATCTAACACGAGGGTCTCACCGAGGACAGAGGAGCTAGGAAGCAGACCGCAGTAGGGATTTGTGCAACCCATTCTAGAGTAAGGGCCCCCCCTCGCTGCTCCCCGGTCCAGGGTGTCCACAAAGCGGGGGCTGAAATAGCCCGGAGTCCGACAGCCCAGCAGCAAGCAGCTAGTGGATTGTACTTACATCATTCTTAACCCTTCCGATCCTGGAAGGGGCTTGACGGGATCAGGGGGCCCCCGAGTTCTGGAGCACGCAGGACCTGGGTGTGAGAGAAGACCCCAGAGCCTGGCGTGAGCGCTGCGCCCCCGGGAGGAGGGGTTCCGGGGCGTGAGTGGGTCTCATCACCCGAGCGTACACAGCCGGCCCCCACGATCCCTGCGGGCTCTGCAGCGGATCACACCGCTCAAAGCGGCAGGTGCAAAAAGCATTTGGGAGCCGCTTGCCAGCGCGCGGAGGTAATGCGCTTCCTGTCCATTTATCTCAGGAAACCAGCACAGCCTTCTCTTCCAAACAAAATTAACCTCTCATTAGCCAGCCACTCACTCCCGAGAAGGCCTTAAAAGCTTTACCAGTTCGCTAATGTATTTAGACTTTTCTTCCAGGCCAAGCAGCCCCGGTGGTGACTGTCATCAGCCCTGGGGGTTCCTCTGGGTTCCCCTGGGAGCCAACCGCTTACCGCCGCCCCTCCCCCAGCCTCAAGTCTGGGAAACTCTGACCAATTTGGATCCCAGTTTGGGGTACTCTGCAGACCCGATATGCCTGAAGGGACTTCACGCCACAAGTAGCCAAAACAAGTTCCCACTAGTTTCAAGAGCTCCCCTCATATCAAATACTCAGCTCTTCTACCCTCAAGAAACGGGGAAGGGTACCCTAGAGGTACTTCTGTGGCCAGCTGTCCCTGAGTCATAGGCTCCAACTGTCCTTTACAGCGCCAGCCCTGTACGCAACGGGTGCGGGAAGCAATGATCAGGGGTATGGGGAGTAGTGGAAGCTAGGATCTACCCATTCCAGGAGTGGAGAATCAAACGTGGTTCTAGGGCTGCTAGAGTGGCCTTTTGGAGCCTTGGGGTTTTCTCACCCTGGCCCCCCGCCGCCGTGAGGCTGGCAGATTTATACCACACAGGTGGACCAAGACCTAAACAAAATAGTCCGGGCCTCTGCCTGCCGCTCGCCCCCCAGGTCCCCCTGGCCCACCGCAAACTTCGACAAAATAAACAACTCACCACAGGCATTCCCTTGTCTGCAGCGCGACGCTTGCCAGCTGGGAAAATAAGCCGCAAGCCACGCGGCGGGGGCGCAGAGGGAGGGCAGCGCGGCGCCCGCCTCTCTCCCCCAGGTGGGGGCAGCGATACCCGGGGGCAGGACGGAGGCTCCGCCTCGGGGGCCGCTTTCTCGCCTCCCTGACTGCTGAGTGAGCGCCGGGCGAGGGGCTGCGCCCTTCCAGCCAGCGCGATCTCTCGGCCACCTAGGGAAGGGGGCGGGGAGGCAAATCCTTCAATTCCCTCCCGCTTTCTCGAAGTGTCTTTCTCTCGCGTCAGGTCTCAAAGAAGGCCAAACCTAGGGGCCTTCACCCCACCCCGCCAGCGCCACACCGCCCCCTGTCGGCACTACCCGGACCTTTCCAGCGCCGCCGAGGAGCGGCTGGTAGCGGCGCCTCAGAATCCCAGCCTCCAGGTCCCGGCTCAGCTCTCTCCATTCTCACCGCCTCCTCACCCCCAAGTCCCGCACAAAGACGCCTTTCATGCGCCAGCGCCACCCTCCGCGCCGCTCTCCACCCCGCGGTGTTGCCTTTGCCCACCCGTGGCACCAACCAGCGGTCTTGGGGCAGGCCGGCAGCGGACACGTCCAGGCTGTTCCCACTCCGCGCCTCGGCACAGGCACGGATGCAGTACCCCGCCCCCCTTTCCACGATTTTCACCAACTGTGCAGCAGCAGCAGCCACAAAATGCACCCCTTCTACAGAAATGATCTGTGAGGGTCTTCCGAGTGTGTATAAATGGTGGGTGTTTGTGGCGGGGCCGGGGGCGGGGGTTGGCCTAAGTGGCGGGCATGGTCTCTGGACTTTCGCTGAAATAAGGAGTCCAGCGATCTTTCCTGTCCACCCAAGGTGCCAATGTGGATGTTTACAGCTTACAAAAGCCCAGGATAACGATTTGCGAATTGTGAGGGGCGGGGGGGGGGGGGAGAATTGAAAAAGACGTCTAAGACTCAGGTGAGGAAATGTGTTATAAAGAACAGGCCCACGAAATGTTCGTGGAACGACAGCCACTTGAATCAGAGTGGAAGGTGAGGAGAGCAAGAGGGAAGGGATTCACTTTCTTCCCCTAGGCTGATCTTCCAAAGTTGAAAGTAAGCCTCATAGGTATTCAGCGGGAGCTGTTTTGTGCGTTCAATGCCTGGGACGAGCAGGGTGCTTTATTTTTTATTTTATTTTATTTTTTTGTCCAGGGAAAGGTTCCAGCATCTTGACTTAGGTATTCCACTTTTTTTTTTTTTTTTTTTTGCCTCCTTAGAAATATCTTTGACCCTCTCCAGCTTTTCTCCTATTCTGTCCCCATTCTTCCTTATAATTTCCTGATCTAACGCTAGAGGCAGCATAGGGCAGCGTAAGGAGGACAAAGTGGCAATCAGGAGAGGCCGATCATGACCTGACTTTCTGAGTGCGACTCTTGGGCAACTGATTTAATGTCTTTGAACCTAGGGGACACTATCAAGAAAGAGTGTGTTAGGGGCAGTGGTCTGGTTTCTTCTGGTTCTGAAATTAGGTGACAAGGGAAGCCTCCTCACACCTTCTATAGATTCCCTTTTAAGGTGTTTTCTCACTTTGCTTTATCCTCTCCAAGGGCCAATCAAATTGGAAAAAATAAATATTAGGGATATTTTAAGGTAAATGTAAGATACATTGAAAAATCCTTTTCTTGATACTTAGAATTAAAAACAACAACAACAAAAAAGGCAAACCAAAACAAAAGCCCCTCATCTCCTGGTTCATAGAAACAAGAAATTTCAACGTTCCCACTTGCTTTGCTTTTGACAAGCCACACCAGCAATCAGCAGAGCAGAGCTTTGATTTAGAATCTAAAGGCCAGTCTTATGTTTTTCTTTTTCTTTTTCCTTCTACCAATACAAAGACAAGCTGACACATAAAGTAGTGGTGAACAAGAGTTCAAAGCAAGCTTAGTGGTCTATTTCCTAACGAGGACCGTGTCCTTCCCCTCTCCCCTGCTAAAGTGGCCCTGGGCAGCACAGAAATAGTAGGCACAAGCTGCCAGAATCCCCTTACCCTCCCCTTCCCGGAAATATTGGGCAGTGGAACCTGGGTGACTTGTCAATCATCATGTAAATGCATTCATTAAATTAATACATTTACCTTTTCCTTAGCCTCATGATACCTTCCAGGATTTTTGATTCACTATTCACTTTGGAACCCTCAGCCTTAGTTTTCCCTCTGGGCAAACCTGGCTGTTTTCTGTGGAATCTTTTCTGAAACCAAGACAAAAAGGGGTGAATTTTCATAATGAATTCTTAAACTACAAATCTCTTGCTTCTTCAATTTCAACAAGAATTTCAGAATTGCTTAGCTTTCATAGCAATGCACACTTTAAAAAATTATCCATTAGAGAGAACTCTTAAGTATACTTTCATTGGGGAAAATAAGATTCTTTAAACAGTAGTGGTGGAAACATATTTTGAGATTATCTAATTTGGTTGCTTTCATTTGTATTTGTCACCCCGCCCTCCGCAGTCCCATTCATACATGCTAAAAACTGTTAAGTTTCTAATTGGGCCTTGGATGTTCCATTAGTAAAAGGACATAGCTTATTTTTTCTCCCCAAATTCTTTATCTTGCTCAATGCCTACTACTTTTTTCTCTTATCTCACTTTAATCTTTCTTTTTTTCTCATACCAACCAATATAAACCAAAGATGGGAATAGAAAAGGGACAAGAAATAACTTTCCAGTAAAATTGACTTAGCATTTGTCTGTTGACTTAAACCTGATGATGCAATGTGTATTTGCACCATCTTCTGAATTTCCACTTAAATGTGATAGAATTTCAGCTTTTAAAATATTCAATTAATGTATACATCCAACTCTCCAGTTGTTAAGATCATACATAGTTTGCTTACTTTTGATGTTTTTAAATTTTTCCTTTTGCAATTTGGGGGAGTCATCTCAATTATCTAGTAACATATGAATTTGTTTTCTAGTATTTCTTGTTTTGGTTTTCCTGTGTATTTTGTTGAAATTCTTCTCTAGTTTCAGACTGACTCTCAATTTGACAGTTTCTTTATGTATTTATAATGTTTGAGTATTATTATTGCTAATAAATTATACCTATTTTAAATATTAATAGTACTTATAATAAGATTGGTAAGAAATAGAATATTTTTATATATTTATTTTTTTTTTTAAGATTTTGTTTATTTATTTGACAGAGAACTAGAGAACACAAGCAGGGGGAGCGGGAGAGGGAGAAGCAGGCTCCCCGCGGAGCAGGGAGCCCGATGCGGGGCTCGATCCCAGGACCCTGGGATTACGACCCGAGCCGAAGGCAGACACTTAACCATCTGAGCCACCCAGGCGCCCCAGAAATAGAATATTTTTAAAAATGTTAGGAGAAATGCTATTTTCTACATGTCATTAATAAAAATAGTTTATTTAGTTAAATATTATTGAAGTTCATCAAGACCTGTTTTGTTTGAGAGAATCATTGTTAAAATTGGGTAACAACATAAAGGATCCAAGACCTACTTCTATTTTTAAAAGAATGAGAATTTGCTCTGCTTTTTCCCTCTATACGAAGATGTAAGACTGCTTTCTTGAACCATCAACTCATATGACAGTTAAGGTAAAGAAATCTGGTAAATTGCAGATTTTAAAAATGAAACCTCTGGACTCAGAACTGTTGAGCAAAGAAAACAAATAAACAAAAGAATATCAGAACATGAAAACTATTTCATTCTGTCAACAATGTAAGTCTAATTTTCTAGAGAAATCCTACAGTACTAAAGTATCCCTACATATGTATATAATAAAGTAGGTAAATTAATGCATATCAAATTCATTTTATTTAATAAAAAATAAATAAAGTCAATAATCATGAAAAAATATGATAAAAAATGGACCATAATCTCCTTGAAGTGTCAGGAGAAAAGCCATATTTTTTTGTCTGCTTGCTATTAGAAAATCTTTCGTCATGAACCTTTTAGCCATTCAGCACAGGGGAGAAGAGTAGAACATGAAACTGCAGGGACTGGCCTTTTCCCTAATGTATTTGTTGATTATTTTAATTGCAGTCATTATACACACACACAGACTATCTTTTCTAGATCTTATAAGTTTTACGAGGCAAAGTATATATCCACTCTTACATTACATTTGCTCTATAAAAAATAAACTTCCAGAAGTTGGAAAATTATCTTTTTAGAGAGGTAAATAACTGCAAAGTTATTCTTCTGTGAACCAGTTTAGACCTACCATGGTAATTTATAGTTTCTTTTAGAGGCAAAATCTCTATCCAGACACTAACTTGTATACACAGTGGCAAGAACAGTATAAGAACATTACGGAATGGAATATACTACAATCCTTGAAATTCCATGAAATCTAAGATATATGGGAAATTGGATACCCTCTATTCTAATAGTCAACATACCAATTAAGATTTTTAATTGCTGTGTTCTAATATAATAGATGATTATGTTTATACTTTATCAATGTTAAGAGAAAATTCCAAAAATATACATTTTAACTCAATTTAATAAATTGGAACAATAATGGGACCAAAAGAATCTGTTCAAATAATCACAAGTACAAAAATAATAAGTCTTCTCTTCCTTCTCTTCTCATATTTTATCATCCTATCATTTCAAATCATCCAAGCCATATAAAGAGGCTCAGGTAGTGTTTGTGCCAGAAGCAAAGCTAGACTCAAGCCTGAGAGTGAATCCAGGGATGAAAACTGCATGTTTATCAGAAGCTTGAGTGAAATAAATCTGGCTGAATTCAGGAGTGGGGTTTGTTTCAAAAAAAGAGGATAGTTTAGGAGTAGGAAAGAATCCTCAGAGGTCAGGCTCTTGCTGCTGAGTAGTTAATGTGCTCTTCAGCTGTCCCAGTTGGGACTGTCCATCAACAAAGAATGTGAGGAATGGATGAGTGATGCAGGAATCTATGTGAACTAGATGAAGCTTCCCTTTCCCCTGCACTCTGGGGGTGGAGTCCATGGGGGAGAGGAGATACATGCCCCAGACCCCCCAGTAAGCAATCAGCATCCAGGATACTTGCTCCTCCTTAAAGGAAGGATCTGATACTGACTAGATACAAATTCTTCCTTTTAATTCTTTTATTAAGCAACTGATTTTTGAGCACTCACTAATGAGCCTACCAATCTTCTAAGTCCTGGGGATACTGCTGTAAACAATTCAGACAAGGCCCTTAAGAATGTGCATTCTGGTGGTGGTGGAGAATAAAGAGATAAATAATTAACAAACAAAATAGCTTTAATAATGCTATAGAGTCTAAGGAAGAGGGTGCTATGATAGAGATTAAGAAGGCCGAGAAGAAGCCATCATTACTGGAAGGGACTTTCTGAGATACCACCCCTGTAATGAAGGCCTGTAATGAAAAGGGACAAAGGGTTCCAGGCAGAGGTCAAAGTCTCAAGGTATGACCAATCTTGGAGTGTTCAAGGAACAGAAAATCCTGTGGCAGAAAGTACCTAAACCTGGGAGAATATTTAGCAATTTAAGCAGAGTTCTTTAATTCCCAGTTGGCATTTGAATGAGGGAGACTTCTTGATTGGTCCCAAACCTCAGGAAGATAAAAAATGAAGGCAGCATATATTTAATTACGAGTAGGAGCAACACCTGGTATCTGACTCCCTGGAGATCTATCTGCACCCTTACAACTTCTCTGAAGCACAGATTATTGTTCTCAGTTTCTAGATGAGGGAATTTAAGTTAAAAGATTTAAAAACATGCCCAAATATACATAATAAGTGGTTGGCACAGGGTTTGAACTGAGTGTTTCTGATTCTAAGCTCCAGTTGTTTCCTTCAGACTTAATTATTCTAGATTATTTACTGGACAGTCTTGTTAGAATGCACACAGATTCATCCTCAAGTTTTTGAGCCACTGGCAAATAAAATCAGTGTAATTAATAGGTGAATTGAAAATGAACTGGTTGGGAAAAAACCCTTAAGTCTTATTTTTAGAGGGGCACCTGGGTGGCTCAGTTGGTTAAGCATCTGACTCTTGGTTTTGGCTCAGGTCATGATTTCCTGATTGTGGGAGCAAGCCCACATCCCACTCTGAGCTCAGCGTGTAGTCTGTTTCAGATTCTCTCTCCCTCTCCCTCCCTCCCGCTCACTCTCTCTCTCAAATAAATAAATAAAAATCTTTCTTTTTAAATAATTATTTTTAGAAATTTTAAATAAAACCTGTGGTCCTCTTCTAGCCCATTCAAGAATCTCTCCTTAATGATGCAGAGAGCTGAAGAGTCTCTAATTTCCCCAACTCACATTCTGCTACTCTTTACAGATCTTATCAAGACCTGAATGAACATTCTTGACTTGATTGAATGCCCAGTAGCCTATGGCTTGATCTTGGAAGTACAGGTTTTGATACACACTCTTTCAGTGGGTCACCTGTAAGTTTCTAATGAATTCACAAACAGAATTATCTTATGGACATACTCTTACCGTTTCACAACTTAGCTCATGCCATTTCCTTATTATTTAGGGCTATGTGAGTATGATAATGCATAAGAAGTGTCCATGGTGCCAGATACACAGTAATACTAGTGTTTCCTACCACTTTCAGAGCCTGGAAAGAGAACTAGGGGTAATGATGTGGAAAAAGTCCAACAGAATCATAATGGAAAATAATCCAGGTCATCAGTGCATAGCTTCATTACTGTACTCATTATTACTACAGAGAGATAGCTAGTATTGTTATGTCCACTTACTCATTCAATCAGTCGAGTTAGTTATCTGGCCTATCAATGTCTCAAAAAATATTTAGTGAACTACCTACTATGTGCCAAAACTCTTCTAGGTACTACGGATATATCAATGAAAGAGAAAAGAGTTAGGAACTAAGAAATATATCAATGAATAAAACATAAAAATGCTTCTCCCTCCTAGAGAGAGAGAGAGAGAGAGAGACAATAAACATAAACATGAAGACATTCTAGAGTGTATTTAGAGGAGTAAAATGCTCTGGGAAAAGTAGAACATGATAGTGGGATGTGGAATGCTGGTTCATATGCCCAATTTTTTAAAGGGTGGTTAAGGTGGGCTTCACTGAGAAAGTGACACTTGAACAAATACTTGGAGGAGTTGACTCAATGACTTAACGTATCTTATCTGAAGGAAGGGAGCTCTCAAGGTAGAGGCAATGG
This sequence comes from Callorhinus ursinus, assembly GCF_003265705.2. Taxonomy (NCBI): domain Eukaryota; kingdom Metazoa; phylum Chordata; class Mammalia; order Carnivora; family Otariidae; genus Callorhinus; species Callorhinus ursinus. The sequence continues at coordinate 15,235,853 of NW_027397065.1, read as the reverse complement.
CCAGGGCAAAGATTCTGAGGCGGGAGCATGCTTGACATATTCAAGAAAGAGAAAAGAGGCCAGTTTTGTTTGCCAGAATGGAGTGAGCAGGGGAGAGTAGTAAGTTAAGAAGTCAGAGATATTATGGGGGCCTGGACTGCAGAGAACTTCTAGGCCACTGTAAGGATTCTGACTGAATTTAGGAACCTGTGGAAAACCTTTGAACATGACATGATCTAAATTTCACAAGTTTGCTCATGTTGTTTTGTTGAGAATATCTGATAGCCAGGCAAGGGTGAAAGCTGAGAGTCCAGTCGGATGGTTATTTCAATAATCTATGTAAGAGATGATAGTGGTTAAGATCAATGGTAGTGAAGAAGTTGTTCAGCAGTGGCTAGATTCTGGATATGTTTTGATGTTCGAATCAAAAGGATTTCTTGATAGATCAGATGGGGATGTTTGAGGGAAAGAGAGGAACCAGAGATGACCCTAAGGCTTGTGACCTGAGCCACTATCAAGATGGACTACCATCAATTGAGCTAAGAGAATAGGTTTCTTGTGTGTGAAAAACAAAGTGCACCAGACAATTAAGGAGATGATTTTATTCAGCCTGTTGCAAATAGGGAGAAAGATCATTAATAACAAGGACCATCTCAAGAAGAAAGAAAGGAGCTTTGAGGGGGAGGCCGGTAGGCAAGGGAGTCATCAGGTTGTCTAATGGAAGTCATGAGGAAGGATGGAGAGGGCTCTTATCTGAGAACTTGAGGAAGGGTGGAGATGGGTTATCTTGGAATATTTGAGTGCAGGGTGGTGCTTTGGGTTATCCATTTCTTTGAATGCAAAAGGGTGGGAGCAGAGGGCTCAGGTAAAGTTAAATTTTGTCTGGGGGGAAAAGCAAGAATTCCGTTTTGGATTTATTAGGTTTAAGATTATTGTTAGACTTCCTAGTGAAAATCTCGTCTATATTTTCTTGTCTGACATCAAGATATTTGCTGTATTTAGCCCTAAATTCTCATATTGCCTGTAAAAATATGGGACTGAATAATCAATTTTATTTCAGAAATCAGAGGAAGTCTCTGAATTATTTTTCTTATGTAGGCATTTTCATCTTCAACAGCATTTATATTACTAAATGATCTGTTTTAATGAAATTGGAGCCAAGTTTTCCTTCATCTGACACTTCAGATATTCTGGGTCTCAGTGACAGGATTCATGAATGACGAAGGACTGCTGGGAGCTGTCAGGATTGATTTCGTATTCACACCTCTCACATGTATCATATGTTTTCTCCCCTGTGGGCACTTAGGAGTCCAGTGAATTAGAAAAAACCGTACCTTTCTTTAGTAAGTTCTCCTAAAGATACATGAAAATCTTTTTGATGACTATACACAACAAAATACACAAAATGGCACATTTGGTTATAGTGTTAGAGCTTACTTTCACCAAATATCTTAACCTCATGGAGTGCCTCACATTTTATATGAAGTTCCGGGCAGCCACCATTTGATCAAAGTAGTTAGAGAAGTAACAAGAAATGTAGGCCTTTTGAGAAAGACACTGGAAATAGTAGACTTCAAATTATATGTTTGAGGAATGAGAAGAGAGTGAGGATATAAAGGTTTTAGGTAGGAAAGAACACATTATGTTTAGAAATCTTAAAAGGTAAAAAGGACAAAAAGAGCAAGAGCAAACTATAGCCCAAACTTGTGAAATGTAATAAAATATTTTAAATAAGCTTTGTTTGCAAGTTTGGGAATCTGATTTAGACCATTCCCTTTATTTTGGGTAAAAGACGACTTGGTTTTAAAATAATCCATAGTTGGGAGGTAGACTAGTATTTCCTGTTTTCACTTTAGAAAAGCACTATTGTAACTAAATTCAATCTCTTTTTTAAAAAGAGATTTATGTCTTTATTTATTTTAGAGAGAGGGAGAGAGAGAGCACAAGCAGGAGGGCCAGGGAGAGGGAGACAGAATCTCAAGCAGATTCTGCACTGCATGTAGGGCCGGTTGTGGGGGTCGATCTCACAACCCTGAGAGCAGGACCTGAGCTGAAACCAAGAGTGCGATGCTTAAAGAACTGTACCGCTTAGGTGCTCCTATAACTAAATGTTCTTAATTAACAAAGGCAATGAGACTCAGAAACCAGGACAAGCTCTTACTAATCTATTTTCTCACTTATTCTCACAACAGACCTACAAACCTAAGTATTATTATTTTCTGCATTCTACAGATCAGGAAATTGAGAAGGTGAGGTAACTTACCAAGACATGCTCTTTTCTGTGAACAGTAGGAAGTTGAAGACGTAGGATTCAAACCCACGTCTCTCTCTCTCTCTGTCTATAAATTCTCTTAACCATCACACCAACTACCTTCCATGTATATATTATTCAAGAGTTCTATCATTTTCACTTTGCCTTCTTTTTTCTGGACTAACAAATTCCTGTAATCTTCATATTGAAAGTATTTCTTTCCTAACCTTCTACTAATTCTTCTCTTCAAAATGTTACAATCAGTGTCTCTTTTATTATATAATTCTCCCAGAATGAACTTCACTTGGTACTAAACAGAGCAATGCAAATAAAATTCACTCAATTGTGTTAAATACTATACTTAATGTAGGATAAAATGTATTATAGAATTTTTGTGTTGGTAACACATTATCGGCATCTTTCATTTCTCTCATGCTCTTTTGTGTTCTGTTCTCATTAGCGTTTTGAGGTACTCACTGTTTCTGTGCAAACCACGTCACTGTCTTCCTTTATTGAATGAATCATTTTTCTTGTTTTTAACCTGTGTCTCCAACTTCGCAGGCTCATATTCTACTTTAATTCTAATTTTTAAAAACAGTGTAATTCTTCTAATCATTTATAAGCTTGATTACTATTAATATCTTCACTCTGAGCTCTTAATGAAAGTTTTAATTAATACTAGCTTCTAAAGGACTTTGTGAAACTCTAGGTAGTGTTTTCTCCCGGTTAGGATATTTTACATTTATAATCACTTTCTGGGCTTGTTTTTATTCTGAAATGGCTTTTCTTTTTCTTTTTTAAGCAATGTTGTCTCCAGTAGTTCAATTTCAGTTTCTCCCATCTCTTGTCGCAGAAGAAATTATACACCCTATGTATTGGCTTGAATAGTAATTCCTAGGTAGAGCTGTTTTGGCTGCAGGGGCTTTTGGTCATTTTGCTTTAGCTGTCAAAATGCTAATAACCTCCAAGGTTTTCCTGCAAGGGCTAACTTTAGAAACATATCGGACTGTGTGCACCAGCAATACTCAGAACCTGCTGACTTCAACGATGCAGTTCCAGCCTGAATCCTGGAGCTGGTCAACACTGTAATCCATGAAGTGAGTCAGTAATGAAATCAGAAGCTGGTTGCATGCTATAGCTCAAATTTATGAGAAAGAGATAATTCAAAATTTAGCATGTCATTGAGTTCATCCTCCCAAATTTACCTTTTTAACATTTATTACAAAGAATCTAAGCCTTGGTATATCCTTTGGTTCTTCTATACTTCTTTGCAAAGCACTCAATGTTAACTTACTGATTTTCTTAAACTGTTAAGACTGATGGCAAGCAAAATGTCAATCAAATGCCATTTTCTAATGTGGAAACTTCTAGTTCATGTTTGGGTTTCTGCCAGAATAGATTTAGTATGAGTAAGTCCTCAAGTCAATCTTTCTCTTCTCTTTTCTTAAAAATAATAAAATGCAAATTTGAAGAGAACCTTCCTTCCTTCCTTCCTTCCCTCTTTCCTTCCTTCCTTCCTTCTTTTGTGATTCTTCAGAGACTATTTCTTATCAGAAGGCTTAAAAAACAATTTGACATTTTCTTTCTTTATTTTTAAAAAAAGATTATATTTATTTATTTGAGAGAGAGAGTGCACAAGCAGGGGGAGAAGCAGACTCCTCACTAAGTAGGGGACTCCAGAATCATGACCTGAGCTGAAGGCAGACACTTAACCGACTGAGCCACCCAGGCGCCCCTGATTTGACATTTTAAATCAAGTAGGAAAAGGACCTCTGTTAGGTACCTTTTATTACTGTCCTTTATTCAGAAAATATCAGGTAGTTGGTAGAACACTTAGAGATTTCCAATGATCTACCTCTCATGTCTGGTTTGACAATATGCAGTTTGCATCTTCATACTATAATTTAGAGCTGTAAGAATCCATGCTATTTTTAGATGAATTGTTCTATAATTATTTTAGGGTTTTTTAATTTTTATTATTTTTTTAAATTTTATTTATTTATTAGAGAGAGAGGGAAAGAGAGTATGAGCAGGAGGAAGGGCAGAAGGAGAGGGAGAAACAGACTTCTCGCTGAGCAAGGAGCCCGATGTGGGACTAGATTCCAGGACCCTGAGATCATGATCTGAGCCAAAGGCAGATGCTTAACCAACTGAGCCATCCAGGCCCCCCTTTTTAGCGTTTTTTTTTTTATAAAAGACCTTGATTATATCATAACACTGAATTTTTTTTTAAGATTTTATTTATTTATTTATTTATTTCAGAGAGAGAGAGAATGAGAGATAGAAAGCACGAGAGGGAAGAGGGTCAGAGGGAGATGCAGACTCCCTGCTGAGCAGGAAGCCTGATGTGGGACTCCATCCCGGGACTCCAGGATCATGACCTAAGCCGAAGGCAGTCACTTAACCAGCTGAGCCACCCAGGCACCCCATAACACTGAATTTTTAACTGATTCATAGAAGCTTGGTAGTTTTTTTAAACTACATTATAGACAGTTAATCATCTATTATTTTGTAGTTCCTGGACATCACCAATGACTTTATTTATTGAGTAAATAAGTATTAATATAGGGAAAAACAAACTTCCTGGTTTACTAAACATATTTTACAAATAAAACTATTTAAATAATCATTCTTAGGATGATAAACAGCAAAAGGAAATGAATGATGTCACATCAGAAATATATATATAACAGATGAAGTGTAATGTATCTGTCAACTTTTTGGTATGCAGATGAGCCTGAAGGAAGTATATTATTCAGAAAAATGCTTACTGAGAAACACTTGGTGCTGGAAGAGCAATTCACTTTACTTTCTATTTATGGTACTCAACTCTCTACTTTTTAGTAGCATATATTTTTATTAGCCTGTATTATGCAGCATGTTCACAAGCAAGAGATACAAAGATGCACTGAAAGCAGACAAGAAAGTGGATAGGCAGATATACAGTGAAAACAAAAGAATTCAGAATATTCAAGATCTTACTCAGTAGAGAGACTGGTTACATGCTGTAGTAAAATCTTTGAGAAGGAGATAATTCAAAATTTAACATAAACTTTTCTTAATGAAACTTATCGGGGCTGGCTCTAATGTTCCAGATTAATTTCCCTCTCACCAAAGCACATTTTCTGGCTTGTCATTGTCATATTTTTCCTTCCTGGAATAAGCTGCCTTTTAGCTAGCATTTTCCTGTTGAGACCATACATAACTATGTGCCTAGATGGAATTCAGGGGAGAATGAAAAGAGATGAAAATTTTTCTGCATAAGGCAAGTCAAAACTAGAAAGTCTGTGCTCTCAAGAGCAGAGCCCACAGTTCATGTGTTTTCTCCTTGTTGGAGAGCAGAAGTGGATCCAAAGTGTCATCCCTGAACAAGCAAGCAGCATCAGCATCAACAGGGAACTTGTTAAAAATGTAAATTCTCCGGTCTTACCATGGACTTACTGAATCAGAATCTCTGAGCATGGGGTCCAGCAAACCCTGTGTTTTAACAAAACCCCTCCCAGGGCTTCTGGTGCATGTTTTGAGAACTTTTGGGCTACCTCTTGCTACTCACAGTGTGGTTCTTAACCCAGCAGCAAAGGTATACCTGGAAGCTATTAAGAAATACAGACCTCAGACCCATGAAATCAATAAACATTTTAACTAGATCTTCAGATGATTCCTCTGCTCATTAAAGTTTGGGAAGCACAGGCCTAGCCATTCTGCTCCAGTGTTCAGCCTTGGGTACACAGTGAAACCACGTGGGGATGTTTAAGACTACCTTCAGAGATTCTGATTTAATTGGTCTGGGATGTTGTCTGGATACCAGGGATTTTCTTCAAAGCTGCCCAGGTAATTCTAATGGGCAGGCAAGGTTGAGAACTACTGCTTTGAGCCCTCAAACAGAGTTTATTTACTAATAAGCTTCTTAATATGATTTCCAACATTGTAGGAGATCTTAATCTTTAGCTAAATTACTAGAAGAAGATCCCAGGTAAGAGAGGTGATTATTTCACCTTTTTCTGAATGATCAGATCACACTCAAAGCACTGCCTTCAGCTATGGGCTCCCTTCTGGAGAAGAATGTAGAAAAACTAGAACATGTTTAGAGGGGTGGGGCCAAGAGAAGCAATGCAAATCATTCTTGTGAGAAATGGTTACAGGAATTTGTAAAGTTTAGGCAGCAAGAAGGTTCTTTTAATTATAAATCAGATGTTACTACACTCATGCCTTTCACTTGCCATTGCATTTGGAAAGAAATCTAAGCCTTTTACCAAGTCCCTACATGATCCGGTACTTCCTACCTCTCCACCTTATCTCATAACCCCTGCTCCTCCCATTTCTCACTCTCTCCAGCCACAGTTGCTTCCTTCATATTCCTTGATCATTTTGAGAGTTTTGTTATTTAAGAGTGAATTCACATTCTGTTCCTTCCGCTTACAGCGCTTTCCCCTCAGCTTTCCCCATGGGTGGAGCTTCAACTTTCATGTCTACTCAGATATGGTGCCTTCCCTATATACTCAGTCTCTCCCGGTATCTTCCTGTAACAAAAGCCTACTTCAGTTCTTCCTGACACCTTGTTTATTATGTTTCCTGACATCTTGTTTATTATCTTCCTCACTAAAATGTGATTTTGATGAGGACAGAGACCTTCTTAATCTTATTTATTACTATATTACCAGTGTCTAGAGCAGTGCCCAGCACAAAGTAGGGGGTAAATAATGATTCATTGATTGAATGAAAAAATGAAGGAACAGAGAAGATTTTGGGTACTATGATAGTTATTTTTAAAATATTTTGAGAATTATAACTGGAAAGATGTTTAGATTTGTTTGGCTTCAAGGGCTATCCCTAAAACCAAAAACATTGTAGGGGAACTAATAGAAAGAAATTTGCAAAACTGAAAGGAGCAATAAGCAGCCAGAGGGAGAAGTTGTCTTAAGTGTGTGGGTACAAGTTTCAACTGAATGACATTTGATAGAGTTGTCATTGAAATGACTTGAGCATTAGAAGGTCATTGGTTTCAAGGATCCCTGACATCTTATTCAAGCTCATGATTCTAGGAGAGTAAGAATGGAGGAGGGCTGCTATGGACAGAGGTACTGTCCATATTGAGAAGACAGAGCACATTGCTGTATTGCAGTGGAGAAAGGCAGAAACATTTTAAAACTCAGGCACAAGACCTGAAAAGGACTAGAAGGCAGGCCGATTTTTTTGTGTGTGTGTTAGAGCAAACAGCGCTATGCTCATCACCACTGTGTCATTGTACAATATCACAATTAATATTTTCATAGTAACATATTTTCCTTTTTAAAAAGTGTGACATGTTCCTTGTCATTTTTCACCTTGTAAAAATATTATAAATGTTGTATATTTTATTCATTTATCTGTACTATTTTGATGGTTTTTGAGTATACATCTTATAAATAATTACTTATGAAACCAACATTATATGAATATCCTTGTAGTAAAATTTAAGACTATGTCATAAAGACAAATTCTTAGTAATGCAAATGTTAACTTAAAGGGTATTCAAATATTCAAGACTTTAATAATTGTTATTTATCATGATAAACTTGAGTCAATATTCTTTGTATAAGGAGTCAGGCAAATAAGTGATTTATTTTGGAAAGAATTCCACCCAAGATAGTTAAAATAAAAGAGTTTGGGTATATAAAATTATGAAGTCAACTTTCACAAAAAATGTCAGCCATTTGGAAATTTCTATTCACCAAGGGTCCCATACCCAAGATGCTACACTCTATGTCTAAATTTGGGTACCTGAATTTATATTATTTGAATAGAAATGGTTAATACTAGAGACAATCTACATATAATCTCATTGGCTTTATTGGGACTGTCCACCCTGTCAGTAGAAATTGTCATAATTAAACTTTGCTTCTTTCTAGTAATGAAAAAGAGATTAGTGGGCTAAGATATTTCACTCACTGATCTGTACAGTATGTATATATCGAATACATGTTTTGATGTCTGCTTCATTCTGATATTTAGATTTTTTTTCCTGATACTTAGATTTATTCCTGATATTTCTAGTCAGCAAATCTCATCAGAAAGGTTCAGTGGAAATTCCATAGGAAGGCCTGGGACCTTAAGTAATTAGTGAGACAATGATACCAACTAATTATTAAGATAATTTCTAGAAGGTAGTTCTACCCTACGTTGGATATTCAGTGTTTCTTTTTTGTTGTTACCATATGCTTTGTTATCATTAAGTTGTTTATCAATAAGCTCAGTGCTTGCAACTAATTTGAGCAATTAATTACTGGAATAGCTGATGGTAGCCCTAACTGAGCATTAGAGTCTGGCTAATCAACGTGTTCACAGCAGTTAAATTATAGTTTACCATTGCTACTGCCAGTTACATTGTTAGAACTTTGGAGGAGGATTTCTTAACCAGCTGGTAACATGCTCTTTGCTTTTTTTCTGCACCCTAATGACATCATCAGTTGTCTCTCTGAGTCCCCCTATCTTCTAGGTTACATTTAATTATCTGTGTTCTTCACTCTATGTAGTCCTTTGCCAAAATTTGTTTTTTTCTACTTTCTCTTCTAAATTTGGTCTTCTTTTTTTCCTGTAACTATAGTTCTCCATCATATTCTCTTTACCACTTGCTTGAATTATCAACTTATGCAAAACTTATTGGTGATAGACATTGGGGAGGGTATGTGCTACGGTGAGCGCTGTGAATTATGCAAGACTGTTGAATCACAGATCTGTACTTCTGAAACAAATAACACAACATATTTTAAGAAAAAAGAAAAAGAAGAAGATAACAGGAGAGGAAGAAAAGGGGAGTATGTCAGAGGGGGAGACGAACCATGAGAGATGATGGACTCTGAAAAACAAACTGAGGGTTCTAGAGGGGAGGGGGGTAGGGGGATGGGTTAGCCTGGTGATGGGTATTGAGGAGGGCACGTTCTGCATGGAGCACTGGGTGTTATGAACAAACAATGAATCATGGAACACTGCATCAAAAACTAATGATGTAATAAAAGGTGATTAACATAACAATAAAAAATAAAAAAAAACTTATTGGAAATTAAATTGAAAAACTAATAATTATTGAGGACTTTCTGTAAGCTAAGCATCATAGGAACATGTTTCAAATATTTGCTTTTCAGCACAGTCATGAAAGTTGTATTATTATTCCTATTTTACATATGGGGAAACCAAGATATTTTATACTGTGGTTAAGTAGCTAATTGGAACCGAGTTGGACTTGCTTTACAGCTCTCTCCATAGCACCATACTCACTCTCTCTACAATTACTTTGAGTACCTTTTATGTTCCAGAAATTAAACTGTGTAGGCTCTATGAATATGAAATAGATAAAACATAATCCCTTGCCTGGGAGAGCTCATATTTCAGAAGGGAAACAGGCCTACACACAAATAAGACAATTCTGGAACATAAATTCAAGTATTTGGAAAAAGGTAGAATGAGCAGACTCATAGAAAAAAGGAGGATGGTTGTGAGGACCAGGAATCATTCATAGATGAGGGAGCAAAAGAGGAAGGGGTGTATCAGTAAGAACTGACAAGAGCAGAGAAAATTAAAGATTGTGTGTAATATGGGGGAAAAATCCTAAGGTTCCCCTTACTTTGCTGAAAGCTGTGTGTCAAAATAGCACTGTGGGGCAGACACATGGTCCATCTGGATTCAGGGGCTCAACCAATGCCAGCCAGAGCTGGGGTTTCTCTTTCTCTCATGTCTGCATTGTTTTGGTTGACTTTGATCCTAAGAGGGCTCTCCCCTTGTGATCAGCAGCAGCTGTTAATCTTTTGTGGTCTGGTCTTCAAATCCCTCATGCAAAAGAGTGAGTACCTCTGACCCCTGATTTTTAAAATTATTTTTGTCTCTAATTGGGTCAGGTGCCCATCACTGAACTAATTGTTATTGCCCAGGTGATGTGCCATGCCAACTGGCTTCGGTCTGTGTTGCACACTATCCTTAAGCTATCTGTGGAGGCTCACCTGGAACCCACGTGCTGAGAGGGAGGGGAACTACATCAGGGCACTCTTACCAGGAGAAACATGAGTAGGCTCTGGGGGGTAAAAACAGCCCTTTACCAAAGTCATTGTTCTCCATACATGTTGGCTTTTCTCGTGTTCCCTTTTCATTTCAGATCCAGTTAAATGCACCAATGCCTTAATTCAATTCCATTTAACAATCGATCACTGAGTACCTGTTTTATGCCTGGCCTTGTGTTAGTCCCTGGAAAAACAGCTGAAAAAGACATGGATCCTACTTTCAAGCAGTTCAGAGGCAAGAAAACAATCTCTCTTATCTCTAAATAACTAACTTACATTTTCTTGTATTTTGTTGACATAATTTAATCTTCTGGCCTCATTAGTATTGTCTACCTTGGATAGCAGGGTTATGGAAGACAGGAACCTGCTCTTTTTAGCTTGTTTTGTACTAGTTCTTGGCTTTCCAGACAACTGCTTTTCATTGAAGAGTACTTCAGTGGACATTACTTTCCTAAAGGCAAAGAGGACATTGGGAATTCATGAAGTTTATCTCTTAGCTTCAAGCAATGTCACACACATTGGTTACAGGTCAGAGTAATGGGAAGGAACTCAACAACCTTCATCATGAACTGCATTACTATTTTAACTACTTTGTTCTTAAAAGTATCTAATTAAAAAAATCTGTCATATAAATTTTCAGATTTTACATATTTTTGTGATGCAGATTATTTTGTCTTAAAAATTTAAAGAAAAGCATAGATGCAGAAAAAGCATTTGACAAAGTACAGCATCCTTTATTGATTAAAACTTTTTACAGTGTAGGGATTGAGGGAACATACCTCAATATCATAAAAGCCATATATGAAAAGCCCACGGTGAATATTATTCTCAATGGGAAAATTCATGCAAACCAATGAAAATGAAAAACATATCGGTTCAGAATGTACGGGATACTGCAAAGGCGGTCCTTAAAGGGAAGTACATAGCCATCCAAGCCTCTCTCAAAAAGTTAGAAAAATCTCAAATGCACAAGCTAACTTTGCACCTAAAGGATCTGGAGAAAAAATGGTAAATAAAGCCTAAACCAAGCAGGAGAAGATAAATAATAAAAATTAGAGCAGAAATCAACAAAATAGAAACTAGAAGAACAGTAGAACAGATCAACGAAACTAGAAGCTGGCTCTTTGAAAGAATTAATAAGATTGATAAACCTTTGGCCAGATTTATCCAAAAGAAAAGAGAAAGGACCCAAATTAATAAAATCATGAATGAAAGGGGAGAGATCATGACCAATACCAAGGAAATAGAGACAGTTATCAGAACTTATTAACAGCAGCTATATGCCAACAAACTAGGATATCTGGAAGAAAGAAACTATGCATTCCTGGACAGTTATAAACTACCAAGACTGAAACAGAAAGAAATAGACAATTTGAATAGACCAATAACCAGCAAGGAAATTGAAACAGTAATAAAAAACCTCCCAAAAAATAAGAGTCCAGGGCTAGATGGCTTCCCAGGGGAATTCTACCAAACAGTTAAAGAAGAAATCATACCTATTCTACTGAAGCTCTTCCAAAAAAATAGAAATGGAAGGGAAACTTCCAAACTTGTTCTATGAGACCAGAATTACCCTGATCCCAAAGCCAGACAAAGACCCCATCAAAAAGGAGAATTATAGACCAATATCCCTGATGAACATGGATGTCAAAATACTCAACAAGATACTAGCCAATAGGATCAAACAGTACATTAAAAGGATTATTCACCATGACCAGGTGGGGTTTATCCCTGAGATTCAAGGATGGTTCAACATTCACAAATCAATCAACATGATAGATCGCATTAACAAAAGAAGAGACAAGAACCATATGATCCTCCCAATTGATGCAGAAAAAGCATTTGACAAAATACAGCATCCTTTCTTGATTAAAACTCTTCAAAATATAGAGATAGAGGGAACATACCTCAATATCATAAAAGCCATCTATGAAAAGTCCATAGCGAATATCATTCTCAATGGGGAAAAACAGAGCTTTTCCCTTAAGGTCAGGAACATGACAGGGATGTACCTACTCTCACCACTTTTGCTCAACATAGTACTAGAAGTCCTAGCCTCAGCAATCAGACAACAAAAAGAAATAAAAGGCATTCAAATTGGCAAAGAAGAAGTCAAACTCTCTCTCTTCGCAGATGACATGATACTTTATGTGGAAAACCCAAAAGACTCCACCCCCAAATTACTAGAATTCATACAGCAATTCAGCAATGTGGCAGGATACAAAATCAATGCACAGAAATCAGTTGCATCTCTATACACCAACAGTGTGACTGAAAAAAGAGAAATTAAAGAATTGATTCCATTTACAATAGCATCAAAAACCATAAGATACCTAGAATAAACCTAACCAAAGAGGTAAAGGATCTATACTCTAGAAACAACAGAACACTTATGAAAGAAATTGAGGAAGACACAAAGAGATGGAGAAACATTCCATGCTCATGGATTGGAAGAATAAACATTGTGAAAATGTCTATGTTGCCCAGAGCAATCTACACTTTCAATGTAATCCCTATCAAAATACCATCAACATTTTTCACAGAGCTGGAACAAACAATCCTAAAATTTGTATGGAACCAGAAGAGACCCAGGGGAATGTGGAGAAAGAAAACCAAAGCTGGGGACATCACAATGCCTAACTTCAAGCTATATCACAAAGCTGTGATCATCAAGATAGCATGGTATTGGCACAAAAACAGACACAGATCAATGGAACAGAATAGAGACCTCAGAAATGGACCCTCAACTCTATGCTCAACTAATCTTTGACAAAGCAGGAAAGAATATCCAATGGAAAAAAAGACAATCTCTTTAACCAGTGGTGGGAAAATTGGACAGCCATATGCAGAAGAATGAAACTGGACAATTATCTTACACAATACCAAATACAGACTCAAAATGGATGAAAGACCTCAATATGAGACAGGAATCCATCTAACTCCTAGAGGGGAATACAGGTAGCAACCTCTGTGACCTCAGCCACAGCAACTTCTTGGCTAGACATGTCTCTAAAAGCAAAGGAAACAAAGGCAAAATGAGCTATTGGGGCTTCATCAAGATAAAAAGCTTTTGCACAGCAAAGGAAACTGTCAATAAAACCAAAAGACAACTGAGAGAATGGGAGAAATATTTGCAAATGACATATCAGATAAAGGGCTAGTATCCAAAATCTATAAAGAACTTCTCAAACTCAACACCCAAAGAACAAATAATTCAATCAAGAAATGGATGGAAGACATGAACAGACATTTCTGCAAAGAAGACATTTAAATGGCCAACAGATAAATGAAAAAATGGTCCACATCACTCGGCATCAGGGAAACACAAATCTAAACCAAAATGAGATACTACCTCACACCAGTCAGAATGGCTAAAATTAACAAGTCAGGAAATGACAGATGTTGGCAAGGATGCAGAGAAAGGGGAACCCTCCTACACTGTTGGTGGGAATGCAAGCTGGTGCAACCCCTCTGGAAAACAGTATGGAGGTTCCTCAAAAAGTTGAAAATAGAGCTACCCTATGACCTAACAATTACGCTACTAGTTATTTACCCCAAAGATACAAATGTAGTGATCCAAAGGGGCACGTGCACCCCAATGTTTATAGCAGCAATGTCCACAATAGCCAAACTAAGGAAAAAGTGCAGATGTCCATCAACAGATGAATGGATAAAGAAGATGTGGTATATATATATATATATATATATATATATATATATATATATACACACACAATGGAATATTACACATCCATCAAAAAATGAAATCTTGCCATTTACAATGACGTGGATGGAATGAGAGGGTATTGTGCTAAGTGAAATAAGTCAATCAGAGAAAGACAATTATCATATGATCTCTCTCATATGTGGAATTATGAAACAAAACAGAGGATCATAGTGGAAGGGAAGGAAAAATAAAACAAGACAAAATCAGAGAGGGAGACAAACCATAAGAGACTCTTAATCATAGGAAACAAACTGAGGGTTGCTGGAGGGGAGGCGGGTAGGGGGATGGGGTAACTGGGTGATGGGCATTTAGGAGGGCTCATGATGTAATAAGCACTGGGTTTATAGAAAACTGATGAATTAGGAACTCTATCTCTGAAACTAATAATACACTATATGTTAATTAATTGAATTTAAATAAAAAAAGCTGGAAAAACTAAAAACTAAAAAAAAAAACCAAACACAAAAAGCAACTAAAAAAAGCTTCCATTAAAGCAAATACCTTGTGACATGACCTCCTGATGAAATGCAATCATTATGTATATATATATATATATATTTGGTTTTTTTTAAAGAGACTTCAGGAGACAGTTTAGAGCCAATGACTTTGCTTTAATGTTGATAACCTGTTCACTTATGAAATAGTCAAGAATGTGACTTATTTACTATATGACTTAAATAATGCAAGTTCTCAAAGGAAATGTATTTTCTGTTTATCTTAATTGTTATTTGTAGTTCCCTGGATCCAGATCTTTGAAATTAGTTCCTTCTTTCCTTCTCTCTAATATTCATCATGACTTTTATAGTTCCTTATCCTCCTCCCTCATTGATCCATTTCCTTTTGTGTAGGCCTCTGTGCCTGATGATAACTGATTTTTTGTGGGGCATCTTTTGTTTCTCCTTTTTTCTTCTCATTTTGTGTCTGTTATTATCTATATGTATAAATATACATACACACATACATACTTACGTACATATATATGTATGTTAGTATATATTTGTCTATTAAGCTTTATCTAGTTAAAACAAAAGCATTGAGTTTAACAAGACAAGCATGGATACCACCATTTCACCAAGAGGGAACAGATTTTAACTGATTGATCTGTAGTCTCTTAATTAGTCAGTTCCCTGGGAAGCAGTAGAAAAAAGTTCTTGATGTATGTTCCTAATAAAGGTAATTAAAAGTTTTTGTTGGGATGCCTGGGTGGCTCAGTTGGTTAAGCTGCTGCCTTTGGCTTAGGTCATGATCTCAGGTCCTGGGATCAAGTCCTGCATCTGGCTCCCTGCTCAGGGAGGCTGCTTCTCCCTCTCCCTCTGCCTGCCGCTCCCCTTGCTTGTGCTCTCTCTCTCTCCCCCTCTCTCTGACAAATAAATGAATAAAATCTTTTAAAAAAAAGTTTTTGCTTTTTATGTTTATACCTATGCTATTAGGTGCATACAATTCATGAATATTATTTCTTCTTGGTGGATTATTTCTTTTATTATTGTATAGATTTCTTCCTCTTGGCTAACGACCTTTGACCTTATTTTGACTGATGATATTATTACTCAAGCTTTTTACAAGACTAGTATTTTTTTTTTCAAAATTTATTTAAATTCAAATTAGTTCACACGTAGTGTAGTATTAGTTTCTGGGGTAGAATTTAATGATTCATCAGGTGCATTTAACACCCAATTCTCATTACATCAAGCACCCTCCATAATGCCCATCACCCAGTTACCCATCCCCTCACCCACCTCCCCTCCAACAACCCTCATTTTGTTCTTTGTTTTAGTTTGGTTTTTTGAAAGCAGATTATAACTTGGAATTAAAGAAAAATCAATTCATAATTGCTATAATTAGAAATATTGCAGTTTTTTTGGTGGCAATTCATGTATTGGGCTTATTTCTACTACCTTAACTTTGTGTTTTGTGGTTATTGTTCTTTTTCTTTTAAAAATTGATGAAATTTTCTTTTTTTAATCATTCAAAAGCTATAACTTCTGTTTTTATTGTTTTAGTGTTACTCTTAAAATATAAAGATACATTTTTAATTATAACTTCTCCTAAACAGGGCTTCCATTATTCCGTATTTCTATTCTTTTCCGTAAGCATGAAAAGGTATTAATATGCTCTGAGTATGCACTGGGAATCCTTCTGCAATCTTATTACTATTTAGATTTTTATTTTTACCATATTAATCCTACAGATTTTGTATTTTTATTTTAATATTATTAAAATAGCTGATATTTTATCAACTTCTGTGGTTTGTATTTCTTTTGGTTATGTATATCCTTTAATAGTTCTTTTAGTGCAGGTGCATGGATGGTAAGCTCTCAGAGTCTTGAATGTCCAAAAAGTTTTTTTTGTTACTTTCACTACTAAACGTTGGTTTAAACTATGTAAAAAATTCTAAATTGATATCTTATTTTTTCTGTCTAGTTGGTATAGCAATGACTAAGAGGGTTATTAAAATTTCTAACTAAGATGGTGCAATTTTCTATTTCTCCTTTCCATTCTGTCAGTTTTTGCTTTATATATTTGAAGGACTGTTATTGTGTCTTTCTAATGAATTAAGCCCTTTATCATCACGAAATTTCCTTTCCTCTTTAGCTATTGTAATAGTCTTTTCCTTGTTTTCTCTTTTATCTGATACTATAGACATTTTAGCCTTCTTAGGCATACTGTTTGCATGGTACATCTTTTTCCATTCATTTACTTTCATTTTCCACTTTTATATCTTACTTTTTATCTTTATTTTTTAGTATAATGTGCATCCCTTTAGAGTGCCTATGATTTTTTCATCCATTCTGAAAATCTCTGCCATTTTTTAGTACCTTAACAATTAATGAAATTACTGTTATGGTAGATTTAGGTTTGCCATTTTGTTATTTGTTTTTTGTTGGTTCCTTCTGCTTTTTTTGTTTGTTTGTTTCTCTGTCCCTCCTTTTCTGCCTTAAATGGGATCTTTTGAATATTTTTTGGAATTCCATCTTAATTTACCTATTTTTCACATTTGTAATTTTGCATTATTTCTTTTAAGGGGTGCTCTATAATTACATCCTTAATTTTTCACGATCTCCTCAGAATTAATACCACTTCACATGAAATGAAGAAAGCTTTCAATACTATAGGTTTATTTACCCCTGTTGTTTATGCTATAGTTGTCATATATATTTCATTATACTTTTGAAACCAACATTGCTGTAATTTTTGTTTTAAATAATCCTGAGTTTTAAAGATATTAAAAGGAAATACTACTCTTACGTTTACCCAGATATTTACCATTTCTTATATTCTTCATTCCTATCTATCTGAAGATTTAAGTTTCTATCTGCTATCATTTCTCTTCTACCTGAAAAACTTCTTTTACTACTTCTTGTAGTACAGGCCTGCTGGTAATATATTTTTTGTTTTGTTTTCTTTTATATAAAAATGTCCTTATTTTGCCTTCATATTTGGGGACATTTTCACTAGATATGGTATACTGAGTTGGCAGTTATGTTTTCCCCTGCAGCTTTTAAAGATGTTGTTTCACCATCTTCTGGCTGTCAGAAGCTTTAATAAGTTAATGGCAGTTCTAATTTTTCTTGCCCTACATGTAATGTGTCAATTTCCTCTGGCTACTTTCAAGATTTACTTGTCATCTTTGGTTTTCAGCAGTTTGAGTATCATTGGGATCTTTGAGACTTCTGAACCTATAATTTTAAATTTTTACCAAACTTGGTAAATTTTCAGTAATTTTTATTCAAATTTTTTTTTCTGTTTTATTTGCTTGTCTGTTGCTGTGACTGCTCTTCTGTGTATATCTGTGAGGCCTTTTCATATTGTCTAACAGGTCCCTGAAGTTCTTTTATTTTTTTTCAATGTTGTGTTTTTGTTTATATTTTTTCAATTTTGTCTTTTGTTCTTCATGTTGAATTATTTCTATTGACCTAACTTCAAGTTCTTTGACTTGCTTCTGTCATCTTCATTCTGCTATTAAATCCATCCAAATGTATTTTTTAAAAATTTTAGATATAATATTTTTCAGTTCTAGAATTTCCATCTTTTAATATATTTCTCTGCTGAAATTTAATTATTGTGTACATATTTTCTTTTATGTACTTGAGCATAGTTATAGTATCTGCTTTAAAATCCTTGTCTGCTACTTCCAATTTATGATCATCAAGGACTGGTCACTGTTTATTATACTTTTCTCTTGAAAATGGATCATATTTTCCTGGTTGAGTAATTTTGGATTTTATCCTAGATATTGTGAAATGTTATGTTGTGGAAACTCCGTTATATTCCTCCAAAGAGTGTTGACTTTTGTATTTTAGCAGACATTAATTTGGTTGGATTCAAAATGCAAACTGACTACTGGGAAGCAGCTAAACTCTTATTTGGGTTCTTTTATCTTTAGTGGAGTCTGTGCAATGCATGCATGCATGGTTCAGGAATTAGGCAGAGATTTGTGCAGAGTATATACAAAATTTGGGGATTTCCTTGTCTGGTTTCTTTTTCACAGACTTATCCTCCTCCCAACTCTCCACTGTTTGTGATTTCTTTGAACTCTGTCCTTTGGTTCTTCAGGTGAAAGAGACTGTTTTTTCCTACTGGATTTTTTTTTAATAATTTTTTTAATTTTTATTTTTTATTGTTATGTTAATCACCATATATTACATCATTAGTTTTTGATGAAGTGTTCCATGATTCATTGTTTGTGCATAACACCCAGTGCTCCATGCAGAACGTGCCCCCTTGAATACCCATCACCAGGCTAACCCATCCCCCCAACCTCCTCCCCTCTAGAACCCTCAGTTTGTTTTTCAGAGTCCATCGTCTCTCACGGTTTGTTTCCCCCTCTGACTTACTCCCCCTCATTCTTCCCCTCCTGCTATTTTCTTCTTTTTCTTTTTTCTTGACATATGTTGCATTATTTGTCGCAGAAGTACAGATCTGCGACTCAACAGTCTTGCACAATTCACAGCGCTCACCGTAGCACATACCCTCCCCAATGTCTATCACCCAGCCACCCCATCCCTCCCACCCCCCACCACTCCAGCAACACTCAGTTTGTTTCCTGAGATTAAGAATTCCTCATATCAGTGAGGTCATATGATACATGTCTTTCTCTGATTGACTTATTTCACTCAGCATAACACCCTCCAGTTCCATCCACGTCATTGCAAATGGCAAGATCTCATTCCTTTTGATGGCTGCGTAATATTTCATTGTATATATATACCACAACTTCTTTATCCATTCATCTGTCGATGGACATCTTGGCTCTTTCCACAGTTTGGCTATTGTGGACATTGCTGCTATAAACATTGGGGTGCATGTACCCCTTCGGATCCCTCCATTTGTATCTTTGTGGTAAATACTCAGTAGTGCAATTGCTGGATCGTATGGTAGCTCTATTTTCAACTGTTTGAGGAACCTCCATACTGTTTTCCTACTGGATTCTTAGCCACCTTGTACAGCATCAACTTCTACCTGCTTTTGGGCTAAAAGTTGTAAAAAAATGGGGATCTCAAGCCTTACTTTGGTTCTCTCTCTGGTGCCTTCAGCTTGTTGCTTTTTGTATTTTATTCAGAGTTTAGAGTTGTTACTTGCAAGAAAATAAGGTGTGGTATGAGCTTACATACCCACATAATCTTTTTAAATATCAACTTGTTCTTATATCCTTTCTGCCTATATTGGTTTCATGATGTCTTGTCATCTCTAAATGGATGTTGTCCCTTCATCTCTTTTTGAAATACTCCATACATAATTTCAAGCTCATTTTTATGTTTTATAAAATAAATTCCACCTCCAGGGTAATCTGTTTTCCTCATGGTTTTTGTTTTGTTTTCAGCTTCTCTCTCTCTCTCTCTCTCTCTGTCTGTCTTTTAGAATTTGCAGGCTTATTTTGAATGCTTTTGTTTGTTTTTTTGTTTTCTTTAAACCCCTGTACTATCGACTGTTTTATGGTTGCTTCCACTTAGTTCTCTGGGCCCCCAGTCGAAAACTAGTAAACTACTCCACTGATATGTAGGAGTATGGAAGACCCAGTAAGCTGTTTAGCTTAGCTTCTAGCACCAAGGTTGTCTTTTTCCTTAGGCTCACTGTTACTGACAAAGCCAAAGTCCCCATCAGCAAGTCTGCCACCTTTTCTCTTAGCTTCCTTTTACATGTGAGAGAACTCACATAAGGCCCTGATGTTAGGCAGTGACACTACTGTCCCCATCTTGCATGAAACACTTTCAGCATCCCTTCCTCCACAGGAGTCAAATTCCCAGTGGCAACTGCTCCCTTCTGACATGGATGGCAAAACACTTGACACTTCAGACCCTATCTACTCTTTGGATAGTATGGATATTATCTTTTACATGAATCTGAATGCATTTTTTTTGTTTCTTTTAATATTTCACCGTTATTAGGGGCACCTGGGTGGCTCAGTTGGTTAAGCACCCAATTCTTGATTTTGGCTCAGGTCGTGATCAAAAGGTTGTACGTTTGAGCCCCATGTTGGGCTCCATACTGGGCATGGAGCCTGCTTAAGATTCTCTCTCTCTCCCTCTCCCTCTCCCTTTACCCCTCCCCCCCTTAAAAAAGAGTTCACCCATTATTGCTATGTGCTTTGAGTAGATGGTGTTTACAAAGCATGATCCTACTGCACAAGTTTGACCCTGAAATCAGTACAAGTTCTTCTATCCTCTCTACTACATACCACAATGCCTCTATATATTCTTTTGCTTGTTCCTTTCTATGTCTATCAGAAAATACATTAAGTTTTCTTTTCCATTGTTTTGTTTATGCCAGATGATGTAGTCTTGCCTGTATGAAGCCAGGCCTCCTAACTTTAGATTAAGGTGAAGAAGGTGAAGTTGTTATTTACATGTAAGGTAGGGTATCAAGGGGAAGAAGGGATAGTACTTGTGAAGAAGACACGTTAGAATTTCAGGCTTAAGATAACAGTCTGTGGAGTCCAAGTGTATGGGCTACAATCCTGGCTCAACCGTGTACTGGCTCTATGGTACTGAAAAGGTACTAAACCTCTCTAAGTCTCATATTCAACAGCTGGCAACAGAATTCCTATTAGGGAGAAAACTTTTACTTTTGGTTCAGGAAAAGACCTTGGTAGGCCATTGGTATAGATGATGAAACTCTTAAGGTATGACTTATATTGCTCCAGGACAAAATAATGGGATAGTAAACTTCTCTATAGGAGACAATAAAATATATTTTTTGCTCCTGAGGGGAAATAGATATGGAGTATGGTGTTGTGACACTAAGGAATGATGGAGGAGGACTAAGCTCTGAAAGTTCTCCAGTGGTGGTATGGATAAAGGATATCTCAAGAATAAGAAAGCATATTGCTTACTGAAAAGTTGCTTGTTTTCCTAAACTGTGATCCTGTCTTGTTCCACAGCTCCCAAACTTGAGCAGTATCACCAACCTCATCAATGGCTTATATGAAATTTTTGGGTATTTATAATTTTTAATGGAAATGGCCTGGTAAGGCAGTCCATAGACGGAGTGGAATCCTTAGAGCCAGTGGAATGAGCCCCAGGGATGAACAAGAAAATGTATACTTGGGTATTTATAGAAACCCCAGGGAGGCTGCAGATTTCAATTAGGAGACCCCAAGTTAACAAATGGTCAAAAATGAGGTAGGGATAGAAGGTAAACCTAGCAGAGCTCTTGGTTGAGTGGGAGGAGGTACTCAACTGAAGGCATCTTGTACCCTTCATCTGATCATTCATAGACTAATTCTGACCACAAGTACTTACAGAAAATTCTCATTATTTGCAGTAGGGATATTCTCTCAAGTTGCCACAAACACTGAATTAATGAATAGTGAACAAAGGGAAAACAAAGTTAGGTCCCTGTGAGCCTCTGATCACAACACTGATCAATGTTATGATTGACCAATACATACTTTCTTTTATGTGTGTTTCCTTTTAGAGACAACTTACTTAACATACATTGTTGATGCATTAACATTGAACTCATGGCCTGCCAGCTCTATAACTCACTCCTTAAAGAAATTTATCTCACACATACACTGTCTGTGTGAATCACATCAAGCCTTCCTGTGCTTAGAAACACTATACAGAACTGTATTACTTTACTTGGGGGCTATTTTAAACAGTGAAATGACCAACAGAAAGCACAAAAATGTGAAACATATGTGGCACTAAATAGACCACAGAAAGAACACTTGTTTATAGTATGAGAGCTGAAACAAGAAGGCAGAGTGTCACCTTGTCCAACTTCAGTTAGGAATGTAGCCATCAGATGATTCAGTTTTTTGCTGCTCTGCGCATGTCTCTGAGTGACCTCAACAGCACAGCAAGTCTTGATTTTGGGGTTACAAATAAATTTTAGTGACTAGGCAAATTAGCAAGTACAGATTCCATAAATAATGAAGATTGCCAGCATTTTAATTTTGACAGGTGTCAACATGTGCTTAGGACTTGGCAGTCACAGTAAAATCTTCAGTTGTATTCCTAATATTCCAAATGAAAAGAAAAATATAGAACATGATCTTCAATTATATACTCCTATTTAAAATCCAGTTAGATAAAATAGGACCAGTTCAGCAACTCTGCTTCTTTCAGAGGTTTTGCTTTTGTGAAAAAATATGCATCTTCTCCAGAAAATTAATGGAATAACCTAAAAATTTAAAACTCAGAAATTTACAGATGTGTGAGTTCTTTCTAACTAAGTAAAAACTGTAGAAAAATTTGGAGTAATTCGATACATTAAAATTAGTTTTACTCTCTATTCCCAAAAGTCTCAATTCCTTTTTAAAATTGAGCACTTAAAAACATTTATGAAACTATAGTAATTACTAACAGTATCTATAAAAATCTGCAATTGCTGAAGATTATTCCCTTGCACCCTCAATTTCAAAGTAAGTCAAACAGTTATTTAACATCACAATTCAGACCACATTAACTGGATCAGAAATATAACATTCAAATAAAAAATAACAATTTAATTATGAACAAACAATGAATCATGGAACACTGCATCAAAAACTAATGATGTAATATATGGTGATTAACATAACAATAAAAAAATTAAAAAAAAAATAAATAACAATTTAAAGACATTAGTGATAAAAATGCAGTATTAGGTATCTGCCTTCAGAGAAAGAATTATATTTTTAAAACTTTGGCCACCAGAGTCTATCAACTGTTCTGGCACCTCTTTTTCTTCTTCCCTTTTATTATTCTTGGGCAGCCAAGATTCAGCCAATATAAAAATTATTTGCAGCAACGGGGAACACTGTTATTTTTTAAAAAGTATTTGTATGGGGTGTTCATTAGGTAAGCTGTAAGGAAGGATATAATGAAGCCTCTGTTTAAATGATGTCAGCATAAGAGTAAGACAGTTGAATAGGGTTAGAAATGAAGCTCCTAGGTCCTGCCACATGTTCCATTATTAGAATGTGGCAGTAAATCAAAGAAATTTTAATCCGAATAATGCTTTAAAAGGCTCAGAATTATAGGCACCTAATTAGTGATCAGAATTTCTCTATGAGGTGTGCAGAGGGGGAGAACTTGATGGAATGATGGTTGGTAGATGACTTGTGTCTTTCCCTTAGAGGGTACTTGCTCACACTCTGTAGGGTTTGTGCCTTGACTCTTTCGTCTAATGGAGCATAATCTCTTCCTTGGTTTTCCTTTTCTCCTAGGAAAGGATATCTTTAATTTTGTAGTGCCAGGATTTGGTAAGCAGTCTGTGACCAGATAATAGGTTGGGAGCTTGATTTTACAAATGCGGTCCCACTAGCACCATGCGTGACCTGAATAAACTACATGTGGCACCTAATATCCTTGTCTGCACATGGGAAGAAATGTAAGCAATAAGTGTTTGTTGATATTACCCAAACTAAAATGGACACAATATATAGATTAAAAACCCCAAACCTTGTTTATTTTTTTATTTATTTACCACTATTTGGATTATTAGATATTAGAGTAGGTGACCAATGAAGGGCATTAGCTATTTGAAGAAGTTAGATACTTACTGATTTAGGACTTTTCTGCCTGTTGGGAGACAGAATCACACACTTCCTGGTAATGGGTATTAAAGAGGGCACGATCTGCATGGAGCACTGGGTGTTGTATGCAAACAATGAATCATAGAACACTACATCAAAAACTAATGATGTCATGTATGGTGATTAACATAACATAATAATAATAATAAATAAATAAATAAAAGAAAAAAAAGAATCTTTGGAGGTTCCTTTCTGTGATATAACTCTATGATCCCATTTTACGGATGGAGATGGAAATATATATATGGAGACACTATGTGATATATCTGAGAAATGACATATCTATGAGAAATGACACTATGTGCCATATCTTAATCAGAAATAGAAACTGGTATAAAATATACAAAGACAAAAATTGTTAAGTCCTTTACCTGATTATTTACCTAACTCCTCTGTTTCTAGCCTAGGAAGTGGGTTTTTGTTTATTTTTAAGGATTCTGGTTGGAGACTATCAAAACTAACTGACCCAAGCACCCTAGGATCTGTTAACCAATAGTAAAATACAAGCTCTGACTTGGTTAGAAATCTCTTAAAACATTAATCACACTCGTATCACTTGACTAAATTATCTACCTCCCTGTTTTATTTCAATCACCATGCAGTTGTCAACGAAGAGAAAGCATCTTGTGGTACAGTTTGTTTTTTACTTGCCTGACTTAATGCATTCTGTTTTCTCTTTGAAAGATAAATGCAGAAATTTGCACTGATTTAAAGGAATAGAGAAGCTTCCAGGCAAGATTCTATACTTCCTGGAGCGATGGAGAGAAAAGGCAAACCCATTAACGCAGGATTTGATTTCCTAGGAGAAGCACTGGCCTTATCAAAGCAGACATTTGTAAGCAGTCCATTTACTCAGATAGTAGGCATCTCTCCTGCCTCAGGACCCTCACGTGCAAATGGCAAGAATAGTTTCTTACTTGTGGTCAGATACGATCAATCTTTCCTCATCATGCTTAGCATCGACTCACAGCTACACTTGTCACAGAGAGATGAAGACCCTGGAAAGGGAGGGACCCAACATACTCTACCGAGTATCTACCATATGACAGATCATATGTTAGAACAATCGAAGCACATTATCGTATTTGATCCTTCCAACAACCTATGGAAGTAAATACCATTCACATTTTATGGTGAATGGTTGAAACTCAAACAATTTAATTATTTGTTGAAAATGATATGGTTAGTACGTGAGATGGTTGCTAAATTTGGGCACCAAATAAGGATAGAAGCTTGGTATAAAGAGCTCCGAGGAAGAAAGCAAAGGGTACCACACCTGTGAGGAATCAAATCTGCTTGGAGTCCTTTTTCAAAAGTTCAGTCACTCCTTTTGCAGAATCAGAGGAGTAGCATTCTTATCTATGTCCTTGTTCTTTTTGACTAAATTCATCCCTCTCTCACAACAGGGGAAGTTTCTGTTTATTTAAAGGCCATGCTTTTAAAGCTATTGACCTAGAGTTGTCATCACATTCTTCCTACTTCAAATAGTTTGAGTATTAAGATAAATACATCGCCCTCATTTTACTGCTAAACAAACTGACCCTTCAAACATAAGAGCTAACTCATGAAAAATAATATATAATACTTGCCTCCACGAAGGAAACTCTTTCCTTAAAATATACATGGGTTAGAATATTGCCACTCTGGGATAGAAGTAGCCCATATAAGAAAGGTGGGGTTTTAGAAACATTATATATATATATGTATATGTATACACACACACACACACACACACACACATATGAAGTAAAGAAGTACATTGAATACAATGGATAAGTAGAAAAAGCATAGAGCTGCTGGGTTCAGGAGAGGGAAAGCAGTGGAGAGAAGTAGAAAATCCCTCTTTGGACATTTTCTTCAACACATATTAGAAGAAAAGGAAATTAGCAGAGAGGGCTTCTCTAAATGTGGAGCTGTTTCTCCAACCAAGGTTGGTCTCCCTATTTCATGTTTCTCAGTGGTCAAGTCTCATGCTACAGGGCTCTAACTCCTTAGCATTTCTAGGTTGTGCGGTCTGCCCTGCAGTGACCACCTAGGAAGCTAGGCACTGAAGATTCAGTGTGGCTTTTCATGAAAAAGTAGAGAGGATGACCTAGCAATAAGGAGTGTCTGGGCCATGGGATATATCTGAAGAACCCTCTAATGTACCCGATTCAGATTGTTGGCCTCATATGGTTATCCCTACCCCTTGAAAAATGTCCTTGGCTTCCAGATTCTGTTCTGCTAAGACTTCATTTCTGGCAGCTCTCATACATCACTCTCTTTCCAGTTGTCTCTCTGCCTTGCTTCTTTTGTCTGTGGAGATGAAAATACAAGTAAATTTTAAGAATTCTTCCAGGTAATTCTGGTACTATTTAATTGCAACACAGTGGATGATCTTCATGTAGGCTTTCTAATTTTCTTTCATCAGGTTGATTAACATTTTAGTGCATTTTTGATTTTCCCCTTTTCTGATTCAATTTTGCTAAACTTTTGCATTTTGGTAAGTCAGTACATGAAGCTTTCCTGCTTAATTTTAAGTGAGAGAAAAACAAATTGGTGATTTAGGGAGTTCTTTTGGCTTCTGATGTGTTATGATCTTTCTGTTGTGGGGAAAAGGTCTCAAATCTAGAAGGACATTTTATAACTTCTGCCTTGTCATGCTTTCGTCCTCACCAGAACACATCCTTCAAATTGGGTGGGGGGGGCAGTATTGGTAAAATTTTTTATATATTTGCGACTTTCTTCTTCTTCTCCTCAGTGCTGCTTGGGGGAACAGGAAAAGGAGATACATCATTCCTAAGAGCCTTTACTTTCTCAAATATAATAGGGGACCATCATTAAGATTGACATTTTTAGATTTACAACAGTACTTGTAAACGATTGACCCACATTTAACGATTGGGAAAAAGGCAAACTAAATCCAATAAAAATTTAATCATTTTCTTGTCCTTTTAAGGTTAGTAGATGTAAATAGAATCATTTAAGTCTAAAATTATTTAACTTGATGAATTAAAATTGCCACTTGACATCATAACACAGTGACAACTATTCACAAAATTAAAATGTTCTTTTCAGAAAATGAAGTTTAAACATTTGCACATTAAAATAAAGAATACTCTTGTCGAGCTCTGGTAAAAGCAGCAGCTAAAAAACAAAACAAAACACCATTTCTTTTTTTTTGAAATGTTCTCTTTGGTAAAGAAAATTAGATATTTAAGATTTTTTCCTCTTAGTTCTTTTAATAATGTATCATGGGAGAATATGGGAATTGTGCTCCTCAGAGGTTCTCTAAATAACGTGAAAGTAAAAGAGTGATTTATACAACTTTTTAAGAAGAACGAGAACAAGATGTTTGAGGAAGAGAGAACCAGTTGTGTCTGATTCTTTTTTTTTTTAAGATTTTATTTATTTATTTGACAGAAAGAGAGAGAGACAGTGAGAGAGGGAACACAAGCAGGGGGAGTGGGAGAGGGAGAAGCAGGCCTCCCGCTGAGCGGGGAGCCCGATGTGGGGCTCGATCCCAGGACCCTGGGATCATGATCTGAGCCGAAGGCAGACACTTAACGACTGAGCCACCCAGGCACCCCATGATTCTTAAACTCTCTATACTGTAATAGGCCCAGAGAACAGAGCCACTGCCTTTTATAACTTTTGGAGGCACTGTTGACATTGACATCATAGTTCACATGAACATCATCCTATAGTGTTGTACGGGATGGTGTGGTGGGTAGCCTAAGCCACATGGCTGCATGTGGATTCTCTGCCTTAGAATCTCTTTCATATTACCTTTAGAATAATAACAATAAAACAACAATAACAGAAGAAAATGTCTTCTGATGTCCATTAAATTTTAGCTTCTTCTCACTGAAGCATAAAAAGTTAGGGAGGAAACCTCAAAAAGACTGCACCTCAGGTGCAGCCTGGAGAGCTGTCAGGAGGGCAGGTTGGCTTGAAAAATAACTGAGGGGAAGCAAACAAGATGTGTGGGCCTGGCAGGAGAGGAAACGATCCTTCCTGTGCCAAAATAATGGCAGCTGGCCTCCCTTGGGTTTTTGCAATGGATGAGAGTGCTCAGAATTGGGCAACTTCACTCTTTCCAATTATGGGTGGCAGCATTAATGGTCAGCTGCTGGTCATTCTGGACCAGATCCCCAATAGGTAGACACTGTTCACTCTTCATTTTTAGATCTTCTCTTTCCCCACTCCCCTCTCTCTCCACAATCCTGACATTTCATATTGAAACATGGACTAGAATAAATTAAGTTACCTATAGTTGGCCAGATAGGTTTTTCCTCTTCAGCTTTTATGTTGGTAGGAGGATAAGGGAAGAAAAGGTTAAACAGACTTGCTTTGATGTTATGAAATGCTGGTGGTGTAAATTCAAAATGTAAAGTATCAACCTTGAATAAATAACTTAAGATTTAATATAGTGTTTTCCATTTGCAAAATGTCCAAAACAAGCAGACTTCGGTTTATGAACATTTTGGTTGTCTTATTTTTCTTCTGTGGCTTAGACTAAGTTTCCCTGCTTATGGTTTAGTTTTTAAAAGTCTTTGCTACTGGAGTCTCTTCAGCAATGTCAATTCTAATGGTCTCTCTCCCCTCATAAAATGTTCCCTCAAAGCTCACTGAAGAAGAGGAGTTGGGAATACAGGAACAAGCTCACCTTTCATGTAGAGTGGGCTCATATTATTGCCATTCTTAGCTATATTCCTTCATATTAAGTTTGTATCATAAAAAAACTTGTTTATTTTTGCCGGATGGTATCAAGACGAAGCTTTTGGTTATGATAGATTTAAACAATGTCAACAAATAGGACTTTTGAGCTGCTTTCCCAGGGGAGATGATATATTTTCCTAGAACAGATCACAATTATTCTTAGTGGCACTTCTCCATTCCCAGTAGAATGTGTTTGTAAGATACCTGGGTCCATGTGAGTCTGGAATTCCTGGCTTTATTCACAGTACCACTGCTTTTGACAGGTGACCTTGACTCTCTTTGGTTTACTACTTTCAGGATTTTAGATTTCATCTAACTGCCATTGTAGCTCAGTGGTTCTTCCGCTTAGAATTTAAGAACTCTGTAATACTTGGCTATTTGGATTCTTAATGGAATTATTTATCACAGTGCATCTCATAGTGATAAGGTGTCCTGTGTCATTTTTTTCGGTTCCTAGTCCCGGTCTTAGCCTGTGCTTAGATCTCTCTGTAAAAGATTTCCTGAAAAGAGAAGTAATTGTGTCCTCCTTAATTGAGACTTCCCAGGAGCTTGATATAAATATTATAATGAGGCAGACCATCCCCCCCGCCCCCACTTCCCAACCCCCTACTTCATTTTTGTTACTTTTCTAGGTAGGAGATGACACACAATATCCTATAAGAGATGACCAAAAATATCATTAGAAGTGATCATTTAGAAAATAAATCAGTCAGGAACAGCTGGGCAACAGTGACTTGGGGAGCCAGTAAAAATGTAGGAGAAACATATTTTAGTACAAAAGAAAATTAAATAATGGTCACTATAGACGAACAGGAACATTTTCTCTTCATTTGATGTTTTTACTAAAAGAGGTTCAAAATAATTTACAAGCATACATTAATAATTAGCTCTGCACATCCCCATTTTTGAATGCTTAAATTGAGGCAGATGGCTAATGATTGATTTATTCAAAGCACTCAGCATGTCAGTGGTTGAATTTTGTTGAGATCCCTTTCACTGTAGACCACACCATTTCTAATGACTTATGTATAATTCATCTCAGCTTCGTCTGAATTAGGAGCTGACATTTTTTGGTAACACAAATCATAGCTCCTTGTCAGTAAAAGAACGCCAGTGTGGGAAACTCAGACTGCTAGGAAGCTCAGCATGCTGCTAACTTTGTTGTTTTTATATAGAATTGAGAGAATCTAATAGTTTGCCACCATTATGTTGGCACATGAGTGCATATGTTTATTGATGAAGTTGATTTTTCTTCAACCCAGGTATTTCCTGGGCAAGCAGGAAAGGAGATCATTGTGAGGATTTTCTCTTGGGTGGTTCAAAATGAATTAACAATAAGAATGCATTAAAATGCTTTTGGTTCAGTAATCTTTCAGTACTGATCTTAGAATGATAACTATGAGCCTAAAAAACAGAATCAGGTGGTTTTATTTCAATTTCTTCAACATCTTTTTGGAATTTAAAATTTTTTTTCCCTCTGCAGCTGTGTGGCCCTTCTCTTTTAGTCTCTCCCTGTTGTGAGTATGCATACTTGTGATCAAAGGCCCAGTTTTGCTTCCTTGGTGTGCAGAAGTCCTTGATTTCAAGATCTTTTGAGATCAAGCTGAGCCATGCACATACGATGGGACGAGAGCATGATCCCGAGAAGACAAGCGATACTGGAAGACATATTTGAATGTTGATTCTAAATGTTAACCAGAAATTTTCCTTTATCTTTCTACAACATAAGAAATAAATGTATTAATTACCTCTTGACTTGGATAAAATTATGCCATACCCTGAATACTAAAAATTGTAGCTAGAAATGCTCTAGATGATTGCCACATATACTTAGTAGCATAATATTTTCTAATAGATATACTCTCTTTGAAGAACTTGGCTGGTTCTATGGTTTTTTTCCATAGAATAATTTTTTACTTGGGGCGCTTGGGTGGCTCAGGGGGTTAAGCATCTGACTTTGGCTCGGGTCATGATCTCGGGGTCATGGAATCAAGCTCCACGTCAGGCTCTGCACTCATTGGGGAGTCTGCTTCTCCCTCTATCTCTCTCTCCCTCTGGCCCTTACCCCACTCGGGCTCACTCTCTCTCTCTAATAAATACATAAAATCTTAAAAAAATAAAAGAATAATTTTTGACTTTAATAGCCTGAGAAATATCCATGGTTAAATTCCACTTAAGTTTAGGAGTCTTTATAGATACTGCCTAATTAATTATAGTTGTTTTAACTTATTACAAAACTAAAAGGAAATGGAACTAAAATAGTGCAGGTTTAATCATACTTACAGTTTTTTATAATAAGACATTGATTGGTTTTATCTAGTCAGAATTCTTAATGAATGGGAGTTTAAAAGTGTAACTGTCTTTTCTGGGAAAGAATCAAATCAACAAAGCTGCTATTTGAAAACTGAATTTAAGAAAATCAACCTAGAATGTATCTTGCTTATTATGTGTCCAGTACTTTTATATGATCAGTACATGTCTACATCTTTTATATATGTCATTCTCTATAAAGTCATTGATGTTGACAGAGATAACCCTGATGGCCTGGAACATACAAAATCAAAAGAAAGATTATATATTTATTACATTCTATTGACTAAGGTAACATGAATGTTAATACAATTTTTTTAAAAGATTTTATTTATTTATTTGACAGAGAGAGACACAGCGAGAGAGGGAACACAAGCAGGGGGAGCGGGAGAGGGAGAAGCAGGCTTCCTGCTGAGCAGGGAGCCCGATGCGGGGCTCAATCCCAGGACCCTGGGATCATGACCTGAGCCAAAGGCAGATGCTTAACGACTGAGCCACCTAGGTGCCCCTCAAGTCAGTGTTTAACTTGATAAACATGTCTGAGACCATGCATCCCTGGCTGCTAAGTACCATGGCAGACAGGGCTAGAAAGGTAACAGCTTTATTTTCAGCAGGGGGCAAACACAAGGCAGCACTTTACAACTACATTGTAACTAGATCCTGCATCATTAATACAATTTTTAAAGCCTTTAAATAAAAATCTTTGAAATAAGAAAAAGGGGGGGGCTTAGGTTAAGACTAAGATAATTAGAAAATCATCCATGACCTTAAGAATAAAAAAAAATGAATATCAGTGTTTGTCAGAATTTTTTATTATCTTATTATCTAAAAGATAAAAAAACTTCATATACATGTGCTATGACACATAAGTAAGATGGGCTTGTCTATTCCTTATAGTGTCATAAAAATGGACTCCAAAATGGTCCCAGCCAAAAACAAGAAAAAATATTAATCAGTTCATTCAGGATCACCTGGTAAAATACTAATAGAATTCGTATTTTTGAATTAACATTCAAAAATCTATGTTCCTTATTAGAACTTTTTCCAAGAGATGTTAGGAATGCTACCATTTTAATATCTAAGTATACCATTTAAATATAACATTAATATAAATATAATATTATAAATATAATATTAAAAGTCATAAGCCAATATTTGGGAGTGAAAATCAAATACTAGCACTAACACTAACATGACTCCCACATGAAATTATACACATTATTTATTGTGCTGATATTTCACTATTGCTTAAAATAAGAAGGCTGGAACTTAAAATATTTGTCGATAGTACAGAAATTATTGTTGAACTCACTAAAACTATGGGATCTAATTAATTACAAATAGAAGTTTAATGCCTCACATATTTTCAAAGATGAATGATACATAGATAATCTGTCCAAACATCCACCATTTCATCAATCTGTCCAGTACTGTCCAGTACTCTAATATTGATACACATATTCTAATATCAAGAGGATTATAAATGCTGAGATAAACATTAAACATTATTTTATCAATTGTATTTTATGTTTACTCTGTGCTAGGCCCTGGGCTTAGAATTAGGTATATCATAATAAGCACAGTAAATAAAAAACATCTCAAGGCAAAAATCTTCAAATCCATTTCATGAGAAACAGGGAACTGATGCAAGAGAGTAGTTGCATTTGTCCATGACATGACTAATTAATCCAAATATCTGTATAATTTTCTATTATCTAAATAAAAGGATATATTGTTCCATTTTTTGCAGTTGAAGAGAAGTCCTCGGGACAACCTCACGATTTAAATTTTTAAATCATGTTTGTGGCCTTAATTTAGCCAAGTAATTCTGGTAGTTGAGTAGATACATAGGAAATACTGCATAAATTGGCTGTGTCCATAATTTTATTAAACCCTCTACGGGGCAACAGGGATGAGGGTAGTAGACAGAGAGGACAGTATCAATTACATCTCAAAATGGTTAACAAAGCAGCAGTTTTGCAGGATAATATTTGATGACTGCCTTTTTCAAGATGCTTTACATTTTTAAAATATAATTTAATTATTAACATTAAATTACACAAGACACCCTAAAGGAAAGTTCTGGCAATTATTTTTAACTTCTACTCATAATGAAAGATTTGTGAGTGACAAAATAAAATATAAACTTGTTCACTGGTAGGTCAGGTTGTCATTGCCTTCTGTATTTCACCACAAAAATGTACATTGATCATTTCATAAAATATTTAGAAGTTGAAAGATTCGGATAATTTTTATGTTGCCGCTGAACAAACATGATATCAACCATGATGATATAAGGATTGCCTCAAGTTAAACAGAAAAATCAAATTAATATATATTTATTGAAGACCTTCTACATATAAAGAATCTATATACACTGGATACAACTCAGTCTTGATTTTTTACATTGACAGAGAGTTTTCAGATGACCGTGAATCTAAAATCAATACATTTTTGTTGTGTTAGGAGGCATTCCCTTTGCTATTTGTCTATGAGGTATAGCTACCATCAAAATGAAAAGATTCACTTGTGCTACATATAAAATAGCACAAGCAAAACCAGTATGAAACCAAGTGTAGTGGAAAGAATAATGGGCTCACTTAAACTTTGTACTAAATTATTTTTGTGATGATAGAATTGGCCATTTCTCAGTTTCTCCAATTCTAAAATAAGGAGTTTGTAATACTCAGTGTCTCTTCGATAAACATTTTCAAACATGGCCTGAAGCCAGAAATATAACTATATACAATAAGGTCTATCAAAATTTCCTTTATTTGGTCTTAACCCATAAAAAATGGATATTAAACTTCTTTTTTTTTTTTTTTAAGATGTCAGAGAGAGACACAGCGAGAGAGGGAACACAAGAAGGGGGAGCAGGAGAGGGAGAAGCAGGCTTCCCGCGGAGCAGGGAGCCCGATGTGGGATTCAATCCCGGGACCCTGAGATCATGACCTGAGCTGAAGGCAGATGCTTAACGACTGAGCTACTCAGGTGCCCCTGGATATTAAACTTCTTGTCCAATATTTTCTGCAGACACTTTTATAGAAATGGGCAAAACGGATCACCTTATTACACTTCACTAAGAAATAGAAACATTTCTTAAAAGTGACAGAATGTGCATGTAGCATCTGTACTCAGTATTAGTATTCCACAAGTAAAAATTATACCTGATATTCCACAATTTTGTTTGAATGCTTGGTGGTCATTGTACTGAATAAAATTGTGATTAAGCAGTAACAGCATAAAGTAGCAAGTGGAAGGGAAAATTGTGCCATTTATGATTAGTCATGGTGCTACTTATCTTAATAGTTTTTTTCATCAAAAGAGTAATGCATGGGATGGGTGTATCTAAGACCCAACCTATACTAGAAGTTCTCAAAAATTTTGAGAAGTGCTGATTTTTATTTTCATGAAGATGTGAAATCCCTTTTCAGAGGAATAAGAAGGGAGGTGCTAGACAGCTTGGCAGGTGGGAAAGCAGGTACTGAAATTTGTCAAATGATACCAAGAATGGTGCCTGACTGGAGATCAACCAGGTAAGTCATCAAGATATATCTGCAGAGCCCGATTTACTTGTTGGAAACTTTTGTCCCATGCTATGTCATGTTTTTGGCAATAATATTTTATTTCATATGCAATATCCTATGTATGAGAAGAACTTTGTTGAACACATTTTATTAAATACATAATTTAAAAAATATATAAATCTGGAAAACTCACCTTTCTTCCCTCTCTCCTTCCTTCCCTCCCACCTTCCCTCCTTTTCTTTCTTCCTCTGTTCCTTCCTTCCTTCCTTCCTTCCTCCCTCCCTCCTTCCCTTCCCTTCCCTTCCCTTCCCTTCCCTTCCCTTCCCTTCCCTTCCTTTCCTTTCCTTTCTTTCCTTTCCTTCCTTCCACTATCATTTATTGGGAACCCATTTTGTCCAAGAAGTACTGAGCTCTAAAGCATTCAGAGATATCTGAAAGATCTAAAGGACATGATTCATGTCTTGGGGGAAATGTAGTATGCAGATACCTGTAGCACAAAGTAGGCCATTGTTATTATCACTGCATTAGCATGAAGCTCCATGAAGAGTCAGAGGTTAGAGGGATCCTTTCTAGCTTTAGTGGTCATGAATCAGTCATTTCTGCAAGGTGTCCTTTTCTTTCCCTTTCTTTCTTTCTTTCTTTCTTTCTTTCTTTCTTTCTTTCTTTCTTTCTTTCTTTCTTTCTTTCTTTCAACATTTTATTTATTCATTTGACAGAGAAAGAGAGCATGCACAAGCCGGGGTGTGGCAGGCAGAGGGAGAAGCAGGCTTCCCACGGAGCAGGGAGCCCGATGCAGGACTCGATCCCAGGACCCTGAGATCATGACCTGAGTTGAAGGCAGATGCTTAACTGACTGAGCCACTCAAGCGCCCCTCTGCAAGGTATCTTTATTCCTTTTAATACACCATGGTATTTAGAAACCAAGATCTGACATGGGATGCTGCTGCTTGTTCTTGATACCTTTCAGTGGACGGAGTTAGGGAATCTATCTATAAATATAAATATAAAATGTGCAATAAGCCCATTTTAAAAAAATTTATTTATCTGAGAGAGAGAGAGAGAGAGAGCTC
The DNA here is from genome assembly GCF_003265705.2 of Callorhinus ursinus. Classification (NCBI taxonomy): domain Eukaryota; kingdom Metazoa; phylum Chordata; class Mammalia; order Carnivora; family Otariidae; genus Callorhinus; species Callorhinus ursinus. The sequence goes on along the minus strand of NW_027397065.1, from coordinate 15,200,237 downwards.
TCGAGCAGTGGGAGGGGCAGAGGGAGAGGAAGAGAGAGAATCTTAAGTGGACTCCACGCTGAGCGTGGAGCTAGACTCGGGGTTTGATCTCATGACCCTGAGATCATGACTTGAGCCAAAATCAAGAGTTGGGTTCTTAACCAACTGAGCCACCCAGGCACCCTGCAATAAGCACATTTTTATCTCTATTTTAAAATCTATATGTATATATTTAAAACCATAAGTTTGTATTGATACCTCCAATTCCAATTCAAACTCTAGGCTTCTCTCTAGATTTCTCCTTTTTCTTATTGTACCTTTCTTCCGTAACACTGAGAAACTTGGCTCTCATTGTCATTGATATTATTAGATTAGTGTCTCCTGTATATAATCAATCTTCCTTTGCAGCTGCTAGTCCTTCCCACATGCAGAGGATTTCCTCATCCCACCCTTGCTCTGACATTCTATAACCAGCCACCTTACCACGTGATACCCTACCCACCCTGGCCAGGCCAGAACACCTTGCATCATCAGGTCAGCTGACATGTGTGGGGCTCAATAAAAATTTGATTCATTAACGTCTCAATAGCACAATGTTTGTGATTTTCATAGAGCAGCATATTGTCACAAGAAAGCAGCTTCCTGTACTGCTAACAATTCTAGGATTTATTTCTGTGTTAAAATTACATTGTGTTAGTGTCCAACAAGTCTAGTTATTTCATTCCAGACAACAGAAAATGAAGTATGCAAATATATTTTGGATGATGAGGTTTGAAAGGGCTCAGGATCAATGAAGAGGATTCATTTTCTGTTGACATTTTAAACTGACTCATTTAGTAATTGAATTCTCCCTGGCTTGTAAAACAAACAAACAAAACAAAACAAAACAAAACACCAAACATGAGGTGTTTGAAGATACAATGTAAATGAATGCAAAGGATACAGAGAGGAAAGAATTTTTTTTAAAAAGCTATGGTTAATTCATGGTATTTCCTAGCCATAACTTCATATACAATTGGAAAGAGAAAAAAGTGAGAAAGAATTTATTCTTAATTAATCTTATAGTTTAAATATAGGAAAAAGTGCTCTGTTATGGAAAAAACAGTAGGAAATGAAGATCTATTAAAAATGTTTGTATTATATATTTTTAAACTAAATTATGACTTGGGAAACATAGACTAATATAGGTTGTAATCATATACTAATAACAATCAGCATCTGTAAACCACAGCAATATGGATCAGTGTATGTTATAAGTGAAATGTCAATGACTTGGTGATGGCCAGTAGATTGATGTCAATTCATTGAGGCAAAGGAGTCCATGATCGTTGATCTTTCAAGGATATCCCCATTGACCTGTTCTTTGCCCTGAAAGACTCAGTTTGTTTGGAGAATAATCATTAGTAGCACCCTTTTTACTTTACGTAGAATTTGGAGAGAGAAAGCTGAGGGGTCTCTCCGCAGTTCTTGTCACTTTGACCTACAGGAAATAGGCAATTTTAAGTAAAGCCACATAGGCCTAGTTCCACTCTGGACTAAATATGAATGCAAATTGGACCAATCAGCTGTATTTTACACCAGCTGTAACTTCTGGGTGGTCTTCAAAGAAAACCCCATTTACAGTGTGTTTCAATGATGCAAAGGAAATTTCACAGACTGCTAAAATGAGGGTGGGAGGTCTGCAGTTGAAATAGAGGGTTTCAATCACTATGTTATGGACAGCAGGAGAAAAGCTGTTCTGGCTACAGCTGCCACCTGAAACTTGGGCCACTAGTTACTCACTAATATATATTGTTCACAGCATTCTACTATTTCCCCATAATATCTAGACGAATGCTGAACACTGTTATTCAAGGTGATGTCATGGATTAAAAATGTAATTTAGTACTTTTTGTCCACACAGTATTCAATGTTGACAAAATACGCTGTCAATGCTGTCTTTTGTGTAATGAAGGGAAAACAAGCTTTAATAGGATTTCATACTTCAGTTGTGTGATTCAATGCTAATAGAGTATGCTCAGGTGCAAAATTATTAGTAATATAATACTTTCACATTGAGTATTAAGATAGGAATGGGATTTCTGTCTGTCAAGATTAATTGAAAAATTCAAGGCTTGATTGTAAAACATAATATAAAGTTTTAAAGACCACCTTGTTTGATCAAATCCATTGGAAGAAAATGCTATGTATACAAATAAGGAATATTTGCTGCAATAACACTTGATCGTAAAGATGCTATGAGAACTTTAATCCATTTTGGATGAAGTGAGGAAAATATAGATGAGGTGGTGTCAAGACATGAAGAATGAACAAATAAGTTCAAAAGATGAGAGGAAGAAAAATAAATCAAAGCAAGGAAGAAAGAAAAGATAGTGGCTGAGAGTCTCCAAAGATGAAATAAAAAGGGAAATGAGCAAAAAAATTGAATCAACACAACCTTTACATTTAAAAAATACAGATTCTCCATGTGTGGGTGTGTGGTCACAGCCTTTACTTATCCTAGGCAATCAACCTGCAACTTGCTTCATAAAAAGTAAATGATCAATGAGCTGGGGAAGACTCTGTATGGCCATTCCACACTTCCAAAAAATAATTCAAAGGGAATGTCCCGTCTTGGGCCAGTGGTATTATCCTCATGAATACAAGGACTGCTCATTAATCATTAACTGTCATGCTGCTGTGAATGCTGCAGAGTGGCTTCCAAAGAATAACCTAGTCTCCCTCCCTGATCCTTGATCATATTATTCTTGCAGTAGAAGTTGCTTAGACCTCATTTCTGGGCATCAGTTAGCTCAGATATAGTAGCCGGAACAGGAAGGGTAGAGTGCAAGATAAGGAGATAAGAGGTGCTGAGTTTTAAGAAACAGGCTGTAGCATTGTCTTTTCTCTTGAACCTTCCCTCAATACCACTAATTCTTCTCCTGTAGAGAGGGAATCATGAGGAGTAAAGAAGTCTTGGCTCCAAGGACTGTGGTTCTGAGTCTTCCTATCCTGAGGGAGAATTTGACCACTTTTAATCTATTTTAAAATGTTAACAGTGCAGATTGGAACAGAAGGTTTGAAGACTGGGACAAGGACCCTGGAATTTCTAAAAGCCCTTGTATGATGGGGTGGGATCAAAGGATTATCAGGCGAGGTTGGGGGGAGTGGGGAAGATGGACAAAAATACGGTATGAAGCAGCAGAAGACAAGGGGGGTCCTAATGGTGAAATCCAGGAACATTATGCTTAAACTGAAAGTAAAGATTGCAGTGTTCATGTCAGATGTCACACAAATAGGGTGAAAAATTTAAAAATCAGAATTTAAATTCAGGCAGGGTTGTATGTTTAAGATTGGATTGTCATGATGCTCAGAGTTAGTTTGAATATAACCAGAGAAGACCACTGTCTTCCCTTTCACAGAAGAATGATGTATTTTTCGATTTCTTTGTGTCTCTCAAAATTTGTTCGGATGTTGGTCAATTCGATTCTTTTTCCTGAACTTAACTTTAATTAATGTTATATTTTTAAAATGACAACCAAGATCATCTCTTATCTCATAAATGAGATACAAATATGCATAAAATTCATTTCCACAAGTCTTTAAAATTTGTCATAGGTCCTCCTTTTAACTTATGTGGATTCAAATATGTCATGAGTCCATAATGTCTCCTAACACAACAACTTATAATCAAAGCCTATAATCACATCTTTAGCCTATTCTAGGCATGTTCATTCTATTTACCCCATACACTTTCAGCATTAATAAAATAATTTCATTTGCTTTCCGAATAAAATCTAAATCATTAAATAAAATAGAGATTAGGTAATATACAGGGTAAAGTATATAATGTATGTAATATATAATATATAATAGAAATTAAATAAAAACTGAAATGTTAAGTAAACAACAATACCCTTTAGGAAACTATGCCATTTCTATTGATTTTACTCCATACAAGGCATAAAAAGACCCACTGTTCTCTTTGTCTCATTCATTCATTCATTCATTCATTCAGTTCTAATTGAGGGCCTTCTGTGCCAGGTGCTTAAAAAAAAGTGCCAGGAGGAATTACAAATGTTTTGGCAAAACCTCTATTATTGTTATTTTTTTTAAAGTCTTTTTTTTAAGATTTTATTTATTTATTTAACAGAGAGAGAGAGAGAGAGAGAGAGAGAGAGAGAGTGAGAGAGAGAGCAGGTAGGGAGAGGGAGAAACAGGCTTTCTGCAGAGCAGAGATCCCAATGTGGGGCTAGATCCCAGGACCCTTGCAATCATGACCTGAGCCTAAGGCAGACACTTAGCCTGAGCCACCTGGGCGCCCCTTGGCAAAACCACTATTAAATCATGCTCTGGCACATAGTAGGTGTAGAATAAAACTTAGTTGAATGAAATAATGAATTTTCAAGATTTTTTTCTATATAAACTTACTCTTACAACTTGACTTCATCCCCCATCTACCTGTATTCCCAAATATCCAAGAAAGAACAAAGTACAAACAAAACACAATGATTAGTCTAATATCATATTTTACCTGTATTGGTCCATGCACTAGATAAATCATGAAAGATACTGATTTTTTTTTCTAAATACAAAGGGATTTTGTATTCTTCTATGATCAATTTTGCCTTAAAACTAATCAGGTTTACCAAACAACAAAGCAACATGAAAATATGTTTAAAACTCAGTTGCCCAAAATTTTCATTGCATTCTGTTTCTCTAAAAATAAACAGGTAATAAACTATAGAATCAACACTTTTCCCTTTTTTTGCTGAGCATTAATTGGCCCTTAGCCTGCCTATTGGTAAGTTGTTTAATGTGCAGAGAGAAATAATATTAGTAATTACATGACAACCTGTAATAATAATAATAATAGTAATAATAAAAGTACAGTTATAGAGTTCCCAATAATATATTACATATAAACCGGTTTAAATTTGATGAGACTTTTAGGGAGAAAGAAAACATCAGGAAATCATAATCTTGTAACAGTGTTTCAACAATTCATTAAGTAGATTTTAACACTAAGATGCAAAGGCCCATGTTCAAGTATTCTCTTGATTTCATAGCAATTTGAAAAATGTATTGTGTTAAGTCATCTTAGAAGGGCAAACTTTTCATTAAGCATATTGAGAATTCTCTTAAAGATCACAATGGTGACTACTTTACTTCCCAAATAATGATGGATTTAAGAATAGATTTTAAAAGCCGGCATTGCTATTAGTAAAGGATTTCAACCTGTACTTCTTATCACTTATGAATCAGATTGGGTCATTACTGCTTTTGGAGTTCTGACAACTCTGCAGGTGTCTTCTCAATTGTCGACTTCTCATACAATCCAGAGGGATTGGACAAATTTCTCCAACCACAGCTGTGCTTGGAAAGAGTAAAGGCTCTCTAATTCCAAGGTTTGGAGGCTTTTTGGTTGAAGAAACTGCAATTGTAAGTTATTTTGAATTTGCTTGGCACCTTGGTAGGTCCTCTTGAAGTTTACTCTTTTATTTTCCCATTTTCAAAATAACTGAAATAAAGAAGTACAGCTTAGGGAGAGTTCAAGCCATGGAAGTAAAAGGAAAATCTGTATTAAGTTCTCCAAAGACCTCTTGTTCAGGAAAGTGGGAAATCTTCTACCTTGGGGTGCAAATAATTGATGCCCTTGGGGGGCGATCAAACAAGAGAAGGGCAAGTGTACTTAATGGGAATTGACTCAAGGGTCTTGAATTTTCATCCACTGTGCACAATCCACAGTTCTTTTCTTCTGAGGTTCCTTGTGGCATGCTCTCAGAAAGTTCTTTGAGACTTCTCTCAGGCGGTCTTTTAACATCCTTTCATTGCCATGCTGAGTTTGCAGTGTTCCCATACAGAAAGCTGTACAAACTCTCCAATGAATGATTGCTCAGCTTTATCAGCCTTGTGGGCCTCTCCAGGATGTGAGCAAACAACACTGAGGAAAGACATTTCACACCTTCCAGTTCCTAAGCCTCTATCTTTATACAAAGCCAACGTATTGTGTGTGCCTTGGGCTTTTGCGTGAACAATGCAAGTAGCCTGGCACCACCATATCAGCCTTTCCCCAAATCCTCGTCTAGGGAAACAGTTATCCCTTATCACAGGAACAAGAGTAAATTTATTTTTGCTGCTGAAAAGAAAAAAAAATCGTTCAACTTAAAGGATTAACAGATATTAAAATAATATTTGTATAAGGTTAAGCCCACAGACTGGCAAACAGTGAGCTCTCTTGAACATTAATAATCTGGAGATAATACCTGTTTTACTTCAAAGACTTAAAAGGAGCCTCTCAGTAGCATGTGAATTAATATGGATGATCAAGAATTCATTGTAGAGTCCCAATTTTTAGTTGAATGATCAGAGGGCCTATGTTCAATCACTATGTTTCATAGCAATTTGAAAATCTGTAATCCAAAAACATCCTTTAAAGAAAAACTTCTGTTTAAGTCACTCAGCTTGAACAAAGAACATCTCATATTAACTGTCACAAAATTTGTCATTCAAACTAAAGAACTTTTTGTGTCATGTTTGATGTGTTACTGAAAGGTATGAGGGTCAAGTTCATTATATAATCACACACTGCATTTTACATTTCAAAATATCTGCAAGCAATATTCTGGATAGTAAATGTGCAGAACTGACAAAATAACCTATATAAGAAGGGGAATAGAGGAAATGTAGGGTCTGAGCTTGAGTCATGAGAAAGTAGAGCTAAAGAGAAGAGCTTGTTTATTTGGGGAGGTGATGTAGGGAGATAGGAGTGTAAGACAGGGGCGAACAAAACAGGGAAAGAGAGAAAGCAAAGGCAATTCAAAATGGTGTGTTCTTTAGCTGAACAATGCTGTGGTCAACTCTGCTTGACCTCGGGGGACGTTCTGAGGAACTATATGGATTACATCACAGAACTTACCCCTTATTCCACCAGGGGCAGCAAATAGCAGATATCATTGACAATCTCTCTGCCCTCGCTGGAAAAGAGGTGTCCTATGAGGCATTAATGTCTTTGCATACAGATTGTTCATATACGATTACTAATGGTCCTATATCAAAGATTCTATATCACAAAGATTCTATATCACAGAAGCCCTGGGGCAGAAAGCAAGAGATATGTTGTATGGCTGAGGTGAGATGTTTCCAGGTGCTACACAAAGCTCCTTGCGGCAGCAATGGCTGGAGTAAAAAATGGCTGAGAGGATGTGAGGTGGAGCACAAAAGGTGTCTACTCCTTGATTGGTTCATATCTGCTCATGTTCTCCATTAAATCCAATTAGTCAGGAATCTTTAGTGGTAGGACTAAGCTATGATCTGTATAAAAGACTTATGACATGGGGCACCTGGGTGGCTCAGTAAGTTAAGTATCTGCCTTCAGGTCATGATCCCAGAGTCCTGGGATTGAACCCCAGGTCGGCTCCCTGTCAGCAGGGAGCCTGCTACTCTCTCTTTCATTGCCCCTCCCCCCAGCTCATGTTCTCTCCAAGTAAATAAATAAAATCTTAAAAAAAGAAGACTTATGACAGGAGGTCATTTGTATGGGAATGTATGTGTAAGACTCTATGATTCTTGTTACAGTTTTCTGACTTTAGTTGGTATTCATTATTTTTCTTCTCCACTAATTGTTTTAGATTTCTGTCATTCACAACTAGCTCTTCAACTGGTCTAGGTTGTCTACCTAGTGGGAAAACACAGACCTTCATCCACAAGGCACCTGAGCCCTTATTTGCCTTACCTTCATTGGGCCAAAAGTTATAATTTCCCACCTACATTTATCATCGAGCACATAAGCACCAAGTACCACCCTGAATCCCCTTGGTTCCAGAAGTAGTTCATTCTCATTGTGTTACAGAAACTCTAGCTCTTCATGACAATCTTTATCTATTAACACTGACAATATATGTTCTTTGCATAAATTCCACCGGCACAGCCATATGCATAGGTGGTAGTTATGTCTTCAAGTCGATGGAACTCTTATGGTGGAATTATTCCTAGTGGAAGCATTCTTCCAGAACCTCTTATTTGTAGGGCCCATGTTGTACGGGTGAGAAGCACAACTTGTGCAACTGGTTCACTGAGTAACGGTTTAAGGGGCTACCATATCTCCACTCCTTGGTCTCTGGGCTCATGCGTTCTAGCTGCTGGGGATGCACTAATATATTTCAGTTGCTGATTCAGTGTATATACTGTATGCTGAAGAATATGCCCCAAGTCTGAAGGGTGTCACCCCCAAGACAATCTTACCCGAGCTTATACCAGCCCATTACATTGCTGTTTCAAAGGTGGCATGGTATGGTGGAGCATGTGGATCCTTCTTGCACTTTTTTGGGGTCATAAAATGTTCTAAATTGGTTTGAGGCAATATTGTGTGAGACTCCACACAAACAGTTAAGCATTCTTTAAGTCTCCGGATGGTGGTGCTGGTGGGAATTCCTGTGCACAGGGCAGGTAAACCCATGTATGGAGTAGGTATCATTTCTGTTAAGGATACATTTCTGTCCTCTCTAGGATGGAAAAGTCCAAGGTAATCAACCTTTTCAATCTGTAGGGCCCACAGCAATTTCTTTTCATCATATCACCCTGTATATTTCCTTTGAAACACTTTTTACATTCTGAAATTATATTGTTTGTTTGTTAATCCCAATAAGGATGCAAACTTGTTGAGGTTAGAAGTGTTGCCTCTTTTATATAGTATCATATACTCCGGAGGCCTGGCACATAGTATGGACTGGGGAAATACTCCTCTTTGCACTCTAAATTAGTACTTAGTCTTTACTTCCTTTGGGTGCCAGTCAGAAGGGCACTTGCATTTACTGAATTCTTTTTTATATGCCAGATAACTTATGTACATTATATATGATGTGGGTGCTGCAATTCTTCCCATTTTATATTTGAGGAATCAGTTGACAGTCAACTTGCTTAGAGTCATACAACTATCCAGATAGGTCTTTGGGTCCAAATTCAGGTGTATCTTGCTCTGGCACTACTGAATCAGGATTCCTCTTGGGATGACAATTTGGCACCAATTCCTTTGATCCCTTTTTGTGATGATGTGTCAGACTTCTAATAAATGTTCCAGACACGACCAAAACAGAATAGACCGTCTTTCCCAATGATTGTTTATTTCCCACTCAGGTAAATGACGGCACTCTTCATTGGATAAATAAAGGTGATTTCTAACTTCTCCTTCTTTCTCACCTCCCTCCAAAACTTTCTTTTAGTGACTAGAACTGTAAAAGAAAATGCCAGGCACACCTGCATTTTGTGATGAGGTTTCTCCTATTTACACAATTTCTATTCCTGACAGAAAATTCAAATGCCATACCATCCGGTTCAAAACCAGTTACCCACAATCCTACTGGCCACTTGCCAAATCCTATCAATTTGCCTCCTAAGTATCTCCTAGTCCTGTTCTTTTCTTTAACGGACAATTCCCCAAATTATTCATGTCATTGTCAGTTTCCACCTAGCTGCTAAGCCATAGTGGACATTTGCTGTTTCTGTCTATATAAAATCTCTTTGCACTTTCTGCATATTGTCCCTCCACCTTCCTTTGGGTAAAATTTCCTTACCTACTACCTTTCCAGGTGTTTTGGGCTTGCCTGTCATAGTCCTCTGCCCCCATGGCCATGGAGATGAGCACCCAAGCCTGGCCAATTAGAATGCTCCATCCTCCGGACCACAATGCTTGGTGAAAAAAAGCACAAGATCCAGCCAGGCCATCTGCATCCAGAGTTTTCTGAATTGAAAATAGAGTGGGGTCTCTCTTTTTACTTATGTTTTCTGAGCTCAAAAAGCATGATCCTCACCGCACAGAGGAGCCTAAGAAGGTGAGATCAACACATAGGCAGACATAGATGGGATGAAATGAGTTCTGATGACATGTTTTGATCCTGTTTATTCAATCTTGAGTAAATCTAGTTTCATTCTTGCCTTTCTAACTGTCAATATTTGGTGTTTTTCTTTGTGGCTTAAAATGGGCTGATTTTAGTTTATTCAGTTGCAAATTAAACATCCAGTAATGAACTTGTTTTCTTGCCCAACCCTTGGCAAGGCCCACATACCCTCTTGTGGCATAACTCTTCTTATGGTTTTACCCCCTAATTCATTTTCCATGCTGCTTACAGAGTGAGCAGTCTAAAATAAAAATCTGTTCAAGTTACTCCTTGCATAATGCTCCAGAAATTTCCTTCAACTTTCAGGGAGTTAGAAGTAGACTTCAGTTCAAACTCCTTAATTTATCACACAAGACTAATCTTTCAACTTTCTCATCTCATGTCTTCCGTTCTCCATTCTCCTTCTCTCCCTTCCCAAGGTAGTTTCTCAAAAGCACCAGCAGTCTCATACCTCTACACCACTGTGTATGTCAATACTACTGCCTAGAGCACCAATTTCTCTTTTTCATCCAGCTGCTTGATACTTCAAGTACCGAGGCACCCAGGAAGTCTTTCTTGAGTACCAGCAATGATTATATTGCTTTGTAATTATTGCTTTTCTTGTCTGTTTTTTCCAAGAGACACTGAACTTTAGGAAGGCATATGGGATGGTTTGTCTCTATATTTTCTGTGCTTGTCACAATGCCTGGCAAAAAATATGTGCCCAGTAAATGTTGGTAAATGAAGGAATAGAGTTACTTAATGGTATGCCTTGATTACAGAGCAATTAAAACATATAGGCCTTAACGACACTGGGACAAATTCTTAGACAATTCAGTTAAAGTAAGATATTAGCTTCCAAAAAGAGAATTCAAAATGAAAATCATTATCAAACAAAGCATGGATACTTTCTTCCTTTTCTCTTTCAAAAATTGTTTCTTACTTTTTTAAAAGACGAATTTATTTATTTGAAAGAGAGAGGGAAGGAGAGAGAGAGAGAGAGAGAGAGAGGGGCAGAAGGACAGAGAGTCTCAGGAGACTCTGTGCTGAGGAGGGCTCATTTCCATGACCCCGAGATCATGACTTTAGCCAAAACCAAGCATTGGTCACTTAACCGACTGTGCCACCCAGGCGCCCTTTGTTTCTTAGTTTTTGAAAGACTAAGACACAAGAGGGTCCAAAGTCTATCTATGTCTTGAAATATTCATTCCTGAAATGAATTATTTGATTTTGAAGTATAAAAATTATTGTAATGATGATGGTTCTATCTGTATATAATTAAGTCAGATGTTACAGCACACATTAATTGACAGGAGGCATAGTTGCTATAAAAGTTCTCATTCAGTTTTCCCATAAAGCTGACTCAGTTTAGGAGAATGGAAAATTTGATGGGGAATGCAGAGACAAAAGAAATGATGAAGAAATTATTTCTTTTTAGTTTTTTTAGTTTCAAGTGATTAACCTTATCGAAGAGATGTATTTCTTCAAGAGTTGCTGATTCAAACAATATGATATTAAATATATTTTTTGACAAAGGTTAGCTAACATCCAGCCCATGTCACATTTCATCTCTTTGATGAAAGGGGCATGTCAAAGTCTTTCACTAAAGGGTAGCATCCAAAAACAATTTTGGTCACTGTTCCCTGTGTTCAACTTTAGCTAAATTTCAATGTGTGTGTGTGTGTCTTGTGTGTCTGTGTGTGTGTGAATGTGCATACATGCATGAATACATGTGTGCTGAGGGAGGAGGAATTTCTCTCCAAAGATACCATGTGTGCCCCAAGTCTTCACGTTGCAGCCCTTTAAACTGACTAGCTTCCTCCGGATATATATAGTTTTTCCTAGGTCTCTAACTTAACCATCTTGCACTCCAGATCACTATGGAACTTTCTTATAATTTCTTTATATCCTTCAGTAGTAAGAATCTTCTTTTTTCAAGGCACAATATCCAGTTTTATTTGCAGTTCCTTTTCTAGGTATTAACTGAATTCTGATCTGCGACAGTTTCTAAAAAATATTACCCACATTGCGTTGTTTTTGTTTTTGGAATGCAGCATCAGATTCTACTATGATAGTCCCAGGTTGACGGTTCTCTTAAATTCTTTTTGTATTGTCCCTCAAATAGCTTTAAAATTGGATTAAACTATTCTCTCAAAGCTCCAAGTTTTTTCTGCACTTCATTCTTCAGAAACCCTACCTTCATCTAGAATCATCTCTGAAAACTCTGCCCCTCCACTCTCATCTTGCCAATCCTTCACCTCTTAATATACTCATTCTCTCATAACTTCACTTACCAGTCCTTTGTCTCCCTTTAAGATAGTCATCTATGATTAACATCTCTACAACTAATGGTTTAATTTCTCTGCTTCAATGCAGACTGGAGAAGCCTTCCATATTTTTGTTTATATTTATCTCAGGAGAATAAAATCTACTAACATTGTTTAACATTGAAAATATGGGTTTGGTAACAGTTCTTTAAAAGGCATTTTGAATTCATATTTATTTTATGAAAGACAGTAGTTCATTATCCATGCCCTATAAAAGTAATCTGCATCTTGTACATGGAAAGCAAAGAATGAGAAAGACTTTCCTTTATCCCTGTGAGTGTGTTTCCAGTGCTAATAAAGAAGCCTAGACTAACATGCAGAATGGAGCCTTCACTCTATTTGATGCTTTGTTGGCTTCTAGAAGCACAGCTTCTTCATCTAGCAGACAGTATCTATAGTTCATCACATGTAATCCTCTATTTAATTAGATCAGCTCTTTAAGCAAATTTCTTCCTAAATAGCACTCTCTTTGTATTTTCACGTCATAGATGGGAACAACTGTGCTCTTAGTTCTTCCTGCTGTTTAAAAGGACACTAGCAAGTTGTCCCTGGGGACTAGTTAGGATGGACAAAAACATCCACTCAAATCTATCAAAACCCACACAAGATCCTGAAAATTGTATAGCAAACTAACTTTTCTAATTGATAAAAAAAATAAAAATAAATTCAACAGACATGGATTAAAGTTATTAAATAATGGTTTCTTAGAAATTTTATAAGATATTATTTGTCAGTGGGGTTGTTATGAAAATATAACGTTCAAGAATTCTTCGGGGGGAAGGGAGAATGCTTAATTTCAAGCCAAATTTAATTAGGAGCACTTTCATTAAAGTGTTGTATTCCCCTGTTTTTATATTCTTAGAATAGAAAGATAGCCATTAAGATTGGAACAGCGTCTCCAGTAATTAGTGTTTATAAACATTCTGCATGTGAAGCCTATTTTCCTTCTTGTATTTAGTAATGGATACTATTAAGAAAACTCATTAAGATCACTAGATATAAGATATTAGCTTGATAATGATGCCCAAAAGGTTATCCTTCTTCTTATTTTAGCCAATAGGTAGTTTGTCTACAGTAATTTGGTTCCCAAATTCAAAGATCATATCACTAATGGAAGAAAGTAAATAAAAGGAAAGGACATTTTTTTCAGTGTGAATTTTCTCTTTACAATTTCTAGCACTCACTGGCATATAAATTTAAGTAAATTTGCTAGATTTTCATAGTAAATTTTCTTAGTAAATTTAGGCAACTGATCAATATTGCAGGCTTCAGTCCTGCTTGTCACAGGAAACACCTGGATCTTTTATCTGTCCATAGTGTGGAGATTTCACAGGTAATTTCCAACTTAAGTCTCTTTGGTTGCCCAGAGCCAGGTAAAACACATTGGATAGCTGGAGCAATAATTTTGACAATAAAACTTACTGTGTAAGGAAAACAAAGATTCTAATTGGGCCCAGGTGTTCCAGTTTGATGTTCCTTCTTTGGAGGTCATGAAGAGTGATGAGTTCATTCAGCTTCATTCTGCCAGGCAAAATTGGGGACCTTAGGCTACAACTGCTTAAAAAGGAGTTTAGTCCATGGATTTCTCTCTACAACCAGCTTATTAATTTGTGTGGATCTTAATACTCAGGTGGGTTGGCTGGAAAATGTTTACTCTATAATTGAAAATAAAACTATTTGATTTAGTGGACTGAAGAGATAACTCCTCTCAGGAGGCCATATTTTGTTGGTGTCAGGATTTTCCTCTTACAGTGACTTCTCCACAGAATGGCAGACTCTAGCAACCTTTCTGAAGGTAGTCCAGGTATGAGGATGTGCTGACCATGGTAGATAAAGCCTGCAACTCCAGGCTGAACTGGTAAAGTTTGTTTCTGTTTCTAATTCTGCAAGACCCTCTTTGAAGGCACCTGGGAGAGGCAGAGTTTTCCGCTGTCTTTCAAATCAATCCATATTTCCTGAGCTTCTGTGTTCTGGAGACCATATTGCTTTCAGCAAAAGAAAAGACTTTAGTGATCATTATCCAGACCCCCTCTCACCTCCTATTTTATAAATGGAATTGAGGTCTTGAAAGGGCAAATGAATTGTCCAGACTACACAGTTATCCAATGGCTTTGCTGAGATGAGAGCCCCATGTTCTTGGTCCCAGTCCAGAGCTCTTTGCACTGTGCTATGCTGGGAAATTCTGTCTCTCTGCTCTGTTGTAATCACTATTTTCCATAGACTCTCGAAATCTGAAATGTATTTTCCCGTAAGAATTCCTAAAATCTCAGGTTCTGTTTTGGCTCTCAATGATGGTTCATTATGCTGATTCCTCAAACCACTGCAATACAAGTCCCGTTCCAAAAGTCTCCTTCCTTGTCCTCCCTTTCCCAGAAGCTTTTCTCTTCATTAGAATTTGCAAAGAGAGAAAGAGCAGTTTGTCTTTCAAGACTGTGCTTTCTGATTCCACTTCAAACACTACTCAACTTTTCCTTTTCTGACCCTCTGCCACAACGGAATGATAACTGTTTCCACTAAAATGCTATGGAGATTTGTATCTATCTTGTGGAATAATCGCTGCTGTGTACTTTTCTTCTGTTCACTATTTGTGAGTTATATGAAGACAATGAGCATGTGTATAGTCTGCAGAATCTTTAAAACATGTTTTCTTCCTTCATTCCTTCCTTCCCTCCCTCCCTCCCTCCCTCCTTCCTTCCCTCCCTCCCTCCTTCCTTCCTTCCTTCCTTCCTTCCTTCCTTCCTTCCTTCCTTCCTTCCTTCCCTCCCTCCCTCCTTCCTTCCTTCCTCCCTCCCTTTCTTCCTTCCTTCCTTCCTTCCTTCCTTTCTTTTTAGAGAGAGAGAGTGGGGAGGGGCAGAGAGAGAAGGAGAGAGAGAGAATCTTAAGCAGGCTCCATGCCCAGCATGGAGCCCAAATGGGGGCTCGATCTCATGACCCTGAGATCATGACCTGAGCCAAAATCAAGAGTTGGATGCTTGACCGACTGAGCCACCCAGGCGCCCCTACAGACTTCAGATTTAAAGTGAAAGCTCATTATAAGTCATCATAGTTGGTAAAATATTAAAAGTGCTGTTTTGGGGCTGTATGTATGAATGTACTAGTTTTTCAAGGAGCATGTTCTCTCCAGGACTAATCTAGGATTAGCACATTACCTCCTCTCTGCCCACTTGTCCAAAGCCAGGTTCTAGGTTTTTTTTTAGCTCCCCTGAGAAGTGAGATTTCTATATTCACATGGATCAGGTCATCCAGATTCAGACAAAGGGAGCCCAGAACTTTAGTTTGCCTTTGTACCCACTCCCTCAGATGCTATTCTCCTTGGGTTCCTATCTCTTCCCTGCACCTGAGATGTCTCCCCACTAACCAAGAGGCCTATTTGCATATGGATCCTTCCCTTTATTGTCTCTATCCTTTGGCTTCTGAGTCTGGCAATGTTTCTTGCACAATGAATAGCAGATTCTTCCTTAAATGTGACACTTGCATTCCTAACACATTTTCACATGATGATGTCGGTCCAGACACCACCCTTTGGGACTTACTGGTCTAGAAAAACATTTGACTCTTCTTTTGTTTTAAAAACTACTTCTATTTTTAAAAAGTGTTTGTCTTGAAATGATTTCAAATTTACCAGAAGTTGTAGTAAAATACAGAGTTCCATTATACCCTTTATTCAGATTCCCGATGGTTTATATTTCTGAACCACATGAGCATAACATTTCTGTATCTAACCAGGCCCCAGTTGTACCTGCCTGATAGCAGAATGCTAAACTGTTACCAGCTCAGCTATTAACATCTTTGTTTTTTTTTTTTTTTAAACTACTGTTTTATCTTTTGCTTTTAAAATGTGGGAGGTTATAAAAAAGGAATTTTCCCTTTCTCCACATCCCTGCCAACATCTGTCATTTCCTGACTTGTTAACTTTAGCCATTCTGACTGGTGTGAGGTGGTATCTCATGGAGGTTTTGATTTGGATTTCCCTGATGCCGAGCGATGTTGAGCACTTTTTCATGTGTCTGTTGACCATTTGGATGTCTTCTTTGGAAAAATGTCTGCTCATGTCTTCTGCCCATTTCTTGATTGGATTATTTGTTCTTTGGGCGTTGAGTTTGATAAGTTCTTTATAGATTTTGGATACTAGCCCTTTATCTGATATGTCATTTGCAAATATTTTCTCCCATTCTGTCGGTTGTCTTTTGGTTTTGTTGATTGTATCTTTTGCTGTGCAAAAGCTTTTTATCTTGATGAAATCCCAATAGTTCATTTTTGCCCTTGCTTCCCTTGCCTTTGGCGATGTTTCTAGGAAGAAGTTGCTGTGGCTGAGGTCGAAGAGGTTGCTACCTGTGTTCTCCTTTAGGATTTTGATGGACTTCTGTCTCACGTTTAGGTCTTTCAACCATCTGGAGTCTATTTTTGTGTGTGGTGTAAGGAAATGGTCCAGTTTCATTCTTCTGCATGTGGCTGTCCAATTTTCCCAACACCATTTGTTGAAGAGGCTGTCTTTTTTCCATTGGACATTCTTTCCTGCTTTGTCAAAGATTAGTTGACTATAGAGTTGAGGGTCCATTTCTGGGCTCTCGATTCTATTCCATTGATCTATGTGTCTGTTTTTGTGCCAGTACCATACTGTCTTGGTGATGACAGCTTTGTAATAGAGCTGGAAGTCCGGAAGGGGGAGATGAACCATGAGAGATGATGGACTCTGAAAAACAAACTGAGGGTTCTGGAGGGGAGGATGTTGGGGGGATGGTTTAGCCTGGTGATGGGTATTAAGGAGGGCACGTTCTGCATGGAGCACTGGGTATTATGCACAAACAATGAATCATGGAACACTACATTAAAAACTAATGATGTAATGTATGGTAATTAACATAACAATAAAAAATTTTAAAAAAAGGAGTTTTCAACTTTGAAAATCCCCTTAAAATCTCCTTTTGAGGGAAAAGTTTTCTACTTTCATCCAATTTTTGAAGAACAGAGGGTCAAAGGTAGAACCTCTAGAAACCAGACCTGGTGAGTTTGAAGCCACTGGTGGAGCCACTCCTGCAATGTTAAGATGAGCATTTGCATGAACGTGGTACTTTCTATTAGCAAATTGCTTTATCTTCAGTTTTCTTGTTACTTATTTCAACAGCTACATGAAATATATAGGAAGCTTGGATCTGTTAAATGAATTTCCTTTACAGAATCTTTCCTCTACAGAAAAAAGTCTTTCTCCCATGTTGAGATGGATTTGCCTTTCCTATCATGAATCCAAGAGGTATCTCTAAATATTGTTTTACAGACAGATAGATTAAAGAAAAAATTAGTTGTTAAGAAATTTTATTAATCTACAAAATTGTCCACAGTCTTTCTCTCACTTAATAGCATCAGGGTCTGTCTGATTCCAGTGACTATCACACACTTTGAGAAGTCTAGTACAGTTGCTGAGGACAATAGTTTTAATTTTTATGAAACAACTGATCTTCTTGGGATGTGATTTATTTTAGGTATGGCCCAAATTCTTTCAAGCTTTAGACCCAAGTGATAATTTGGAAAACTTGGTGAGATACCTGGAATTCTCCACATGTCAATGTAGGATTACTGCTTCTAATTTTGCAGACAGAAAACCAGGGGATATAATAAAGTGAAAGGTTGCACTATAAATTAGCAGAATATCTACAATAGACCTCAGTCATTTAACTCACTATCAAGTCAGAAAATCTCTCCCTTGTTAACTTCTTGTCCAGCCTGATTTCCCTCCCAATGCATGGATCTCTTCATCTATTCCATGCACAAAGCTTCATTTACTTCAAAGGCTCTCCTATACGGAGTTGAAAGAATGAGCACCTGGCTTGATTAGTATTCTACCTCCAGATTTGTAAGGATGTTTGTTGAAGACTAATACTGTGAGCTTGGTTAATGACGTGGACTCCATGAAGAGGACTCAAACCTTGACCTATTATTTAAAATTATATAAGCTACAAGACACAAACTTCATGGTTAAAACTGTTAGCAGTGAGAAACCATCTACTGGTTTTTAAAGCCAACTAATCTTGCATGGTAATCTGCCCCCTACGGACACGAGACTTTATGTTGAGGGGTATCTGCCATCTAATTTTAATAACTCCTCTTGTCCCCTAGTACTCTCCTAATCCACCTGATACACTGATCAATTAGTCTTCAGAGGCGAAAACCCATTTTAATGTTGATCCTGGTGACATATCATCCAAAAGATAAAACTACCATTCCTCCCTAATGCCTCCTCAAATTCAAATTCTTTGAATTTCAAAGAATTCAAAGTGAAATAAAAATGACATCTATTTTTATTTTCACAAACCTATTTCTATCCCTGCTTCCCTCCATCATTGAAGATCACCCCAAATTGGAGGTTGACTTTGGGTTTCTCTGTTATCATGTTTTCCTTTACCCCTTAGTGTGTTCTAAGTGAACTGTACTGATTCCGTACCACTCCTGCCGACCCCCCCCCTTAGTGATTCATATGATAAGCACGAACTGATAAAGGAATAGGCTGGTATAAAATTTTGCACACCTATTTATTTATAAGGACAAAGATCAAAGATGTTGACTTGGAAGCAGATAAGGAAAAAAAGGATAATACTCCCTTTCTTTATGCCCAAGACCTCACACTGAGCACTCTCCTTGGGGGAAGCCACCTGAACACCACTTAGGCAAGAAGAATTCCCATTGAAAAGGGACACATTCAACTTCCATACAGTAAGAAGATCTCCATTTGGAATGCCCTGTCTGTCATCCTCCCTTATTATCTCTCAGCTTTCCAAAGCGATGTGGATGGGCAATGATGCTGTGGTTGGTGGGACTCATAAAACACTGGGCGGTTGGGGCTCACCCAATAAAATCCAATTTAGTGCTCAGTTGAAGGAAGACTTGTAGAGTAAGATGGCAACTTGAGTTTTAGGATCCCCACACTAATTCCATCTGCCCTTCTACTGATTTGACGGCTGCTGCCCTGTTGTGTTCTTGTTCAAGGCTGTGTGAATAGAGCTTTAGAGGAAATCATAAATACTTGATTTAATTAATACCATCACCACCACCACTTCTAGCCTCCTTTCCAAGGTATACTTTTGAACAGTTGGGATATAATAAATACTAGGGACAAAATGCAGTTCCTCTTTTGTGGTCTGTAAAATATAGAGCATCACAACAAGCTGTCCTGTAGCAATTAAACATTTCTGGTCAGCAGTTTCCTTTGGAGTTGAGGTTTCCAGGACTAGAGGCTAGGGGGATACCATCAAGCCTTTTCACTTCAGTCAGAAAAGAAAAGGAAAAAAAAAAAAGGCAGTCCTAGTTCAGCCATCTGATCCTAGGCTGAGGTATTCAGTGCTGTTATTTTTAAAGCCACAAGCCACAGGGACTGTGCTATTTTCTGCTCCAGCTGGACAATTTTGACTTTCATGCAAATCTCTGCATTAATGCCAAGAAGAACCATGTTAATCCTGTTCATCCCCTGACCCTTATATTTAGTTTGAAGAATGCGTAATGTTTGGCCAGATGCTGTTACTAATATTGGGTGTCACTGGATAGAGTGAATAAATTTTATCCACGTCTGAATCTTTCTTGGGGTGAAATATATTCCTCCTTTTTCTTATGGGTAACTAGCTTATCCTGGTTTTCCTGGTTTTCCAACCGAAATTTCTGCACGCTGAGAACCTGCTTAGTCCAGGGCAAACCCCATCTGTTGGTACCCTAGTTATGAATGACTTTCAAATTCTACTATTTGATTCTTCCCTTTGGGAAATTTCCTTTTGCAAAATAGTTTAAATATAGCTAACTTTTATTGAGTGCTTTAATATATGCCGATCAAGTACTGTCTGAGTCCTTGAAATGAATTTGCTTTTTTGATTCCCACAAATTCCAATGAAGAGAGTTAACTTATACAGTTGCACGAGATGTGTGCTACACAACTCCAGAGGGCACCAATTACATAGATGAGGTGGTCCTGCTGAAAAAGTAGATACTATCATTATCCCACTTGATAGATGAGGAAACAGTAGCACAGAGAGATCAAATAACTTGGCTAGGATCAAACAGCTAGGACGTGGTAAATAGGTTTACCCTGGCAGTCTTGTTTGAATGCTCCCAGTGGGCCTACTTTTAATTACAGTTGCAATTGCAATCCTTACGTTGGAAATGCGTATTTACACATTTTACATACCTGTTCTTTTTCTGCCTTGATTTGCCCAAAGCTGTCCTGAAATTGTTGGCTAATCTAGTAAGTTTTCTCCAACTACATTGCTTAACTATGTCTTTTTAAATTTATTTATTGTTTTTCTGTTTCCCCATAATGACTATTGGACAGAATGGCACCTAAAAATAAGCATATCTTTCCTGGTTCTTTATGAAAATATAGTAACTTATAGAACCACACTGTCCAACAGAACTCTCTGTGATGATGGAAAAATCCTATCTCTACGCTGTCCAGTTATAGGAACAACTAACTGTGTGTGGCTATTGAGTACTTGAAGAGTAGCTAGTATGGCTGAAGAATGAGATTTTTAAATTTTATTTAATTTTAATTAATTTTTATATTAAATTTAAATAGCTGCATTTGGCTAGCAGCTACCATATTGGGCAGCATAGGTCTTGAACCACTCACTTATTAAGGTCATCTTAATATTTATTATGAAAATTGTACTTATTGCTTCATTAGTTATAAATATCGTTGTCCACAGCTCCTACATGACTAGATTTGAAGGAGAGATAATGTATGGGACAGGAAGGAGAGAGAAACTACACCAGGGGGAATCCATAGTCTTGATCTCCTGTGCTTCTTTTATCCAACAATGTTTCTCTGGGTGCAAAGAGGAGACCAAAGTAGATTATTTGGGAGACCATAAAACCCATACTTAGGCATTTTCACAGGCACTGGACACAGTAGGTCTTTGAGTCATCAAGATGAAGATAAACATAAGAACCATGCCTTTTTTTTTCTTTCTTTTTTCTTTTTAGAGAGGGAGGGAGAGAACTCGTGTGCACGCATACATGGTGGTGGGGGGGGGGGGGGGGGGGGGGGGTGGAAGGGGCAGAGGGAGAGAGACAATTTTAAGCAGGCTCCTCACCCAGCATGGAGCCCGATGTGGGGTTTGATCCCACCACCCTGAGATCACAACCTGAGCTGAAATCAAGAGTCAGTTGCTTAACTGACGGAGATACCCAGGCACCTCAAGAATTGTGGTTTTTAGGAAAATTGCAAAAATCATCTCTGAACTATCAGTTAGCCTTAATCATTTCCTATCTCCTTCCACCATCTTTCTACATTCATCCACAATTGTATGTGTTACATGTGCAATATAAACACAGTTTGTTTTCTACTGTTTTAGTACATTTTTAACACAAGATATATCTGAGATTTGTGCTAAAAGACTCAGGAAATTTCTTCAAAACAAAGTTGGCTTCAAGTCAGAAATGACTGCCCTTTGACCTTTGATTTCTTTGAATGATTGGGTAGAATAGACTCCTAAAAGAAGAGGAGGTAATTATGAAAACAAGCTGGATGGCTAATTTCTCCATTTAAGGTCTTTTCCTGGCCTTGCTTGATTAATTTGGTTGCACATCATTAGTCTTGAACACTCACAGGGAAACCACCTTATGGTGACAACGCATTTGGAGCAGGTGCGTGCCGTTTATTGAGAGCCCCTGAGCACTGCTGAGGCCTTTGTTGTTGGCCACTGCTCTCCCCAGGGCTTGGCCTCTCTCCAGAGCCTAGCTTCATTTACCTTGCCAGACAAATCTCCCTTTGCTTGCAGGAAGTAAGTATCTTTAAAGGCTTCGTGCACTACCTTACTTTTAGCTTGTAGTGTCAGCTGCAGCCATTGATTCTCTCATCTGCTGCCTCACTGGTCCACTTAGAGTGGTGTCATCTGGTAGATGTGCCCGCTGAAACACATAACGTTCAGTTACACTTGGATTTCAGATAAATAATGAGTAAATTTTTAGTATAAGTATCTTTCAAATTTTGCGTGGAACATAATTTTTAAGTATATCTCAAATTTTGCATGGGACATACTTAAACTAAAAAATTATTTGTTGTTTAATGGAAATTCAAGTTTGACTGAGCATCCCTTATTTTTATTTGCCAAATCTGGCCATCTTACATCAGGAGCATTCTCTTCAAATCTTAGCAGTGAGGAAAGGGCTAATGCAACTCAGACTTTGTGGGAAGATACCATGAGTCATTTAAACAGTGTGCTTCATCTTTCAGAAATACCAGATATGCTCTTCTTGGAGTGACTAGGCTTAGATAATGGGAATAATCACTGAATCTGGGTCTTAGCTATGACAGAAGAGTGTTGATGGGATGAATGACTTATTGATGGTGCTGGTTGAGCACCTCATGGAGCTTCATTTAATCACCACAGACCAGTAATTTAAACTACGGAAGGTCAATGACTAATTCAAAGTCTGGAACTCTGTCTTGTTTTGTTTTGTTTTGTTTTCCTATGGAAGTGTGAAGAGCAGAACTAAAATGAAGTAGCTTTCATTCAGGAAATCGCTTGTGCTCAAGGATAAGGCACGCTACTGTTAATAATTTTTAGTAGTTTTTTTGGGCAGGTAGCTAAAGCTACAGAACTTGTGGTGTTATACTTTAAACTATAAAAAACAAAAACCAAAAAACCCAGACATCCTGATGGTGATTTCTGTTGCACAGTGCAGAGCTGAAAGAAGAGAAGAGAATGCGCCATGGTAACATTTGTATTAGGTAAACTCAGTGATGTAGACATCCATGTCATTGTTCATCATCCTGCTAATGATGGAGCGGACAGGGCCAAGAAAGCAGCATGACTTTGCAGCCCACCTAGCACCTTCTGGTTCTTTCGGAGGTAACCCTAAACTCTAGGCAAAGCCACAATGCTCAGTCCCAAACAGAGCTCTTTGATAGCTGTCTGAGTTTGTTTTATTTCCCCTTTATTCTTGGATTAGTGGCTTTCAAATGGAAATGCTGGATTTATTTCAGTTATTAGGCTGATGTAAGCATTATAACTCTCTCTCTTGAATTCTTAAACGTGTTGATTGTACTCTGGGAATTTTATGGTTCTTTTAAAAATACTGCAAGTGCTTTGCTCCATTTTTCTGATGTAATTGCTTGTACTATTTCATTCCCAACTCTATTATATTTGAAAGTTTGCAGAGGAATCAAAGAAACACAAAAAGCAGGCTAAATGAAAAATTTCCGTTTCTTCTTTCAAAATACAAATAAAACTAGTTTGTAAGAAATCGTAGGAAAGGGAAATTGCTTGAAGGTGGAACTTCTTCTGAGTCTGAAGTCTTGCTTTTTTTTTCAAAGAAATACTCTGGTGACCAAAACAAATGGTGGTGAGTTGGTGACACAATAATAATTGGCAATCTCTGGTGTCTAAAGCCATTTGCTTGAATTATTTATGTCTCAAAACTGACAGGAATTTCATAAAAGCAAATAAGGCAAGTCCAGCGGGTGTCGTTTATGTGATGCAATCACACATCTGATCGACTGCAGGTCTCATCTGCCAGAGCTGATGCCTTAAAAACCCAGGGGAGGCATTTATTTCAAGACAGTCCCATACCCATCAAGGTTTGATTAGTCTTCACCAGCTTGATTCCACTCATTGTCAAAAGCAGGTTGACAGAGAAGAACAATTCACCTACTGTTGTTTGCTTTAAAGTACCTCAGCACCAAGTAGTGTGACTGGATTGTAGCCTTAGACTCTGAAATGACTGTTTCATCCCCTAAAAAATATGTGTAAAAATGATCAGGAACCCACTGATATATGAGGGTTTGCTTTATAGTACTTGAGATGTGGCTATTCCAGTCTGGCAACCTCCTCGGGAGCTTTATCTGCTTTGTGTTTGGGACTCAGCTGGTCCTGAATGTCTCCCCCCCGCCCCCACTCCTCATTAACTTGTTTTTTTCTCCCACTGCCGTGCCCTTCTGGCAAGGTGGGGGGAGATGGGCCTTGGTTCCATTGTCCTGGCCTTTGGAGTTGGAATATAAGGGAGGAATATTAATTGCCCCAGAAAAACTTCCACAGTCTTTGTTATATACAGATGAGTGGCTCATCCTACCATTTTAATGAGGACTTTTGGAGAAATGCTCATGGAATTTATGGTCCTTAAAATTTAAGTTTATCTTGTACATTCTAAGAAAAAGTGTTTTCACGTTCAAAGTGAGCTACATATTTATAAATTTTCTTTGAAGTCTGTGTTTATTTTTGCCTTGGTCATTACAACAGACTTTGGGAATTAAATGAATGACTTATAATACCCTCCAGATTTTTGGTATTTTATAGAATACTTACTATTCCATATTTTGAAATACTTTGAATATGTATTTCATCCAAACTCTGTGAAAATAAATTGTTCAGAACATTATGGTCATTGTTCACAATTAAAGTGCTAAAGTTATTTCCACATCAACGGATGCCAGTCACATTATTTACTTTGAATCCTGACTTTTGTGACAGCATGGATGAAACTTGAGGACGGTATGCTAAGTTGTGAGTCAGACAAAGACAAATATTGTACGATCTCACTTACACGTGGAATCTAAAAAAACCAAACTCAAAGAATCCAGAGAGTAGAATGCTGGTTGCCAGGGGCAAAGGGTTGAGGGAAACGGGGAGATGTTGGTCAATGGGTACAAACTTCCAGTTACAAGATGAGTAAATTCTGAGGATCTAACGTACAACACGGTAACCACAGTTAGCAATACTGTATTGTACACCTGAAAGTTGTTGAGACAGCAGATCTTAAAGGTTCTCACCACAAAAAATAAATGTTAATTAGGTGACATGATGAAGGTGTTAGGTAATGCAATACATAAGTGTTGCACTGAATGCGTCACGTCGGATAACTGAGAGTGACACCATGTTATATGTCAATTACGTCTCAATAAAGCCCCGTAAAAAAGAAAAAGTGCAGAGATGGATGGTAGTGATGGCTGCACACCAGTGTCCATGCACTTAATGCATTAGCACCGCACACTTAAAAATGGCTAAAAGGGGTAAATTTTATGTTATACATATTTTACCATAAAAAAAGAAACATAAAAAAGGTTATTTTCTTTGGACATCCATGATGTAAAATGAATTAGTGGTTAACAATTTATGATAAAGAGGATCTGCATCCAAAGGTTTTCGGGCAAACTACTGCTCTATTCCTAAGTAGAAGTTCTGAGGAAACACATTCAACTTTTGCTCCTTGGTGGGGCTTGCAAGACTGGGGAACTGTGACAGGCTAAGGGGAGTGTTAGCCCATTTTAAGAGGAAAGAATGTCTGAATCCTCCCTAAAAGAGAAATCTTTCATTTCCAAAATAGTCCACTGGGGGAAAAAAGGCCTATTTTTTATCCTAATGCATTTCTCTCTTCCTCCTAATTCACTTTTCCCAAGTCTGTGGTAGTTATTTCTTCTCTTTTATCCAAAGACAAATATAAAATGTCTTATTGTTATTCACCCAGGTGTTCCAGTGTGCAATTGCATCAGCAGGAAAAGAAAGGATTTCCTCTTCCAACAGGAGCCTTTTTAGTTTTTATTAAGCAAATTATCTTTTCGGTGGTATGTAGCTTTCCTGACCTTCCTAGAATGTCCCACACCCATCGCTTTAGCGTGGTAGAGGGAACTGCTTCTCCTGCCACTTCATCTATTTAAATGTTTGTGGTCTTGGTGTGAGACAGGAAGCCTCTCTATAAATCACTCTGGGATTTGTTCAGATTTTTCAGAGCTCCTCTGTTCCAGGCACATGTGAAAAGCTTTCAGTCATGCAAATATCACAAATAAATGAATTATATTCATCTCTAACCCCGGTGTTTACAAAGATGTGCTGGACACCTGGAAAAGCAGTCAAACCTCACTCAACACTTGACATTAAGTTTAACCTCCTCCTAAGGAAATAAGCACTTAAAATCTGCTGAATCATCCGACTCACACTTTTCATGGGAACCATACACTCGGAGGTTTCAGATAGAGCCTTTCACTGGGTGTGCTCACAGTTGGAAAATATCTCTTATTTTTTCACTGCTCAGCCTGGGTTTTTGGAACATGGCGCCTTCTTGTAAACATATTAAGATACCTTAAATTCTACGACTTTCCCTCTCTTAGCCATTCTGCCCTTCTAATCCTCTTTCCAAGGACAGCGAGAGATGACATCCAGGTCACATTCAGGTCAGGAAAGGCAAGCCCATGACTCTTCTTAAGAACAAGGCAAGTACTATTGCTCCGTAAAGCTGCAAGATATTTTACATCATTAGAATACTTATTAAGGAATATCTTTAATTGCATTGTGCTTAGTCAATCAGTGAGCATTGTCTCAGCACCGACAGATAATGAACGTGTTAGTGGATGAGGATCTAGGAGACTGGACATGGTCTCTGCCACCAACGAACTTACAATAGGTGATCATCATAATAAAGACCCAGTGAAAATATGTGCAAGTGAAAAAAATATAACCAGGAAACAGGAAGAACATCTACTGTTGAACCAGAGTGTTTGATGTTAGTAAGGAAAATCTTCCAAACAGCGTTATTGCTACAGAGTGAATATTAATTCGTTTCAATATGATAGGAGCTGGTGCTGAATATTCAGAATGTATCCATTTCTGAACTGTAGCCATCACAGAACTGACAACTGCATAGCTAGCTCACATTATGTGTATGTGAGATACATTGGAGAAATTAATAGTTTTTACTATAGCGAAAATACACATCTTCTCCTTCAGAGGAGTTGTGGTACATTTACCTAACTTGTTCTATTTCTTTTGGCAGCCCTAATAGTATCTTTGCAGTAGTTTGCGCGGGAGAGTGCCCGGGGAGAGGAGAAATACCCCTTCTTTTCTCCTCTTACTACTAGATAGTGGCTCATTCAGGAAATATGAAAAAATGGTATAGCTGAATTGTAGACAGAGGTACTACTATACAGATTTTAGCATAAATACCTGTTATCAGCAGAGAGTAAAGAAAGTTGGTTGAGAGAGAATTTTCTTATTACCCTGGTGGAGGTATTATGTGTATTCTGCTAAGTGAAGACGATATTCAGGTCCTCACTTTTTTTTTTCTTTAGGGGATAAAGTGTAGTTAAATTAATATCAGAAGAATGTAATTGAAGATTACAGGGAGGAAAAAAATCCAGATGCCCTGAAGGGTGATACATTTCTTTAAGCTACTATGGATGTATGAATTGCAGTCACTTCTTCATTCCATATTTTATTGTGAAATGTTACAGGAGATATGACTGATTTAAACTTTAATTGTATATTATTTCAAAATATTAGGTTAAGTCACAAATAACAAGTAATAATAATAACAATAAAAATAATTTGCTTTAATTTGCCCTGTCCTAAATTCCTGAGATTTCATTTGGAACTTTAAAAATAAGTAGTTATTTCTAGGGGCGCCTGGGTGGCTCAGTTGGTTAAGCGTCTGCCTTAGGCTCAGGTCATGATTTTGGGGTCTTGGTATAGAGCCCCCCCCAGGTCAGGCTTCCTGCTCAGTGGGGAGCCTGCTTCTCCTTCTCCTTCTGCACTTCCCCCCCATCACTTAGGGGCGTGCTCTCTCTCCCTAATAAATAAATAAAATCTTTAAAAAAGATAAGTAATTCCGCCCCCCAAAGATTTTATTTATTTGACAGAGAGAGAGAGGAGAGAGAGAGCAAGAGAGAACAGCAGGGGTAGTGGCGGGCAGAGGGAGAGGGAGAAGCAGGCTTCCCACCGAGCAGGGAGCCCAACGCAGGGCTCGATCCTAGGACCCTGGGATCACGACCTGAGCCAAAGGCAGAGACTTAACTGTCTGAGCCACCCAGGCGCCTCATAAAAAAATAAGTGATTTCTAAAGCCACCTTCTATGAACAAGCCGTGGAGAATACTAAAAGATAATGGTGAAAGAGAGTGCTCGCTTCAATTGGTCAGTAAGATGGCATATTCAGTACCCAATATTCAATGTAGCCCTAACTTAAGATCTGCTATAGATGGGATGCTTATATTCTCCCTAAATTCATATGTTGAAGTCCTAACCTTTACTATGGTGGTTTTGGGAGGTGAGGGCTTGCGGAGGTAATTAGGTCCTAAGAGCAGAGACCTCATGAATGGTATTAGTGCTCTTATAAAAGAGACCCCAGAGAGTTCCCTTATCTCTCCTGCAATGTGAGGTTATAGAAAGAAGACAGCTGTCTATGACCCAGGAAATGAGTTCTCAAACACTGAATCTGCCAGGGCCTTGATCTTGGACTTCCCAGTGTCCGGAACTGTGAGAAAAAAATTTCTGTTGATATTTCTAAACTGCCCACTCTATGGTATTTTGTTAAAGCAGCAGGACAGACTAAGATAGTCTCTTTTTCTAGTTGGAGTTCACATGGAGTAGCTACAAGCTGATATAAATAATTTTGTGTCAATAAACAGAAAGATTCCGAGATTGAGACAAGCAAAAATATTTTTCTGAGTAGCATATAGCCAATTCAGGTAGAATTAGTTTTGTTCATAATAGCCATATAAATAAAAATAGGTAATACTATTTTCTTTGAAATACATAGACATTTCCAAAGTACTTCCTATCCAGTTTTCACATAAGTTATTTCACCATGTACAGTATTCTGGGGAAGAAGGGATATCAACGTCACTATTTACTAAATAGGAAAAGTTATGGCTCTAGATTAATTCACTAAGAAAACTATTTTCCTAAAACCAATTTGCTGAAAGCTACTTTTCCACAAGCCAATTCACTAAATGATAATTCAATAATAATTTGAATATAATAATAATAATATGTTTATAACCATTAAATGCATTTTAAAAATGTTCCTTAAAACATGTTTGGTAAATTAGTGAATTTGATGAATTTATTATTTGGCAAATTGATTGTTTAGTAAATTGACTTGCTTTCAAAGTGACAGATTCATTCATTCAATACTAAAATAATGCATTTAATGAGCACATACTATATGTCAGGGATTGGACGTTTGATACTGAATGAGGTAGCACTAAAGAAATTATAGTTAGTGGAAGAGAGAGTCGAGAACATCATCACAGAACAGAAAGTGCCACAATAGTAATGTTATGGGAACAAAGAGGAAGACCAGAGGGGAGAAATAGCTATTTCATCCTGCTATTGGTCACAAGAGGCTTCTAAGAGGAGGTGATACTTGAGCTGACATTTGGAGGCTGGAAGCGATTTCCCTAAGGGAGTGAGCAAGTGATCAGAATGTAGGTCAAGGGATCGGGATGCGCTAAGGCAGTGGTTTTCAAACACTGGTGACAATGTTCGTGAAATAAATGTCAAATGAAAATAAAATCAAAATTGACATTTAAAAAGTAAAATAGAATGGAACAAACAATACCAGAAGGAACTGGATGGGGTAAGGTAAGTATTTTTTTGTGCAAATCTGTTTTAAATATGTACATGTCATATGTATGTCATATTATCAAATATATTTCTTACTGTCCATCACAGTCAATAGACAAGGCACAGAAGAAAGGGAGATTATGCTTATAAGTGTACTACATGTAGACTGTTAAGGTGGGGAGGAAAAATTCAATGTGAGAGACCTCGGGCAGAGAAGCCTGGAGAAATAGAGACCAGATTATGGAGGCACTAAGAGGCATTCCAAGAAGTTTGGACTTTATCCTGAAGATAAAAGGAGACACTAAAATGATTCATGGCTTAAATAAACCAATTTTCTTTCACTCAGGAAGTTTGAAAAATTCAAATGGTATAGAAGAATGAGTATAAGAAAGAGAATTATTTTTTCCAAAGCTACTACTTACCCTTCAACCCAAGCTTTTATTTCTTAGAAGCTCTAGCTACTATCAGTGTCTGTTTAGGTACAAATGTGCACGATACATTCTATTTTGTGATTTTCCACTTTGGACAAGGTCATTTAATTTCTTATTAAAAAAGATGAAGAATCTAGCGTAACTACACTACTTTTCTCTTTTCCTTCTACCATATGAATTGTGTTAGATTTTTTTTTTCTTTTTTGGGGGCGGTTGCCTTTATAATTTGAGGCATATATACTTAATTAAGTCTTGATATTTCAGTTACATTGCATGTCTATCGACTCTATTATGGGAATATGGAAATTAATATTGTAAATACTTGATATAAAACTATAGATTGAACCTATCTGTTACTCCTAGAAATTTCCAATTTAGATAATAGAAAAGATATTTCTCTCAATCTCTCTCTCGTCTAGAATATCCTTAAAAATCCAGAAGGTGACAGACATAAAACTGTGGGAAGAGAGAAAGCAAATGTAATCATATTGGTAAGTCATCAAAACAGAGAATCTGTCCTGGGCATTCTATAATTCCCTGCTTCCATCTGAGCAGCTCAATTCCTTCTTTAAGCCTGTGACTTTATTACACCCATTCCATGTTGGTTTCCTTGGGACAAGAGATCTGAATCTTTTCCTTCTTTTCTTTACCTCCGTTTTGAGTACTGAATGCTTTTGAACTGAAGACATTAATAATCGCTTCTAAAGCCATTAACGTAAGCTGGCAACTACACATTCTTGAATTTACAAAGTGCTTCCACACATGTTCCTGATTAAATCATGACAGTAAGCCTGGAAGATAGAAGACAGTAAGCCTAGACATTATTATTGTTCAAGTTTTATAGGTAAGGCCCAGAAAATACTATGTTCCTTGTTAGAGGAACCTGGATGGCATGTGGTGGCCCAATGGTACAACTGTTAATGACAGTGAACATTATTTGGAAGCTTACTAAATTGCCAGGCACTGCTCTATTATTACAGTGTTTGCCATTGCTAACAATATGCCTTGGAAAATTCAACCTCTCCAAGTTTTAAGTTCCTAACTTACAAAATGGGGAGAATAATAATGATCTACCTCGTAGGCTATTCTGAAGGATAAGGATGTCATGCAGAGAAAGTGCTTAGCACAATGCCTATAATATGGATAGCTCTCAATAAATGTTAGCAATTATTGTTGGCCTCTCATTACATCCACCACTTTCTAGCTATTTAACCTTGACTATGTCACTTAGCCTGTGTGGGCTTCAAAGCCTCCTTATTAATAAAATGGAGCAACTGGGGCTTAGGGACTTTAAAGACTTAACTGAAAGTCACACAGATAGGAAATGATATATTTAGGACTTGAACTCAGCTCCTAGTACGTCGTGTATTTAACCATTAGGTTTGGTTTAGGCTTCCTGTGTGTCAGTTAATGAGAGTCGCATAGAATGTTAGAGATATTGCCATCCACTAGACATTCTATTTCAGTTACAACAAATCTGTTATGAATCTATGCATATCACATCACTGAGAATGACTAAGTTGAATGAAGAGTAGAAGGTGAGTTCTAGTACAGATTCTTGGTGTTTCTCAATTTCCTTTGAGTGTTTTATTTATTTATTTATTTATTTATTTATTTATTTATTTTTAAAGATTTTATTTATTTATTTGAGAGAGAGAGAATGAGAGAGAGAGCACATGAGAAGGGGGAGGGTCAGAGGGAGAAGCAGACTCCCTGCTGAGCAGGGAGCCCGATGCGGGACTCGATCCAGTGACTCTAGGATCATGACCTGAGCCGAAGGCAGTCGCTTAACCAACTGAGACACCCAGGTGCCCGAGTGTTTTATTTAAATAATCAAGCCAAAGATCATCTATTAATGGTTCCCACAGTGGGGTATCTTTGAGTTCAAAATTTTGTTTGAGTTTTTGGGGGGATGATCTTTGTGTAAGAGAGGTGATAGAAAAGTGGGAAGATTTTGTTGTTGTTATTTTATTTTTATACTTCAGAAAACAAAACAATAAGATCAAGAATAAAGTATATAGTATATAACGATTCTATATGAGCCACTTCTTTTATCTGGTAGCATTAGGAAATAAAATCTACATACATGACTTTTTGCAGATATGTCCATCTTATTCCTTTATTTTATTTTTTTTAAAGATTTTACTTATTTATTTGAGAGAGAGAGCAAAACTAGGGGGAGCAGCAGAGGGTGAAGGATTAGCCGACCCCCCCCTTGTAGGAGCAGGGAGCTGGACTTGGGGCTCAATCCCAGGACCCTGAGATCATGACCTGAGCCGAAGGCTGAGGCTTAACTGACTGAGCCACCCAGGCTCCCCCATCTTATTCCTTTAAACAATAGCAATAAAAAATCTCTTAGTTCAATTACTTTTAAAAAATGGATTAAGAACCATCTAACTTCACCATTTTAAAATCTCACCACGTTTCTTTGTTTTTATGACTTGGAGAAGATGCTACTAATTAAGGTATGAGCTTTGCTTTCTTTAATCTGTAAAATGAGGGGGAGTTTGTGATAATGATGTCTGTCCCGCTTACCTCTCAGGGATCTTCTGAAGCACTCTGCAACGTTATGATATAATTATTATTATGATCCAGACTCTTCAGTTTAAATGCACATACATAATTATCATGGCTAACCTCTCCATACAGCGTACGATATGCTAGGCACTGTTCAAACCATGTTACGTATATTAAGTCATAGAACTATTACAACAATCTTCTGAGGTTGATACTACTATGATCCCACTTTTACATCTGAGAAAACTGAGACCCGAGGCACCAGAGGTCAAACCCAGGCTGTGTGTCCCAGAGTCTATGCACTTAATCACAATGCTATCCTGCATTCTGGGAGACTCGTCAGGATTTTTGTGCCATGTAGATTTTTTCTATCTACATCAGACACTTAAATACAATGAAGAGACCATAAGCTTTTGGAGTTCTTGATAATTCTAATACCCTTCCCATATCACTCCGTGATGGGTCACTTCTCTCTGTCCATCTGCCTGCTTCTGTGAATCTTTCTTTCTATGACCATTTTTGTGGCTTCTAATAATTACTGAGGGGCCCGAGGCTCAGTTTAAGTAGATCCTCAGCTCTGTTTCTTACACAAAATACTTCTGACACCAACTGCGTGGGTTTGTTTTTTTCTTTTTTCCCCACACCAACCAATTCTCCAACTCTCCAGACACTAACTGTGTGTCCTACAATTCAGTTCACTTCTGACACTAACTTTCCAGGGGTCAGTGCAAACCACAGTCACATAAGACTGCCTCCACGTCAGACACCAGGTGCAAGTCTGGGCCACCAGTACTTCTGACCAACTACCTATAATATATTAATTATATTATAAACTATTCTTTATGACAAAAGTTTCCCGTGTCACTCAGGAAATTAACAAGGGTTTTAGAAGCTCTAGGCCAGGAATAGGGGACAAAGAACAAATATTTATTTCTTATATCACTAAATTCCATTAGGCTGTTAGATTTAGGTCTAAAATCATTGAAACGATCATGGAAGGAACCTGAGGAATATTCTGTGAGTGAAGTACTAGAGTCTTCTTACATGGACTTGGTGGTATCCTGATTTACTGTGCTGTTTTTCTTTGACTTTGTTGTGGGTAGCCTGATTTAGCAGCTATCTAAGGTGATCATAATGCCTGGATTTCAAGCAGTTGGCCTCATAGTTAGAAATAATATCCGTCCATATGTTTCAGTTTTGGCCAAAAGCTTCTGTTCCTATACAAATAAGGGAATTCCAGAGAAGAGAAACATTACTGAATTTCATTTGATCAACAAGAAAATCAGGCTTCTAGATTGCAAATCATATAGGTTTTTCTGTAGCTACTCTAGCCTTCAGTTTAATAATACAAAGAACACACGTCCAGAAAGAATCCAGGAATTGGAGAAGAAAAGGCCCATTTGGTTGGGGTTGTTCAGCCCCTTTTCTGATGGTGCCAGTGTCCCCCAGAGCCAGTTGCAGTCTGGTTTTAAATGAGTCAATCGGCAAAATTTCTTAGGCTTTCCTTTCACGAGAGCCCAGAGCCTAATGACTAGCACATCCAGGAATGTTTTCCTGACTTTTAGCACAGACATCTCTCTGGAAAACACTCATGGCTCTGGTAATGCTAACTCAGGACCGCAATATTTCTTCATGTTTATGGGTTCTCATCCATCAGGTGAAGTGCTTAGTAATTATGTAAATACCTTGGATGGATTCCAGACTGAAAGTCTTCAAAAAGCACACAGATTAATCATACACTAAAACAAAGCACAGGACCCACTTGTACTCTTATTAGATAAACAGGCCATCCCGAACAACATCTTATTCTGAAAGAAATGCCCAAGCAGGAGGAAAATCAGTGAAGCTTGCAGGGCAGTCCAAAAGTTTCTGTTTTCTCCAGATTCTAGATGTTCTTCTTTCCCCCTCTCTGATCTTCTTTCCCCAATTCAATCAACCACTGATAATCATGTTCACCTACACACATGTATACTTTAAGCATATGTCCATTCCTACACACTGTACTTCTGCACTCAGTTCTTAAATATTCCCATGAGTCCTGTGCTCAAGGCTTTTGTCTATATTCAAAGCATTTCTGGTCCTATAGTTTATTTTTGATGCTATGCACACTGGGCTAAGAAAAATGTCCAGAAAGTGTCTTGAGTATTCTTTTGGATTTTTATATCCATTAGGAGAGACACTGGCTAGATAGAGCTCCTTTTGCGTCTCCATTAAAATTTTTTTTTCCAGGAATACTCAAGGTGTCATAACTCCTAACACCTATAAAATTTGAATTAATCAAAACAGATTAGCAAATCAACAGAACTTTAAAAATCTTTATAACACCAAGGGACGCCTGGGTGGCTCAGTTGTTAGGCGTCTGCCTTTGGCTCAGGTCATGATCCCAGGTGCTGGGATCGAGCCCCATATTGGGCTCCCTGCTCGGCGGGAAGCCTGCTTCTCCCTCTCCCACTCCCCCTGCTTGTGTTCCCTCTCTCGCTTTGTCTCTCTCTGTCAAATAAACAAAATCTTAAAAAAAAATTAAAAAATCTTTATTACATCAAGAAGAAGAAACAAACAACAAATAACCCTTCCATCTTGAATAAAAACCTACAAAATGTATTCTTCTTAATTAGGTTAATTAACTACTTCCTAATATATATTTTTAAGAGATTTTATTTATTTATCTGAGAGAAGAGTGAGAGAGAGCACGAGAGGGGTGGTTGGTAAGGCAGAGGGAGAGGGAGAGAGAGAAGCAGACTTCCTGCTGAGCAGGGAGCCCGATGTGGGGCTCCATCCCAGGACCCTGAGATCATGACCTGAGCTGAAGGCAGATGCTTAACCAACTGAGCCACCCAGGCACCCCTAACTACTTTCTAAGATGTTTAATCTTCAGTTTTTCAGGGCCTGGTTGTTATGTTCAAGAGTTTTAAAATCCAGGTATGGTTGTATGGTTCTGTTAGCATCTCTATCATATCTCCTGATTATTTAATCTTTGGAGTCAAAGAAGTGTTTCAAGATCACTCTGACTGCAATATGTCTGTTCTTGGTCTATTAGCAGATTATCAAGAAGGTTTAGAGATGATACAAAGTAAAATATGGAGCACTTTTTACTCTTGTTCTTAATTAAGACTTAGTGGGAGAAAAAAAAAAATCTGGTAGGAGAATCCCTGGCATTATTTTGCCTTTTTCAGCAAGCAACAAGAATCTAAAAATGCCATAAAAAGATCTACATGTATTTTTCTTTGAAAGTAAAGACATTAGCACCTATGTTACCTGCCTCTGAAATGAAAAAAGGAAACAAAAAACAAAAAACACAGGGGTGGAGTGGGCAAAATGGAGCTTCTACTCGTTCACTTTTCTGCAACTGACCAGGACATATGCTCCATGAATGCAGCTAAAACAAAAGAATCAACTTTCTGATGCCGTTTTAGCTCAAGATCTCATTTTTGAAACTAAACAGAAAATTGTAAGGAGGCTCAGGGGTGCCTGGTTGAGCAGGTTTCTGCTCAGGTCATGATCTCAGGGTCAATCCATGCTCAGTGTGGAGTCGACTTGAGATTCTCTCCCTCTGCTCTCTCTCTCAAATAAATAAATCTTTCTTAAAAAAGAGAAAATTGTAAGGAGGCTCAATTAATATGCAAATCAGTACCATCATCAAGGAGAGATGGGAACCTACTCAGTTTCTCATTACATACAACAGGACTATTGATTAATCTTAGTCATATCAACAATAATGATAAAAATAGCAAACATTAAATATTTATTATGTGTTAGTCATAATAAACGCATTAAGCGCATTATCTCATATATTACTCACAAAAACTCTATGAAGTGATACTATTTATCCCAACTTTTTATTATTTATTTATTTCTAAAAATCAATTTTAGTGAGGTATAACTTAAGTGTAATAAATTCAATGAGTTTTGAGAAGTATATATTCTTGTGAAACCACAATCGTAATCTAGATAGAGAACAATTCTGTCACTTGTAAAAGTTATCGTTGTGCCCCTTCACTGTTCATTCTTCCTTTTGTCCCCAGCCCAAGGCAACCACTGTTACTATAGACTGGTTTGCATTTTCTAGAATTTTATATAAATTTTTATATAGGTGGAATCATACTGTATGGGTCTGGCTTCTTTCACTCAACATCATGAGTTTAAGATTTATACATACAGTTGTCTCTATCAGGAGTTAATCAATCAATTAGTTATTGATGGTTACAAATGTCATATTTTGTTTATTCATTCACTTGATGAGGGTCATTTTTTTTTTTCCCCAGTGTTTGGCTTTTGCTCAGTTTTTACTGGGCCATTTGTCTTCTTAAAAAGTTGTAGGTGTTCTTAATATGTTCTGGATAAAAATCCTTTGTCATACAGATGTATTGCAAATATTTTCTTTCAATCTCTCTTGAATTTTGATTCTTTTAACAGTAGTTTTCAGAGAACAAACATTTTTAATTTTGGTGAAGTCCAGTTTATCAATTTTGTATCAATTATTTGTGTGTAGTATTTAACATATCTTTGCCTATTTTAAAGTTACAAAGATTTTCTGTTATAGTTTCTTTTAGAAGTTTTATAGTTTTTGGTTTGACATTTAAGTCTATGACTCATTCCTGGTTAATTTTTGGTAGGGTGTGATGTCTGTTTTTTCCCCTCATAGATACCCAGTTGTTCCAGTACCAGTTTGTTGAAAAGAGTTTCTCTTTGTCATTGAATTGCCCTGGTACCCTTGTCAAAATCAAATGATCATGTGAGTCTATTTCTGAGTTCTCTTCTGTTCCATGATTTATAGGTCTACTCTTTCACTGATACCACTGTGTCTTGATTATTATAGTTTTATAGGAAGCATTGAAATCAGGTAGAAGGAGTCCTCCAACATTATTCTTTTTAAAAAATGACTGGCTATTTCAGATCCTTTGCATTTCCATATAAATTTTAGAAACAACTTGACAATTTCTACAAAAATCCTGCTGGGATTTTTGATTGGGATGGCATAGAATTTATGGATCATTTTAAGGGATAATTGATACCTTAACAATATTGAGTCTTTTAATCCATGAACTAAAATAATTTTACATTTATTTAGGTTTTAATTTCTCTTAGAGATGTTTTCTATTTTTTAGCGTAGAGGTCTTGTGTTAGATTTATTAAAAAAATTGTTAAATTTTTTACAAATTTTTGTAATATTTATTCCTTAAATATGTTACATTTTTTGATGTTGGTACATAGAAATATTTTTTTATCTTATATCCTAATTGCTGATGCTATGTAAAAATATAATTGATTTTTGTATATTAACCTTATATCTTGGGGCACCTGGGTGTCTCAGTTGGCTAAGCATCTGCCTTTGGGTCAGGTCATGATCCCAGGGTCCTGGGTTTGAGCCCTGCCTCAGGCTCTCTACTCAGTGGGGAGTCTGCTTCTCTCTCTGCCTGCTACTCCCCCTGCTTGTGCTCTCTCTCTCCCTCTTTCTCTCTGTCAAATAAATAAATAAAATCTAAAAATAAAATAAAATAAAACATCTTTCTTTAAAAGAAGAAACCTTTTATCTTGTGACTTTGACAAATTCACTTTCTAGTTCTGTTAGTCGTTTTGTAGATTCCTTTGGGTTTTCTATGGAAAGCAATAAAAATCAGAAACTTACCATATGCTAGTCATTTATTTAAAATTTCACTTTTCTCCAACATCTCTAAAGCCTCAAGTAGTTGTTCTTTGTATTTTTTCCAGTGCTTATAGGTGTTATCAGTACAGAAACTGGAATTCTTTAATATTATTCCAGTTTTATAATGAGGAAATTGACACCATGGGACATTAATAAAGTTGTCCAATGGTGCACAGTAGGAAGTGGGAACCATATTTTAATTCCAGGTCTGTCTTAATTCAGAGCTTTTAATATATATGCATCTATAAAATTTGCCACAGTGCCAAATGAGTGCCCGCTAAATATTAATCAATAAATTCAAAATGATGTTTTCCTGTTTACTATTGATTACTGAATTCTGATGTTTCAGGGAGAATGGGAAAGTACCATCTGATTGAATGCCATTTGTTTTTGTTCATTTTGCCCTTCACCTGGTAAGGACATGGGCAAGAGACAGTAATCACGTCTTTGCCTCACTCTTACTCAGTGCCATTTGCTAAAATAGAGAAAAGCATTTCACTTCACTAAGTAAAAAGAGAAAAATAATTTATCACTTAAACTTAAAAAGTGGATTTTATTCCAGGAAGCAATTTTCAAAGTCATATTTAACATAAAGATGAAAGATATGCATCCAAATAAATGTTCCTATATTTTTACTTTTTCAGGCTTAGGATGTGACAAAAACATAAGTAACATGCACATCTTTTGAGTCTAGGAGTGTTTTGGGGGCATGCATATTTTTTCCCTTTTTCTAGAAGAATGAATGTATTAAAAACAGTGGACACCCATTTCGTTCTTTGCTTTAATCATTAAATGAGCTTGATTAGACTTAATTACACTTTATTTAAGTTATTGGTCTTTTCAAAGGGCTAGCTTTATTTAGAGTCTTGATTTTTGCTACTAATTTAGGACTTTCGTTGGTGGTGTCTACATTTCTGTTTTCTTTTTTCTTTTTTTAAAGATTTTATTTGTAAGTAATCTCTATACCCACCGTGGGACTCAAATTCACAACCCCAAGATCAAGAGTCACATGCTATATCGATTGAGCCAGTCAGGTGCCCCTCTTTTTTTTTAATCAAATTTTGATTTTATCTTTAGTAATCTCTTTTTTGGCACTTTCTTTGGGTCTGCTTGGTTGTTCCTTCTCTGGCTTTTTGAAATAAAATCTTAGTCAATTTATTTTCATATCTCTCTTAATATCTCACATATGTACTTGGCTGTAGATTTTCTTCCAAGTTCTTTTTTGGCCATCTCCCACCATTTTTTTTTTTTTTTGAGGTATAGTGTTCTTATTTACGTTCATTTCTAAACAGATGCGAATTGCAGTTTTGATTTACATTTTATTCTGGGTTTCCTTGAAAGCAGTGCCTGAGACAAAAGCTTGTGTGTGGGTAGTTTGGGAGCGTGACTCTAGGCATCAGGTGTGTGGGACAGTGAGAATGAACAGGGAAGAAAGAAATGCCAAGGCCAGGTGCATCAGCAAGACAGGCAAAGGTGTTCAATCTCATAGGACCTTTTGAGGAGCCTTTTGAAATATGTCTTAGAATTGTCCACCTGGGAAAAAAAAATGGGGATATGCTGATCCATCAGCTCACAATAGCTCAAGGGTAGTTCTATGGTCTCAAGTCCTTTGCACTTCAAGACTGAACATACCCAAGTATAGAACAGGCTCCTATGGGCATCCCATGCGAAAATATCTGAGAAGTCCCAGGGCAAGAAGAGAAATGAGTAGTTTGTCACCCAAGGTCATGGTGCTGTCAGGTGCTTATGCATAAATATACCCAAAGCTTGTGTGACACACATTAGCACAGGTACGGCTGTAGTAAGAGAGGGTGCCTGGAGGCTCTGAGAGCACACAAGTGTCTGGTACAATTTCTTCTGTGACTAAAGAGCGGTTCAGGGGTATATTTTTTTTTTAAATGCTCATAGAAGAAGTACTTGCTCTGCTTTGCTGTC
The DNA here is from genome assembly GCF_003265705.2 of Callorhinus ursinus. Taxonomy (NCBI): domain Eukaryota; kingdom Metazoa; phylum Chordata; class Mammalia; order Carnivora; family Otariidae; genus Callorhinus; species Callorhinus ursinus. The sequence continues at coordinate 15,160,237 of NW_027397065.1, read as the reverse complement.
AGTTTTACATTCTGTCCATCAGTTTTTTAGGGCAAATTCCATACAATCTGGGGATTGCATCTCTTCTAAAAATCTAATCACTCTTAACTTGGAAGAGATTCCTTTTTGAGGAGAAAGTCTTTACCCGAAGGAGCTATAGAGCCAAACTGATTTATCCTAAGAAATAAAACTGATAATATCCAGAATATTTCTCAAAAGCTCCCCAATCTTACCTAATAAACCAATATTTATAGTACATTGTGACCAATACTACAGAGAAATGTTCAAGGGGCAATGGGAGGAGAGGGGAGTGAAAAAATGAAACTAGACTGCGTAGTTCAGAAAGGAGTCAGAGGTGATGTGACTTTTGAGTGTGGTCTTTATGAGCAGGTAAAATTTTCCTGGCATAAGGTATAGTATGCACAGAGGCACAGATATTTGAGTGAACTCTGTGTTCACAAAGAATGTATGGTGCCTACTTAGTAGAGAATCAGCTTATCTTGTCTGTTCACTCTGGGCCCCAGAATTTTCCCCATAATTTCCATGTGAGGTCTACCTCATCTAATTACCTACCTAAAACAATAACTAAAATGATTTTATTATATGCAGTTTATGAATGCAACAGATTAATTAAGAGTTCCTAAAAATACTGTGGAATGAGAACTATATGAAGTTTATTATATAATCCAACTATATATAGTACATATATGTATATAATACATATGTTGTACATATATACATATATAGCACATATAAAGCTGGAAGTAACTTTTAGTTTATTTTGCTAGAGAATTGGCAAAACCTTTACCTAGGTATGATCAAGGAAAATGCCTCTTTTCTGGTCTAATTTTTATACGCCTGGTTTTAAACACTGTGATTTTTGGCTATTCTGAAGGTTCCAGGGTGGTATACTCTGAAACAATTGCTTATTTGTATTGGTGTCTTTTATAGAGCTTGAGGTTGCATAAATCTGATTTTGCTAAGAACCGTTTTTACTGACTATATTTCCAGGGAGGTTTTACTAGCCTCCAACATAATTAACAAATATCTGCCTCAAGTTGCTTATTACCCAGGAAAAAGCTTCCCTTTATACATAGTTCTATATGTCTGTCCATTCAATTAGAGCACCCTAGTATTTCCATTCTTACGAACCAAGTCAGAGGAAAGGGAATTGACAGCCATTTTTGCTTTTTGGAAAGTCAGAAAACTACCAAACATAGTCCAATTTGAAAAAAAAAAAACTAATTTGCAAAATATGAACTCGGTAATTCTCTCTGTATCCTAAGGATATACAACTTCTAACTACAGCAGCCTGTGATTTAGTTAAATTAATTATTATTGGGGCACCTGGGTGGCTCAGTCATTAGGCGTCTGCCTTCGGCTCGGGTCATGATCCCAGGGTCTTGGGATCGAGCCCCGCATCGGGTTCCCTGCTCGGCGGGGGGCCTGCTTCTCCCTCTCCCACTCCCCCTGCTTGGGTTCCCTCTCTTGCCATCTCTCTCTGTCGAAAAAATAAATAAATTATTATTATTATTTACCATTTCATACCCATAGACACATAGATGATATCTTGTTATAGAGACACTATGGGTTTTAGAGAATTATCATACTATACCTGTAGTTTTAGAGGATTAGTCTGATGGTAGTATAAAGGAGGGTATGGAGAGAGTCTAGTCAAGTGAAAGATGAGGAGGGGAGAGAATATACTAAGATATAGACTACTAAGATATTCTAAGATAAGATAGTGAGGATGGGACATATTCAAGAGATATCCAGAACATGGACTGACCTGGACCTAGTTCCAGATTAGATTTGGAAGATGAGAGAGACAGAGGAGACATGGATTCTGGGGGAAATAACTCCAAGATTAAAAATAGGAAGTAATTTTCTATTATTTGAAAAAAGGTAATTCACCTACAGAGGCTGTTAATTGTTCAAGTTACAAAGTAAAGTACTTCAGCTTCACACTTTAAAATGGGGGGAAAAAATCTCAGTGATATGCATAACAAAGTACCACATTTCAGAAACATGATTCAGTGAATCAAAGGGCTCTGTATGAGCCCTACTGTATTTCTTTACTTAAGGAGAGCTGCAGGGAGGTTTATCTAGAGAGAAATGGACTCAGAGTCAGCTCAAAGGTAGGAAATAGTACAAGGAGACTACATCTCTGGCAGGACTGTAGTATGTACTGAAAGAGATTATACAGAACAATTGACTCTGCTTAGTGAAGAAACAAAAACAAAACCAAAACACAACTAATTCTTTCTCATGCTTTTTAAAACCAGGCTTTTTTCCCAAACCAGAAAAAGCTGTTTCTACTTCTCAGGAAAAAAAAAAAAAGCGTTGAGACAATATCATTTGTTCGTTGGATCTTTTAGTGAAGGATCCCTGGGAAGTTATGAATTAATATATCTTTCACCCTTACGGTATGATTTCACTTCATGACAACACTAGTGTATACTACTGTTTCCGTCCCCTATGCCTCTTTTTACTTTCTTTCCCTGCACCATTTTTTCTTCACAACAAATGTCCACAGGGACAAATTGGGTGAGGTGTATTAATAAATGTTTCATAGACAGGAAACAATAGGGTGAATTGTTCACAAAAGATCTCCTCATCATGAGGATTCCCTTAGAGACTGAATACTTATCCTGATAGAGTGATGAGATTTCCTTGGAAAAAATACTTCACATACTGTGAAATATGGGTGTGTGTGTGTGTGTGTGTGTGTGTGTGTGTGTGTGTGTGTGT
>NW_027397065.1:15138217-15157497 GCF_003265705.2 Callorhinus ursinus | reverse complement strand
GTGTGTGTGTGTGTGTGTGTGTGTGTGTGTGTGTGTGTGTGTGTTTGGGAAAGACATGTATTTGTTCTGGCTGAAAATCAGATGCAAGCCCTTATTATAGCTAACCATGGGAACATCTTTACACAGCTGACAAACAGAAGTCCATAATTCTTGTACTTTTCATTCCCAATTAAAAGAAACCATTAACATTATTTGTATTCTCTATCCTGGAATTAAATGCATGGACTATGCTTACAGGCAATGCGTGTATAAAACTACTTTATCTTTCTCTGATACTGGTTTTTAGAGACCTTGTATGGTCCATAATTTTGGGATGGTAGAAAATATTTGTATTGAAAATTGTCAGAGTCTGTATTAAGGGCTAATTACTTTTAATAAATTACGGAAGACATTCTGGTGGGTAAAGAACACTTTATAATATGAGGATTAAAACAATTATCTGGCTACTCCACAGCAAAGTAATCCTTTCTTCTGTCCATATCTGGCTAATTTGAATTTTTTTTCTCTTAAAGTCTCCAAATAGTTTCTTCACTCTTCTACTGCATTTTATCTGTGTGAATATACCACCTTAATGATCCTAGTGTAAGTAGATAAAAAGAGTCCTCCTTGCATTATTAAACCATCCTTTTAGGAAATATAAACAGTTTAATGTGTAATTTGTTAAAAAGTGAGATATATCAAATAATGTTGTATAACTTCTACATACACTTTTCTCAATTAGGGTAAAAGAACTATTCATTCTGTAAGTAGAACCTAGCCTTTCTGTCATCAAATCTGCCACAAATATCCTCACTGCACCACTGACCTCCATCCCTACAAGGAAAGCTGGAAAGTGATTTTAGAAAGCGACAGTGGCTCTTCCCTTCCCTTTTCCCTTTCCCTTTCTGTTTTCCTCTTTTTTCTCTTAAGCAAGTGGTCTAAAAGCCCTTTAGGAGCAGAGCAAGGTAGGGGTCTAGCTGGGGGGCAGGGAGAGGTGCTGGGAGGAAACAAGGTGGGGGAGGGTGTCAGTGGCTGGGAGCAAGCAAAGCTTGGGAGTCTGAGGACTTCTGTAGAGTGTAGGGGGTCGGAGCCTGAGTATGGCAAGGAATGCACGTATGCTCGGGGTCAGCTTCACATGGAGCTTGGGGCTGACCACAAGTAGGAGGACATCTGTACGGGAAGGCAACCCAGAGCAGGTCGTGAAACCCAAAAGGGTGAGTGAGCTCCCATGCAAGGGAGGAGGAGGTGGTGGTGATGAGCAACTGGGTAATTATGGGGGAACTGATCAAACAAATAGTATGTTAAGGATAACACAAACCAAGTTTCTCGCTGTTAGAGAAGAGAGTTACAAATACGCAAAGGGAGGAAACTAGAGCCAACCCTAGACAGTAGATTGGAATTGGTGTAAAAAACCGTTTAATACATGGGTTTCAGCACGTAGACAGATAATAGAAATAAACATCACTGTAAATGAATGTGCGCGCGCGCGGGCGCACACACACACACACACACACACACACACACACACGTCTTCCTGAGATTCGTCCACAAAGTGGATTCGGGAGCAGCAACTCTCCAATGGACAGTGGCACATCTGATGTACAGACCTTGATTTCTAAATACAATTTATTTAAAGGAATGACATTAAAGGAAGGAATGGCTAATTTCGGGGCTTGGATGGGGAGATTACAAGATGATGCTGGAACATCGTGTGCATAAACTAAGGGAGTGCTCAAAGAATGACAGGGACATCTCAGAAGGATGTCGGATCCAACTGAAAGAGGTTGCACTAACTAAATTTGGGATAAACTGAACATCTATATAGGTAATAGTAATAATGGGTGTAAGCCATTTAGTAAAATTGGAATGCATGAGTCTATTCTGATATAAATAAATGAATACATTGACAGTATGATGAGAAATGAAATTCTTACGTAGTTTAAAAGAAGTTTCTCACAAAATTAATTACTAATTGCAAACAGAAAAGAAGTTACAGCCTCATTTCTATGGTATTCCTGCCAAAGATGCATAATCTAACTTAATCACGAGGAGAAAACTTCAAAATTTTCCAACTAAGGGACTTTTGGTAAAATAACTGGCTTGTATCTTCAAAACTGTCAAGATCGTGAGACCAAGGAATGGTCCCAGACTGAAGGACATTGAAATGACATAAATAAATGTGATGTGTGTTTCTTTTAATATAATAGATACTGAGACAATGGGAAAAACATGAATAGGATGTGAGGATGAGATGGCAGTAATACATCAGTGTAATCTCCTGAGCCTGCTGGTTGTATTGTGATTATCTAGTGGAAGAACGTCCTTCCTTGTGGGCACCACCCCCTGAAGTATCGGAGAGTGAATGGACACCACATCAACATCTTACTCTTCAGTGGTTCTGGAAAAAAAGTTCTTAGTAATTATTTGAAGCTTTTATGTAAGCCTGAGAATATTTCAAGATAAACATCCTAAAAAAAGCAACTCAAATCACAATATTGTTCAAGGTTCATTACTGGCTTTGCCCAACTATTTTAGGAGAAAATACATCAGTATTCTGAAGTTCACTTTTCTTTCACCCTTGAGCTTTGACTCAGCTTTTCAAATGTCATTTTATCATGGTAAACAATGTCATTAAGAGGTTTTCTCCTCATACCTTATTAGCAGTTAATATTGTCCAAATCAAATTATTGCCACCTAGCTAAAATAGTTCAAAAAGGCTTGCAAAGATATCTTACTTTCAGGTTTTTGCCGATTAAGTTACGAAGGACAGCTTTCTCTCAGGCCCTATGCTTCGTGAAATTTTAAGAAGTCCTTCTGTGTCAAGCTTCAGCTAATTTTTAAGGCACTTTTTATATCTCAGAATCTTGAACTGCAGCTAATTAATGCCAGTCATCTATTTGGTGCTGAACCTGAGCAAGAACTTGTGGACATCTGTGCACTTGACCTGTTTGTTTCTCCCTGATATTTGAAAATCTTCCATGAGTGAATGTTCCAAAGAAGAAGAACACTGAAAACTACAAAGACAAATTTACTTAAATCACCGTAGTTCCCTAGAAAGATGGTAGCTTGAAGTCATTTTGGTAAGTTTTTCTCATTAAAACTCCTGAACCAAGATCTGTCAGAGTATGAAATGGCTCACATTTTTTAGAACCCACTATGGAAAATGCTGCTTCATCACATGTAGATAAACTTAGTTTATTTGTGTGGGTGAATTGTTTTCAGAATTTTGGTCCCCATGGTACAAAATTCTTATTACTAAAATTAACAAACACTTCCAAAAATATTTGCTGGAGTAGGCATACCTATATGTTCCAATTTGTGATGATACATATGTGGAACAAGTCCTACTGATTTGCAGAATAATTAACAACATATATGTATATCTGCCTTACCCGAAAATATTTAGATTCTTAATTTTACATTGTAAGATGTTAAACCATATCCTTATTTATTACATCATGTTTACTGAATACTGATTGTGTACAAGAACTGTCTTGTCTGACCAGATGGTATATGTATTTTTATGCTTATTGGGGGTATTTTATCCAGTTTATAGGCAAAAAAAATGCATGTTCATTTTACTTGTTTATTAAAAAATGAATTAAAATATAAATCAGTTGGATGAAATAACTAAATCTGTGAAATATTCATTCTCATAGGCAAAGATCAGTGATAATCAATGATTAAGTTAAAAAATTATGAAGTGATAGTTGGGCATTAACCGTGTCTGTTTTTCTTATTATATCCTAAAAGCCAGAGGAGTTAGGGGCTTTGGAAAGCAGTGGGTTCTTATTTATCCTCTTTGTGTTTTAGTGTTGAGGAAGAGAAGAAAATATTGATCCAGAAGAAGATGGTTGCTTTATTTGACTAGAATGGGAATTTATATTGGTATATATTTTGTTATATCCTTCCCCACTTTCTTCCATGTTTTGATAAGAAAATTTATGTTTCTTTTCTTCTAATCCCTTTCTCACATTCTTATCCATCACTGGTTTTGAAATACCAACCATAGGTGCATTAGCACAGGATTGTTGGAGATTTTGAGACTGTTGATTAGTAGAGTTTACTCTCCCCACATCAGGGAAGACAAAGGGTCCAGAAACATAGATAAGGGAAAGAAAGACTGGGCTACTGTGGAAACAGTATGTATAATTTCTATGTCTCTACTGGAGTTTGGTAGTCCAATAGCAAATGAAAAATCTGTCCTTATATCAAAGCTGGGTTGTGACAGTTGCCAAAGTTTTCAACGTAACTCAAATTGCTGTTAACATTCTCATAGCTGAAGTGAAGATTCATAAACTCTTGCATTTACTCAACACTTCCGGTATACATTGTGATCATGCTATGAAAAATGACCCAAATAAAGGGGGAAAGACAGAGGTAGCTGTAGCCCAGAAGAAATAAGCAGAGACAATAGCTTTTTAAGGATGGGCTGTGAAGGCATGGTATTGAGTGTAGGGAGTGTTTCCTTGGGCATACAGGTAGCTAGGACCTCTGGACAGGTAGGTGGGACCAGGTTCACTGTAAGGGGACAGGGGTTACAAACAGGAGAGGGGGAACGCGGCAGTGAGGATAAGCGTTGTCCTCTTTGTATTTTGATGGAAGAGTGCAAGAGTTTTTGAAGAAGTTTGGACTCTACTTGAACATGTAAAAATGTCCAAAGAGCTTCTGTTCAAAAACTGTCCTACAGTTCCCTCTGACACTTGAATATGCTGCAACTTCTTTACCATGGCTTTTGAGACTCTGAATCGGGCCCCCAACTATTTCTTTAATTTCCTCTTGTGTCTGTCTCTTCCTCCCTACACTTGAGAAACATTAGGCACTGTATACTCCCCTAAGGACGCCAAGCTCTTTCCTGCTGCAGGCTATTTGCACATGCCATGTCTCCAGCCTAAAAGCTCTTCCACCCTTTCTTCACATGGCTGTCTTCTTAGCATCTTTATACTTCTGTTATAGCACAGGCTCTGGGAGGCCCATCCTAGTCATGCTGAACGAAGCAGAGCCTTCCCCGCCCTCCACAGCTTCCTTTCTATTGTAGCTTCTGTAGCTTTATTCCATGATACCTTTATAACTTGTAATGATTTTATTTTTCCTTTTTTAAAAAAGATTTATTTATTTATTTTAGAAAGAGAGAGTGTGTGAGAGTAGGTTGGGGGAGAGAATCTCCAAGCAGACTCCCAGCTGAGGGCCAAGCCTGACCAGGGGCTCGATCTCAGGACCCCTGTGATCATGACCTGAGCCTAAACCAAGAGTCCAACTCTTAACTGACTGAGCCACCCCGGTGCCCCTATTTTTTCTGTTTACTATTTGTTTCTTGTTCAGTGGAACATAAGGTTGGGAAGCCAGGGTCCTTCTTGTTCACCAGGCAGTGTTTGTCATGTAGACCTCAATTAATCAACAGGTAAGAAGTAAATGAATGCAAGGAGCCAAACGACTCTGTGAGCTGGGTTGCCGCTCTGTAATTGAAGCACCGTGCACTATCACGCTGGTAAGCTTTTTGGCATAAAGTGAATCTCATATACATAAAACCCTAGATGATCATAATCAAATGCATCTACTATTATTTTATAGTAGATAGAACTTTACAAGTCACATTTTGACAAGTTTCAGATAACTCATCAATGTTTTGACCTGAGCGAGTTTATCCATATGAAGCCTTTGTTAGACTGTGGTTTAAAAAACAAAACAAAACAAAAAAAAAACCAAAGATCTGTTCATCGGCCTGAGGTCTTTCTATTTTAGTGGGAAGAAGTGAATTCGAGATTAGGAGAATATGGTAGCAAATATCAGTGAGAGAAAGATGTGTTCAGAGGGGCAGAAGTAGGCATGTTCCCTGCAGGAGATTTGGGGCACCTGAAATCCACAGGATGGCAGGGTGATCATTGTCAAGTATCATTTATCCTCAACATGTCCATATTTCCACAGTGAAATCTAACCACTCTAAACAACGGATTACTTATGCCATGATAGCTTTTTGCTCTTCCTGTGCATTGTCACTGAAAATGTTTCAGGTTACTTTTTTCCCTTACTAATATATGGCATCCTTTATTAGATTCTCTCATTTAACGTTAGCTCCCGTAAAGGATTCTGCTGTTAACTTTGCCTTGCCTTTGAACTGCATCTGAAATAAAGCTCTCTGAAATAGCTTGATACTCTAGCTGGTTGGATTCTGAAGGAAAAATAGAAAATGTCTCTGTGTTGGGAGGAAATGATTTTTTAGAAATTTTATGGTTAGTATAAAGAGAGCCAGATATTCAAAATTTATATTTTTGCTTCCAGACTTGGACTTGATAGTTCATCACTAAAATGAATAATCTGTTATAATTGAGTCACTCTATAATTGAGTCACTCTATAGAAGAATTCTATTTCATCGGCATATAACCACCATTCTGTTTTCTATGTTCTTCTACTAACAATATTTTAAGTGCCATACAATTTGTGACTAATTATTTAAATAAAATGTGACCTCTTAAAACAATCAATGCTGACATCATGTAAGACTTATTTATTTATGCCAATAGAAACTAAACAGTAGGAGATATATAGATGGGTGGAAGGAGAGTTGTTGATAGGTTTAAGTAGCTTTTCTGAGGTTGTCATGATTTCTGCTTTAACTTTTATCCAAATAAGAGACGCTTCTGGCAAGGTTCAATGGTTGTGTCAGAGACTTCTTTCATGCATGTCTTTAATATTTTCCTTATACTTAAATTTCCTTATACTTAAATACCAAACATGTATATATATGAATGAACATACATCCCTACATGGTGGTTTTCAAAATTTAGTATGGTGCAGTAGTACTTTGTAAAATTGCAGATGTCCAATCCCAAATTGCAGAGTCAGATGGAGTAGCCGGAGGGTCAAGCTTCTAAAAATAAGCATTCTGGGTGATTCTGAGGCCAGTGACTCATACTTCATTTTGAGAAATCCTGCTGTAGGTGTTATTTTTGGAAGCAAGGAAAGGGATCCTAACATTTTGATGAAACAATATAGGGTCCCTGGGAATTGGACCAAGGAAGTTAGAAAAGTGGCTTTCAGAGAACTCTGTGCTCCCAAGTGTGACTTTGTTTCAGACACTCTCCCTCTCCAGAAATTGTCTCCAGGCTTGAAGGAAGCCTGCAGCTTTCTATATATTGTCAAGGCCTTAGCTGTCAATTGGCTTTTGGAGAGCTCATTGAAGAGCCTGACTTAGAGGCTCCAAAAAGATTACAATATCCTCTCATATTTAATATAAAAGAGTTCAGTTTTCCAGATGTCATGAAAAACTATATACATGCTGAAATTAAAATAGCTTCTTAAAGATCTCTGATTGCAAGAATTAGAATTGTGAGTAGCTTCATCAGGGCAGAAATGTTTGCTTTCTTTGTTTCTGTCTCTGCGTCCAGTGCCCCATTGTTGGCGGGAGCCCTGAGCGTCTGCTGACTCTGCCTAGAGACTTATTTAGCCCTCTCCTGATTGGCCATCCCATTTGTTCTGAAGCTCTACCTCTCATTCAACAAGAATAAATGTTGTAGTGTAGGCATTAGAGTCACAGAAGGCAACAGAGCAGAGGAAAGTCAGAGTGTATGACCTAGAGAGGTGCTGCTCAGTTCAGCTGGGGTGAAGTTTGGGATGGTTGCTGCATGAAGCCAGTCTGGGGACTCAGGCTCCCTATTTACCACTTCTATCTGAGAGTAAAACAATGAAAGTGAAGAATAGGAGTGTCTATTATCTCTATTTCTTTTGTCTTTTCCTTTGAGAAATTTAAATTTAATTTTTTAATATTAGAAAGAAATTTAATTTTTCAATATTAGAAGCAATATTAGAAAGCAATTTTCAATATTCAGGGGGCACCTGGCTGGCTCAGTCGGTAGAGCATGGGATTCTTGATCTGGGGGTTGTGAGTTCGAGCCTCATGTTGTGGAGATGGCTTAAAAATAAAATATTAAAAAAAAAAAGAAAGCAATTGGGAAGGGAAAAGTGAACACTGGAAGAATAAAAGGGCCCCACAAAAGAAATGTTTTACTGAACTGTTTCAAGTGAATCTGACAGCCTTCTGGAAAAAAGAGAAACCATAACCCAGTTCTCTTTTTGGATTCTGTTCACCATTTGTCTTATGTTTAAATTTTAATAGTTATATATATATATTTTGCCTTTTACTGCAAAGGTATATATTCACTATTCCTGTAGGATTTTTGAAGGTAAGCAAAGTGTTAAATGAGGTGTTGAAACTGTAAAAGAACACAGGCTTTTCAGTTCTTGTTTAAAACCTACCCCACTGAAGCACAGACTCTTCTTTTCCACATTCAGTACAACATAAAGGACAGGAACGAACTATTTCATTTGTCTGGCAATACTGGCTAGGAAGTTAGAGTTTTAAAGAAAAGGAAGTAATAGACTTTCAGCTGAATTTTTACTGCTATAGGATGGCCCAATAGAGGGTTTCCTCTTTCTTTTAAGCACAAAGACAAGATTTAATTGCATTATAAACCATTTCATCAACATATCCTTGAAATAACAAGCACCCACCTGCTTTGTTCTCTTCTTACCATAATATGTCAGAGAGTCAGCTAAAATTAAAAGGAAAAAAAAAGGGTTTTGAGATGAAGAGGCAACCAGCAAGTTAATATTCCTAGAGACATAGAAAGAAACAACCATAAATCAGATCAGGGCTTTCTCTCTTTTGTCCTTTTCTCATAGGGAGGAACTTGTTACAAAAATGAGATTGGTTCTTTTGTGGGATCTTCAACAGGCTTTAAAAGGATAAACGGAGCACTGGGTACTATTGCCGCCCTACCTCAGTCTAAATCCAGTGCATCAGAGAGAAAATGGAAGAAAATCTAGATGGACAGGAGTTTGGAGTTGGACCTAACTTAGAAGGGAGAAATTGAGGCCTGCGTCTCTTTCTCATTCACCTCAAGAGCAATCTGGGACAAATGTACCATGTCCATTCCCTTCCTTCCTGAGCCCCCAAAAGGAAGTCTCTTCGGAGGAATGTGTTCATTTATGTTGTTACCACAGCAGAAATAGATCTAGTTCTTCCTACAGGCTTTTAACCCCTAATATAAAATATGCTCCAAGAGTAGTATCTTCTTCTTTTTAATGTTCAAAGTCTCATCTCTGTTCTTTGTGGATCTTAATTGTTTAGCTGCAAAAATACAGTGGTTAAACCTCAGGTTGTTCAGCAAGAAAGTTCAGTTGTCAGAGCTCCTTCCTGATCATGCCACCTGGCATTTGTGCACTCAAGCTCTGTTAATGACATCCTGAATTGTTGCACCCTTGGCTCCAGGCTTGGCCACGTAGTGTGTAACATTGCTAAGATGCACACGATTCCTTCAGGGGCAGGCTTTGACCCAATCACAATGAAAGGACTTAATGAGATTCTTCCTAGGACTGCTGGGCTACAGACAGTAGTGATTTCCTGCTGGTCTTGGGTAAGTCTGGCTATGAGGCCAGATCTGCTGGAGACCTTCTGACAACAGGAGGGGATATTTGAGAATGGAGCCAATGCAGAGGCACCTGGGAAAGGATAAATAGAGGGAAACTGTATGCTGGTGACATGGTGTGAGTTATTTATTACGTTCCTTCTGGAGTTAGCCCCTGTCCAGCTCTTGGACATTTTAGTTATGGAAACCCATAAAGACCCTTTTTCTTTAAACTGGTTGTGTCTGGGTTTTCTGTCATTTGCCAAAGTATGAAGCCTAAGAGATACAGGTGAATTCTAATCCCAGCTCCATCACTTTCTACTCGGTCACTTTGGACAAGTAACTTATCTTCTATCAGTATTACTTCTATTACGAGAAAAAAGAGCACACTAAAATTCCCCACTTGATAGGTTTTTTTTTTTTGAAGTTTAAGTGAAGTTGTGCTTGTCAAGTGCCTGCCTATAGTAAATGCTCAATAAATATTAACTATTGTTACATGCAAAAATTAAATTGTACCACAACCCTAATTTCCAGGACAAAAAAAAATATCTCCAAAGAACTTTAAAATTCGAGTGTCCTTCTTTTGCTAATATTACACAGTTTCTTATAGTGCTGAAGGGTCATTCTATTTCAAATTTCATTCTTTCTTTCTCCTTATATTTCATGGAAAGAGTTAAATTCCTTAAGCCCAATAATTGCTACTTCCTAACTTCTCAGCTCATCCCAATATGTGATAGTGACTTAATTGAAGTTTGTGGTAACAGAGAAATGTGTTAATAGAGAAGATCTTGAGAGACATGAGATTTTTCAAGATGATAGTCTTAGAGGTTGACCAGTAAGGAAATGATGATAGCAAATATCGAAGTTCACTGATCATGGTACGTCCAGAAAAGGTGAATTTCAACCTTGGTTGTTCTCAGATGACCTCAACTAATAAAGGCGAATCAAGTGATAGAGGTGTTCTCTACTCAGAGTTCTCTCTTCCACCATCTTTTTTTCGACGCATCTTTCTCAGCTCTTACTTTTATGCAGATGATTCCCAGGTGTATCTCTCTAAGCTTTACCAAGTTCCCAGGCCCAGTCTGTCACATCTCCAAGTCTCCTCCAAATCCCTGCTGGCTCTCACCCACCTTTCTGTACAGGAAGCCAAGTGGCTCAGACTCTTGGACAATAATATAATCTTCACTTATACTTTTACACAATTGTCAATCCTGTAGATCCTATCCCTTGCATCCATTGCTTTCTTTCAATTCTCTATGTCAGTTTTCTGGATTAGGTCCTTACTGCTTTTTTTTTTTTTAATTTTATTTATTTACGTGACAGAGAGAGAGAGCACAAGTCAGGGGAGGGGCAGAGGAGGAGGGAGAAGCAGACTCCCCACCAAACAGGAGCCCATTTCAGGGCTGGATCCCAGGACTCTGGGATCATGACCTGAGCCAAAGGCAGACACTTAACCAACTGAGCCACCCAGGCACCCTGGTCCTCATTGCTTCTTGCCCTAGATTTCTAACTAGCTTCCTTGTATCCTTACACTAATTTATTGTCTTCTCTCCTTCCTTTTTTCTCTTTTTCCTTTATTTTTCTCTTTTCATGTTATTACTTTCACAGTTGTGTCTCCTAGAGAACAATATCCATCCCATTATCTCCCTTCCTAGGATCCACATTACCTTTGGAAGTAGCCCCCAAATTTTGGATCACATGGACCAAGTAAAACAAAAATATACTTGGGATCCCAAAACAGTGTTGCCAATTTTTATCTTGCCAAGTAAGAGCATTAGAACCTCCTACCAAGCTGCCATCTAGTCTTACCATCATTTCGAAACAGCAATTGTATTTGATTCCAAATATAGGAAAGATACAATCCCATGTTAAAGGAAAGACCTTTGGTATGAGCGCACTTTGTTTCATTAAAAAAAACCTTACAAATTGTCTTTATTTTTCTCATTTCTCCCCAGTCTGGTGGAAACTTAGATTTAAACCATCACTGGTCCATGGCCAGCTTTTAGAAATTACTGGCCTACAGAATAAAGTAAGAATTCTGAGCATAGTATTTGCAAAGCAATCCTATAGGACGCTTTGGTTTGTGCAGGCAAAACATGGTCTTTATTGTTTCACAACTGCATTTTGAAAATTCCCTCTTCTATGCCTTGCCCATTCTCTTTTGTCTAAATTACAAGCTTCTTAATTATTGCCCATTCCCCTCAATTCTCGAGGCATCCTTACTGAGAACTGGCTCACATGCTATCTTTCTCCCATAGTGTTAATTCTCCCATTCATAATTAATCTCTCCTTTTGTTCTGTGCTCCATTATACCTGGAACTTTTTTACCTTTCATATTCCACTTGCTATGTGTTATAGTGTTATTAGTTATGCACAGTTTTTTTCTATGGGCAGGAACTATGTCTTATATCCATTAATATGCTGCAGAGTAAGTATCTGTGGAATTTGGGTAGAATCTGGGAATCTTATTTTTGTAGGAAATGTAGTTTTTAGGAGATAGAAAAATAATATTGTTCATAGTGTCTCATTTAGTATCAGTGGTCTAATGATGGAAAATATTCCTTGGCCAAAGGAGCAAAATACTCAAGAAGCCAGCCATCTGATCCCAAAGAGCCAATAGAAAGGGGTGGGAAGAAGGAAAATGACCCTTCCAAAGGAAGGGCAAGTTTAGAATCCTGTGGTTATTTCTATCTGGTTGGCACTGGATAATGTGAGCTGATGGTTGGTGAGAAAGTCCTAACGGGGAGGCAGGTGGCCAGGTTTACCTAAACTAACTTGTAGACAAATATCCCTATGTAGTCCTGCTCATTGATTAGGAGAAATGCCAAGGTAAGTGTAGAAGGCTGACAGGAAGACAAACAAAAGTCAAGCCATGTGCAATGGAATTAAAACAGAACAAAGTACAACACCTTTTTCTGGCAATTCATTTGATCCCAACATATTTATTCCAAAGAGAAATGTGCTTTGTCTGTCTGATTGGGAAAGAATTAGCAGCTTAGAAGTGTGTGAATGATTTTCCTCCTCTAAATATGGTATTTCTTGACTCTGCTCTGGTTCATAAGGAACACTGAAGTGGGACACAGAGGTAGGGAGAAAGAAAAAAAATGTGTGAATCCAAAAGGAAATGCAATCAGAGTTAAGCCCATTTTCCCACTGATACACACACACAAGGCTAGCTTTTCCAATTGTCATTGCATTGGAAGTCTGGTGGACTAATAAGAAGGTCTGTCTATCCACCCATCTATCAACTACCTTTCATCTGTCTATTTAATTACATGCTTGGTAAATGACTTGTGCTTTCAGTCAACTTGTTATCCCTCACACTGAAATTCTAGGAGATCGGGAAGCTGCCACTATATTCATCTGGACAAAATGTTTCTTGTGGAATACTCTAATTTGGCACCTGCTAATAGATATTGTGGCTGCCTGGAAGGTCCTAAATTTGTTGCAGAGATGCCTAGAGATGTCTCTGCCTGACCAGCATGCTACTGTATAAAGTGGAAAGAATAGATTTGAGAAAATCCATAGCATTTATCTTGATTCACCATTGTGGGAGCAGAAGGCTGTGTAACAGTAATGTTTACAGGCTATGGTTTCAAATACTGTGGCATGCTTCATTGTGCTGGTGAAAAATATTGACCATGAACATCGTAATGAGTTGAGTAGGATCTGAACCATGTCAGACAATTGAAATTCTAACAGAGTGCATGTTTTTACAGAGGCTGCAGAGCTTTGTTTCTAGATATCTTCCTTTTTATTGAATCAACAACTGTATACAACATACATACTTAGTCTTATTTTTCCATATAAATCACTCAATGACTAGGCTTAATTAAAAACGAAATACAAACTATGTTTTTAGAAAATGCCACGACTGATCATTTCTTACTTTGTTATTTGGAATTTGTATGCTAATCTCTAGGTGCATAAATATACATGTGTCTGGATTATAGCATGTGACTAGATTAACGCATTTTTTCTCTAATAATAAGTGAAAGCAGAGCATAGCCCAGGAAGAAAATTATCTACTAACACTATCGGCTGATGAAATCATCTAGAGTCTGATCTGAGCCGTCTTCCCAATGACTCAGGCAAGGTGTCATTGTTTTGCTTGAATTTTTGCTTTAGTTCTCTGATACAGTCCCATCTCAGGGGTAACCTCTCATCATCCCGTTAGCTAAGACAATGTGAACAATGAAGAATTTCACTTCTTCAATCTATTTGTCCAGATGAGGTCTGCAATACACGTGATATTGCAGGGTTTTTTAAAGGGTGAAATTTGGGAGTTGAGAAGTTCCTATTTGTTAGCATTTTAATGAACTTGGAATAGTTTTCTTTTGGAAAGACACTAAGTTACTGTTACTAAGGGCTGAATGTTTGTGTGTCTCCCCCACCCAACAAAGTCATATGTTGAAGCTCTAAACTCCAATGTGACTGTGTTTGGAGAGGGGACCTCTAAGGAAGTAATTTAGTTAAATGAGATCATAGCGGGGGGTGGGGTCCTGATCTGATAGGTTTAGATAAAATCAGTGTCTTTATACGAAGAGACACTAGAACCCTCTCTCTTTCCCTCTGTGTGCGTGCGTGTGTGTGTGTGTGTGTGTGTGTGTGAATGCAGAACGAAGAGGTCATGTGAGCACACAGCAAGATGGCAACAACCTATAGGCCAAGAGAAAAGGCCAAGAAGAAAACCTACCTTGCTGGCACTTTGATTTTGGATTTCACAGCCTCCAGAGCTGTGAAAAATAAATTTCTGTTGTTTAAGCTTCTCAGTCTATGATATTCTGTTATGGTGCCCCAGGCAGACTAATACACCTGTAAACTTGCATGAAATGTGAGAAAATATGAAATTTAGGGACAAGGGTGGCTATGGCACATTTTCAGTGTGGTAATTAAGATCTCAGAAACTAGAGTCAGTCAGAACAGCTTACCCATTTTCCTTGTTTTGTCACCTCACCACACTTTAGTTTCTTCATTTGCATAATTGGAACAGTAATGGATTCTACATAATGAGATTGGTCATATGCATAATAGAGTCACAGCAAGCTTTAAGAGCTCAGTTAATATTAGCTATTATTACTATTATTATGACATGAAAATAGACAAAACATGTCAATTTCATGTACTGAAAATGAACAAATGTGTTTATTATCTTTTACAAACTAAAATTACAAAGGCTATACTCATAAAAGATTTGGTACAGTTCTGATTTAATAGTGCAAAAATGAAACTTAATTTTTCTTTTTCTTTTGGGATTGTATTGGTGGTAGAAATCCTTTATTTTTCTGAAAATTTTAAATAGCATACTAAAATAATTTTTTTTCAGTATAGGTCCTATAGTGTGTTAAAAACTTAACATATTCCTTATTCTGAAGAATAATTACCTGTTTTGATAGGAGGATATTCAGAAACTCATTGAATAACTTCTCAAAAGTGACACTGAATTCACACAGTAAGTTTGTGAACCTTGAGTCATGTGGAGAACACTTGCATTCTAGTCAAAGGTGTTGGAACATTGATGTTGCGTTAAAGAAAAATGGGCAGAACTGGGGAGGAAGGGTCACTCCAGCCAGTCTAGCCCCACTGGAAAAAATAAATCTGCAGAGGTTCAGAATGTGGTACATAAACTATATGGAGACCAATCTAGACTTTTGAAGGAATGCAGCTAACAAACCTTCTGGGAATCTGTATTCCTGGAAATTCAGTTTCTTACTTCACAACTTGGCAAAATCCTATTTATTGTTAATAGAATTACGTGCAAAAGCCAGTAAAAGAGAAAAAAAAAACCCAGAAAGCCCATCTTTTCCAGACTTGTGGAAGATTTGTGGTTGATGGTTAATCTAACACCACAAGAAACAGTTTTTGATATGGGTCAGTGGCAGCAGTCCCGCCTTGGAGTTGTGGAGTGTTTCCACAAAATTTTGTTAGAGAATGCCCTTTCCTGAGAAACAAATTAATTAAGGGAAGACCAGACAAATAACTGCTATCCTTGAGAACGGGCAATACTGCAGTAAATGGAGTTCCTTAAGTGAGGGTCTGGGCACAGCATGAAGACTAATGAATTACTTAGTCTCTTTCACTCTGGAGACGTGTATTTTGATTAGCATCCAGGGCTGTTTGCAAAGGGACTCACAGTTTATGGCTTCCATCCCTTTCTGAGCTTTGTAAGAGGTAAGACACATTGGTCAGTATTTCTCACAAACCCAGTCTATCTCCTCCAATTATCTCAACTACAGTTGACACCAAGCAATTTAGAGGAGAAACTAATTTAACCTTCAAGCATTCCAAGGTGCTTTTTAAAGGGCTTAATGTAGATCTCGATATCACAATGATTGACAAAGTATTATCAGTGTCACCATAGGAACCAGAAGTGTTTTGCATAGTCCTAAAAGGATCTGACACATTTTTCAAAGGACAGACCCCACTGTTACCACCTGCTGCTAAGAGGTTTCAGTTCTTCGGTGTCTCTTATCTCTAGCAGTCCTTGATCTTCATATTTTAAGGTTTGTTTCACTGGTGAGAGGAAGAAAAGCCCTTTTCTATTCAATAGTTTTATTGTTTCTCCCAGCCTTACAAATGACAGTTGAGGTGACTGCCTATCCCATTTGGTTGCTGGTATGGCTCTAGTTCATGACCCCTTTAATTCTAGCAGGCTAGCTAGAATGCTGCCAGCGAGCCCGGGACACTTAGCATAGATCTGGCACTGCAGGGCAGATTCGCACTGAAAGCCAGAGTCCCATTGTCAACACGAATGGTCCCTTTATGCTGAACTCTGGGCAGCTGGGACTTGTACAACAGTTGGCACCTTTTCCTGCAACCTTGAGAGTAGCATCTTGAGGGTAGAAAGCAAAGGGCCTCTAATTCCTGGAGGCCGTGATGTAGGATTCCAAAATGTATGTTTCTTCTCCCCTATATGCCCCACCACCAAATGTGCAGGATCAGCTATGCTCTCCCGTGAATTCAAAGAATCTTGTTACAAAAGGCAAATATTTTTCTTAGGGTGAGTAAATAAACATAACAAATCTGAGCAAATATCAGTTCATAATTCCTTTGGTGCTAAATTCCATGTGCTCTAAAGCTCTTTCTTGAGTTCCGGTAGAGAGGTTTACATTTTTGTCTGGGCAACTTTTTTTTTTTTTTTTTTTACGTGAATTAAGGCAATAAAATTAACCAGACTGAGGTTGGATGAGGCTAATTAATTAGTCTACAGCCATTCTACAGCCTGATTTAGGCTGTTTTGACTAACGCTGCTAATGTGCCTCATTTGGTGACCAGTGTGGGCAAACATCCCCCTGATGTGAACAGTGACTCTGAAGTCAGAATTATTCAGACTCTGTTGTTCAGTGACACCAGTCTCTCCCTTTTGCCTTCCCCAATCTTTGTTTTGAAAACATCCAACCCTGAAGAAGTGTTGAAAGAGTAGCACAATGAACACTCACATACCCTTCATTTAAATTCACAAATGGTTAAACTTTATAACATTTTTGTGCTCTTTATTTGTTATCATCTATTTATCGAAATATATCTATCATCTATCTATCCATCTAAATACATATCTCTTCCAATTTCCTTTTTTTCTTTGAGCCATTTGAAAATAAAGTATAACATCATGTTACTCCTCCTCTAAATATCTCAGTATTTATCACCTAAGGATAAAGACATTTTCCCACATTATCACAATGCCATTTTCACTTCCAAGAATTTAAAAAGTGGTATAATATACAATAACATCTAATATAGAGTACAGATTAAAGATTTTTTAATTGTCCTTTAAATGTCCTTTATAGCTTTTTAAAAAACCCAATCAAGGTTCATGTATTACATTTAGTTGTGATATATTTTCAGCCTTCCTTCATTTGGAACCACTTAAAAAAAGAAGATTTTATTTATTTATTTAGAGAGAGAACAGGGGGAGGAGGTGCAGAGGGAGAGGGAGAGAGAGAATCTCAAGCAGACTCCCCACTGAGCATGGAGCCTGATGTAGGGCTTGATCCCAGGATCTTGAGATCATGAGGTGAGCCTAAATCAAGAGTCGGATGCTCAACTAACTGAGCCACCCAGGCACCCCTGGAGCTACTTTTTGTCTTTTATGACAGAAACATGTTGAAGAGTATAGTCCAGTTGTCTTTGAATAGCTTACAGTTCAGATTTTACTGATTATTTCCTCATGATTAGATTCTGGAAATTTTGACAATACTACATAGGTGGCATTGTATAGTTGCCATTTCATCATCTCTGGAGGCACATGATAAAAAACTTAATCACTTGGTTAAAGTAGTTTATGAAAGTTCTCTCTTTCACAAAGGTACCATTTCTCCTTTATAAATTAACTAACCTATGAGGTAATTCTTTGTCATCATATAAATAATATGAATATTCTGTTTTCCAGCAAACTTTCACCAAATGATTTTAGCATCAGTGGCTCCTTCCAGAATGGGCCCCCAGATAATGATAAGGATGGAAATATATATATATTTTTAATGAAAAACTCATTTTTCTATTTACCTGGGGAGATGAATAAATGAAGACTGAAAAGAAGAGAATACACTCCCTTACCTGCTTGCACTTATGACTTCTCCAGAATCACCTTCCATCCATTTCTCACTAGGCACCAAGTCTGTAAAAATTACATAGATTAACCAGATAAAGGGGCAATTTCATGAATATAAATTTATTTTATAATTTCAAATTTATAGCATTTATTTTTTATTAATCTAATTTGTGAGATCCATGAGACTGTTTTAATGGTCATAATAATTTGATATTGGGGTCTCTGGATGCTATTTTCAGTCATGTCAGTTTCAATACCCACCTTATAGTTGAATTTTGTTTGGTTGTCCAGTAAGAAAAAAATACTAATTTTGTAAAAGATAGCAGTTTATTGCAAAGTCTCAAGATGTTATTAATTAACCACTTTGGAAGCCTGAAAGGGATGTAAATGACAATTTTTATTTTGAGTTGCATGGAATAACAATATTTAAAAAATAGTTTGCATTCCTTATCAATAAATATGTTAGATTAGAAGTAATCTAAACCTAAAATGATGGTTAGAGCTAATTACGATTTAATGTTTTCAATATGTTATGAATTTGCTTGTTGTGGGAAAAGTAAGCAGGTATACCTAAGTCTTGTCTGGCATATAATTTAACTTAAACCACATTTGTTGCCATAAAAATGTATAGTTTTTTTTAGGATTTTATTTATTTATTTGAAAGAGAGAGTGAGTCAGACAGAGAGAGACCACAAGCCAGGGGGAGAGGCAGAGGAAGAAGGAGAAGCAGACTCCTTGCTGAACAGGGATCCTGACATGGGCCTCGATCCCAGAACCCTAAGATCATGACCTGAGCCAAATGCAGACACTTAACCTGCTGAGCCACCTAGGTATCCCCAAAATATATAATTTTTGTTTGAATGGACTGCTACAGCCCTGATTTTGAACAAGATTTGTATAGAAATAAACATTCTTGTTCAATACCATATTCAAATATATATGAAGAGAATACAGGTGAGCTTCACATAAAAGTACTGCACTACGTAGCACTGATGAAGGGGTTAAAGCTTTCTAAAGTGTTAAAGCCAGAGACCTGTGATGGCCCACAGGCCTCTATTCTTTCCCTAGCCTCTTCTCTTTCTATTGCCCTCTTGATTCAGCCCACCAGGCATAGTCCGTCCCGTCTTAGGGCCTTTGCATCTGCTCTTCCTCTGGCTCTCTCCCCACTTCCTTCACGTCTTTATTAAACCACATCTTTTAAGACAGATGTACTCTAATCTTCTGATAGATTTTGTAGCCTCTGCTTAATTTTCCTGTTACCCTTATAAAATTTTCATGTTATATATTTTTCTTTCTTCCTTTCTTTCTTTCTTTCTTTCTTTCTTTCTTTCTTTCTTTCTTTCTT